>NC_053026.1:567491333-567838096 GCF_003073215.2 Triticum urartu | reverse complement strand
CGAGAGTGAGATCTGATAGATATAATATTTTTGGTATAAAGATGCAAAGTAAAAAGTAAAGGAAAAGTAAAAAAGCAAAACAAGATTAAAGTGATGGAGACTGATATGATGAGAATAGACCCGGGGGCCATAGGTTTCACTAGTGGCTTATCTCAAGAGCATAAGTATTCTATGGTGGGTGAACATATTACTGTTGAGCAATTGACAGAATTGAGCATAGTTATGAGAATATATAGGCATGATCATGTATATAGGCATCACGTCCGTGAAAGTAGACCGAAACGATTCTGCATCTACTACTATTACTCCACTCATCAACCGCTATCCAGCATGCATCTAGAGTATTAAGTTAAAAACAGAGTAACGCCTTAAGCAAGATGACATGATGTAGAGAGATACATTCATGCAATATGAAATAAACCCCATCTTGTTATCCTCGATGGCAACGATGCAATACGTGCCTTGCTGCCCCTTCTGTCACTGGGAAAGGACACCGCAAGATCGAACCCAAAGCTAAGCACTTCTCCCATGGCAAGAACTACCAATCTAGTTGGCCAAACCAAACAGATAATTCGAAGAGACTTGCAAAGATAACCAATCATACATAAAAGAATTCAGAGAAGATTCAAATATTATTCATAGATAGAATTGATCATAAACCCACAATTCATCAGTCTCAACAAACACACCGCAAAAAGAAGATTACATCAAATAGATCTCCACAAGAGAGGGGGAGAACTTTGTATTGAGATCCAAAAAGAGAGAAGAAGCCATCTAGCTACTAAATATGGACCCGAAGGTCTAAGGTAAACTACTCACACTTCATCGAAGAGGCTATGATGATGTAGAAGCCCTCCGTGATGACGGCCCTCTTCCGGCGAAGCTTCGGAACAGGCCCCAAGATGGGATCTCGTGGATACAAAAAGTTGCGGCGGTGGAATTAGGTTTTTGGCTCCGTCTCTATTCGTTTGGGGGTACATAGGTATAAATAGGAGGAAGGAGTACGTCGGTGGAGCATCGAGGGGCCCACGAGGCAGGGGGCGCGCCCTAGGGAGGGGCGCCCCCCACCCTCGTGACCGCCTCTCTGATGCCTTGGCGTAGGGTCCAAGTCTCCTGGATCACGTTCGGTGAGAAAATCACGTTCCTGAAGGTTTCATTCTGTTTGGACTCCGTTTGATATTCCGTTTCTTCGAAACACTAAAATAGGCAAAAAACAGCAATTCTAGGCTGGGCCTCCGGTTAATAGGTTAGTCCCAAAAATAATATAAAAGTGGAAAATAAAGCCCAATATAGTCCAAAACAGTAGATAATATAGCATGGAGCAATCAAAAATTATAGATACGTTGGAGACGTATCAGGCATCCCCAAGCTTAATTCCTGCTCGTCCTCGAGTAGGTAAATGATAAAAAGAGAAATTTTGATGCGGAGTGCTACTTGGCATAATTTCAATGCAAATCTTCTTAATTGTGATATGAATATTCAGATTCGAAAGATTCAAGACAAAAGTTTATATTGACATAAAAATAATAATACCTCAAGCATACTAACAAAGCAATTATGTCTTCTCAAAATAACATGGCCAAAGAAAGTTATCCCTACAAAATCATATAGTCTGGCTATGCTCTATCTTCACCACACAAAGTATTTAAATCATGCACAACCCCGATGACAAGCCAAGCAATTGTTTCATATTCTAACGTTTTCAAAACTTTTTCAATCTTCACACAATACATGAGTGTGAGCCATGGATATAGCACTATAGGTGGAATAGAATGGTGGTTGTGGAGAAGACAAAAAGGAGAAGATAGTCTCACATCAACTAGGCGTATCAACAGGCTATGGAGATGCCCATCGATAGATATCAATGTGAGTGAGTAGGGATTGCCATGCAACGGATGCACTAGAGCTATAAGTATATGAAAGCTCAAAAAGAAACTAAGTGGGTGTGCATCCAACTTGCTTGCTCATGAAGACCTAGGGCAATTTGAGGAAGCCCATCATTGGAATATACAAGGCAAGTTCTATAATGTAAAATTTCCACTAGTATATGAAAGTGATAACATGAGACTCTCTACTATGAAGATCATGGTGCTACTTTGAAGCACAAGTGTGGTAAAAGGATAGTAGCATTGCCCCTTTTTATTTATTTTCTCTTTTTTGGGCCTTCTTTTTTTGGCCTTTCTCTTTTTTTGGGACAATGCTCTATTAAATGATGATCATCACACTTTTATTTATTTACAACTCAATGATTACAACTCGATTCTAAAACAAAGTATGACTCTATATGGATGCCTCCGGCGGTGTACCGGGATATGCAATGAATCAAGAGTGACAAGTATGAAAAAATATGAATGGTGGCTTTGCCACAAATACTATGTCAACTACATGATCATGATAAGCAATATGACAATGATGAATGTGTCATGATAAACTAGATGGTGAAAAGTTGCATGGCAATATATCTCGGAATGGCTATGGAAATGCCATAATAGGTAGGTATGGTGGCTGTTTTGAGGAAGGTATATGGTAGGTGTATGATACCGGCGAAAGGTGCGCGGTATTAGAGAGGCTAGCAAAGGTGGAAGGGTGAGAGTGCGTATAATCCATGGATTCAACATTAATCATAAAGAACTCATATACTTATTGCAAAAATCTAGAAGTTATCAAAGCAAAGTATTACGCGCATGCTCCTAGGGGGATAGATTGGTAGGAAAAGACCATCGCTCGTCCCCGACCGCCACTCATAAGGAAGACAATCAATAAATAAATCATGCTCCGACTTCATCACATAACGGTTCACCATACGTGCATGCTACGGGAATCACAAACTTTAACACAAGTATTCTTTAAATTCACAACTACTCAACTAGCATGACTTTAATATTATCACCTCCATATCTCAAAACAATTATCATGCTTCAATATTTTCTTAGTATTCAACACACTCAAAAGAAAGTTTCACAAATCTTGAATACCAAGCATATTATTATTAAGCAAATTACCATGCTATTAAGAGACTCTCAAAATAATTTAAGTGAAGCATGAGAGATCAATAGTTTCTTTAAAGCAAATCCACCACCGTGCTCTAAAAGATCTAAGTGAAGCACATAGATCAAAATTATAACGCTCAAAAGATATAAGTGAAGCACATAGAGCAAAACTACATAGCTCAAAAGATATAAGTGAAGCACAAAGAGCAAAACTACATAGCTCAAAAGATATAAGTGAAGCACGTAGAGCAAAACTACTTAGCTCAAAAAGATATAAGTGAAACACATAGAGTATTCTATCAAATTCTAATTCATGTATGGCTCTCTCAAAAGGTGTGTACAGCAAGGATGATTGTGGCATACTAAAACACAAAGACAGAAATAATACAAGACGCTCCAAGCAAAACACATATCATGTTGGTGAATAAAAATATAGCTCCAAGTAAATTACCGATGGAAGTGGACGAAAGAGGGAATGCCTTCCGGGGCATCTCCAAGCTTTGACTTTTTGGTGTCCTTGGATTATCTTGGGGGTGCCATGGGCATCCCCAAGCTTAGGCTCTTGCCACTCCTTGTTCCATAATCCATCAAAAGAATTCACTCAAAACTCGAAAACTTCACAACACAAAACTTAAAGTAGAAAACTCGTGAGCTCCGTTAGCGAAAGAAAACAAAAGACCACTTCAAGGTACTGTAATGAACTCATTATTTATTTATATTGGTGTTAAACCTACTGTATTCCAACTTCTATATGGATTATAAACTATTTTACTAACCATAGATTCATCAAAATAAGCAAACAACACACGAAAAACAGAATCTGTCAAAAACAGAACAGTCTTTAGTAATCTGTAGCTAGCGCAAGATCTGGAACCCCCAAAATTCTAACATAAATTTCTGGACGTGAGGAATTTATCTATTAATCATCTGCAAAAAGAATTAACTAAATATCACTCTTCCAATAAAAATGACAGCAGTTCTCGTGAGCGCTAAAGTTTCTGTTTTTTACAGCAAGTTCAACAAGACTTTCCCCAAGTCTTCCCAACGGTTCTACTTGGCACAAACACTAATTAAACAAAAAAAACACAACCAAAACATAGGCTAAATAATTTATTTATTACTAATAAGGAGCAAAAATCAAGGAATAAAAATAAAATTGGGTTGCCTCCCAACAAGCGCTATCGTTTAACGCCCCTAGCTAGGCATAAAAGCGAGGATAGATCTAGGTATTGCCATCTTGATTCTTAATTCTTTTAGCGATGTTATGCTCGAATCTGGGAGGTTCCTTAGGTTTACCTTCATATTCAGAGATCTTGAGATCTAAAGAATCCAACCGCTTATTGCAAAGAGTAATCAACATATTCATGCGGTGAAGATTTACGCTAACGCTCTTAAGAGGTTCAAGAGATTTCTGTAAAATCTTAGTTACTTCGCAAATTTTCTCAAAAACTTGTGTTTCCTATTGGGTATGATGGGGCCCCTTTTGTTGAGGTAAAGTTCCTACTATACCTTCTATAATTTCATGCGCGACACTGGGATCAATTTCAATAAAATTGCCTTTGGCAACACAATCCAAAAGTTGTCTATGAGACATATTAAGCCCAACATAAAAGTTGCGAAGCAAAATTCTGAAATTTACTTCTAGGGTGCATTTACGAATTCCATCATTCTAAACCAATCATCCTTTAAGTTCTCTCCTTGTTTTGTTTGAAGTGAAGGACTTCAATCTCGGGGGACAAAGGAGCAGAAAGAGGACTAGGCATGACGACAAGCAAACAAACTAGCACACGAGCAGACAAGAGCAAACAGGCAAACGAGGCAAATAGAGAGGGAGGATAGAGAGAGAGGGCGAATAAAACAGAAAGGGTGAAGTGGGGGAGAGGAAAACGAGAGGCAAATGGCAAATAATGTAATGCGAGAGATAGGGATTGTGATGGGTACTTGGTATGTTGACTTTTTGCATAGACTCCCCGGCAACGGCGCCAGAAATCCTTCTTGCTACCTCTTGAGCTTGCGTTGGTTTTCCCCGAAGAGGAAGGGATGATGCAGCAAAGTGGCGTAAGTATTTCCCTCAGTTTTTGAGAACCAAGGTATCAATCCAGTAGGAGGCCATGCTCAAGTCCCTCGTACCTGCACAAAACGATAGCTACTCGCAACCAACGCGATTAGGGGTTGTCAATCCCTTCATGGTCACTTACGAGAGTGAGATCTGATAGATATAATATTTTTGGTATAAAGATGCAAAGTAAAAAGTAAAGGAAAAGTAAAAAAGCAAAACAAGATTAAAGTGATGGAGACTGATATGATGAGAATAGACCCGGGGGCCATAGGTTTCACTAGTGGCTTATCTCAAGAGCATAAGTATTCTATGGTGGGTGAACATATTACTGTTGAGCAATTGACAGAATTGAGCATAGTTATGAGAATATATAGGCATGATCATGTATATAGGCATCACGTCCGTGAAAGTAGACCGAAACGATTCTGCATCTACTACTATTACTCCACTCATCAACCGCTATCCAGCATGCATCTAGAGTATTAAGTTAAAAACAGAGTAACGCCTTAAGCAAGATGACATGATGTAGAGAGATACATTCATGCAATATGAAATAAACCCCATCTTGTTATCCTCGATGGCAACGATGCAATACGTGCCTTGCTGCCCCTTCTGTCACTGGGAAAGGACACCGCAAATCGAACCCAAAGCTAATCACTTCTCCCATGGCAAGAACTACCAATCTAGTTGGCCAAACCAAATGGATAATTCGAAGAGACTTGCAAAGATAACCAATCATACATAAAAGAGTTTAGAGAAGATTCAAATATTATTCATAGATAGACTTGATCATAAACCCACAATTCATCGGTCTCAACAAACACACCGCAAAAAGAAGATTACATCGAATAGATCTCCACGAGAGAGGGGGAGAACTTTGTATTGAGATCCAAAAAGAGAGAAGAAGCCATCTAGCTACTAACTATGGACCCGAAGGTCTAAGGTAAACTACTCACACTTCATCGGAGAGGCTATGATGATGTAGAAGCCCTCCGTGATGACGGCCCTCTTCCGGCGGAGCTCCGGAACAGGCCCCAAGATGGGATCTCGTGGATACAGAAAGTTGCGGCGGTGGAATTAGGTTTTTGGCTCCGTCTCTGTTCGTTTGGGGGTATGTAGGTATATATAGGAGGAAGGAGTACGTCGGTGGAGCATCGAGGGGCCCACGAGGCAGGGGCGCGCCCTAGGGGGGGCGCCCCCCACCCTCGTGACCGCCTCTCTGATGCCTTGGCGTATGGTCCAAGTCTCCTGGATCATGTTCGGTGAGAAAATCACGTTCCCGAAGGTTTCATTCCGTTTGGACTCCGTTTGATATTCCGTTTCTTCGAAACACTGAAATAGGCAAAACCAGCAATTCTGGGTTGGGCCTCCGGTTAATAGGTTAGTCCCAAAAATAATATAAAAGTGGAAAAATAAAGCCCAATATGGTCCAAAACAGTAGATAATATAGCATGGAGCAATCAAATATTATAGATACATTGGAGACGTATCACCGGTAACGAGATTGAACTAGGTATTGAGATACCGACGATCGAATCTCGGGCAAGTAACATACGATGACAAAGGGAACAACGTATGTTGTTATGCGGTTTGACCGATAAAGATCTTTGTAGAATATGTAGGAGCCAATACTAGCATCCAGGTTCCACTATTGGTTATTGACCGGAGACGTGTCTGGGTCATGTCTACATAGTTCTCGAACCCGTAGGGTCCGCACGCTTAAAGTTCGGTGACGGTTATATTATGAGTTTATGTGTTTTGATGTACCGAAGGTAGTTCGGAGTCCCGGATGAGATCGGGGACATGACGAGGAGTCTTGAAATGGTTGAGACATAAAGATTGATATATTGGACGACTATATTCGGACATCGGAAAGGTTCCGAGTGGTTCGGGTATTTTTCGGAGTACCCGAGAGTTACGGGAATACGGGAAGAAGTATATGGGCCTTATTGGGCTTTAGGGGAGAGAGAGATGCAGGCCACCCCCCCAATGACTAGTCCGTATTGGACTAGGGGGAGGGGCGGCGCCCCCTCCTTCCTTCTCTTCCCTCTTCCCCTTCCTTGTCTCCTACTTCTACTACTTGGAAGGGGAGGAATCCTACTCCCGGTGGGAGTAGGACTCCTCCAGGGCGTGCCATAGGGGCCGGCCCTCTCCCCCTCCTCCACTCCTTTATATACATGGCCAGGGGCACCCCATAGACACAACAATTGATCTCTTGGATCTCTTAGCCGTGTGCGGTGCCCACCTCCACCATAATCCACCTCGATAATATCGTAGCGGTGCTTAGGCGAAGCCCTGCATCGGTAGAACATCATCATCGTCACCACGCCATCGTGCTGACGGAACTCTCCCTCAAAGCTCGGCTGGATCAGATTTCGAGGGACGGCATCGAGTTGAACATGTGCAGAACTCGAAGGTGTCGTGCGTTCGGTACTTGATCGGTTGGATCGTGAAGACGTACGACTACTTCAACCGCATTGTACGTGGACACACTCTCCCCTCTCGTTGCTATGCATCACCATGATCTTGCATGTGCATAGGAATTTTTTTGAAATTACTACGTTCCCCAACAGTGGCATCCGAGCCTGGTTTTATGCATAGATGTTATATGCACGAGTAGAACACAAGTGAGTTGTGGGCGAGCGATACAAGTCATACTGCTTACCAGCATGTCACACTTTGGTTCGACGGTATTGTTGGATGAAGCGGCCCGAACCGACATTACACGTACGCTTACACGAGACTGGTTCTACCGACGTGCTTTGCACACAGGTGGCTGGCGGGTGTCAGTTCTCCAACTTTAGTTGAACCGAGTGTGGCTACGCCCGGTCCTTGATAAGGTTAAAATAGCACTAACTTGACGAACTACCATTGTGGTTTTGATGCGGAGGTAAGAACGGTTCTTGCTCAGCCCGTAGCAGCCGCGTAAAACTTGCAACAACAAAGTAGAGGACGTCTAACTTGTTTTTGTAGGGCATGTTGTGATGTGATATGGTCAAGACATGATGAGATATAATTTTTTGTATGAGATGATCATGTTTTTTGAATTTATCGGCAACTGGCAGAAGCTTTATGGTTGTCTCTTTATTGCATAAGATGCAAGTGCCAAATAATTGCTTTACTTTATTGCTATGCGATAGAAATAGTTGCAAGAGCAATAGTTGGCGAGACGACCATGTGACGACACATTGATATAGATCAAGATGATGGAGATCATGGTGTCATGCCGGTAACGATGGAGATCATGACGATGCTTTGGAGATGGAGATCAAAGGCACAAGATGATGATGGCCATATCATGTCACATATTTTGATTGCATGTGATGTTTATCTTTTATGCATCTTATTTTGATTTGATTGACGGTAGCATTATAAGATGATCTCTCACTAAATTTCAAGATAAAAGTGTTCTCCCTGAGTATGCACCGTTGCCAAAGTTCGTCGTGCCCAGACACCACGTGATGATCGGGTGTGATAAGCTCTACGTCCATCTACAACGGGTGCAAGCCAGTTTTGCACATGCAGAATACTCAGGTTAAACTTGACGAGCCTAGCATATGCATATATGGCCTCGGAACACTGAGACCGAAAGGTCGAGCGTGAATCATATAGAAGATATGATCAACATAGTGATGTTGACCATTGAAAACTACTCCATCTCACATGATGATCGGACATGGTTTAGTTGATTTGGATCACGTGATCACTTAGATGATTAGAGGGATGTCTATCTAAGTGGAAGTTCTTAAGTAATATGATTAAATTGAACTTTAATTTATCATGAACTTAGTCCTGATAGTATTAGCATATCTATGTTGTAGATCAGTAGCTCGCGTTTATCTCCCCTGTTTTATTTTTGATATGTTCCGAGAGAAAACTAAGTTGAAAGATGTTAGTAGCAATGATGCGGATTGGATCTGTGATCTAAGGATTATCCTCATTGCTGAACAGAAGTATTATGTCCTTAATGCTCCGCTAGGTGACAGAACTATTGCAGGAGCAGATGCAGACATTATGAACGTTTTGACAAAAGCTCGGTATGATGACTACTTGATAGTTTAATGCACCATGCTTTACGGTTTAGAACCGTGACTTCAAAGACGTTTTGAACGTCATGGACCATATGAGATGTTCCAGGAGTTGAAGTTAATATTTCAAGCAAATACCCGAGTTGAGAGATATGAAGTCTCCAACAAGTTCTATAGCTAAAAGATGGAGGAGAATAGCTCAAGCAGTGAGCATGTGCTCAGATTGTCTGGGTACTACAATCACTTGAATCAAGTGGGAGTTAATCTTCCAGATAAAATAGTGATTTACAGAGTTCTCTAGTCACTATCACCAAGTTGCTAGAACTTCATGATGAACTATAATATGCAAGGGATAACGGAAATGATTTCCAAGCTCTTCGTGATGCTGAAATCGATGAAGGTAGAAATCAAGAAAAGCATCAAATGTTGATGGTTAACAAGACCATTAGTTTCAAGAAAAGGGCAAAGGGAAGAAGGGGAACTTCAAGAAGAACGACAAGAAAGTTGCTGCTCAAGTGACGAAGCCCAAGTCTGGACCTAAGCCTGAGACTAAGTGCTTTTACTGCAAAGGGACTAGTCACTGGAAGCGGAACTGCCCCAAGTATTTGGCGGATAAGAAGGATGGCAAAGTGAACAAAGGTATATTGGATATACATGTTATTGATGTGTACTTTACTAGTGTTTATAGAAACCCCTCGGTATTTGATACTAGTTCAGTTGCTAAGAGTAGTAACTTGAAACGAGAGTTGCAGAATGAACACAGACTAGTTAAGGGTGAATTAACGATGTGTGTTGGAAGTAGTTCCAAGAATGATATGATCATCATCGCACACTCCCTATACTTTCGGGATTAGTGTTGAACCTAAATAAGTGTTATTTGGTGTTTGCGTTGGGCATGAATATGATTTGATCATGTTTATTGCAATATAGTTATTCATTTAAGTTAGAGAATAATTGTTATTCTGTTTACATGAATAAAACATTCTATGGTTATACACCCAATGAAAATGGTTTGTTGGATCTCGATCGTAGAGATACACATATTCATAATATTGAAGCCAAAAGATGCAAAGTTAATAATGATAGTGTAACTTATTTGTGGCACTGCCGTTTCGGTCATATTGGTGTAAAGCGCATGAAGAAACTCCATGTTGATGGGCTTTTGGAATCACTTGATGCTTGCGAACCATGCCTCATGGGCAAGATGAATAAGACTCCGTTCTCCGGAACAATGGAGCGAGCAACTGACTTATTGGAAATAATACATACTGATGTATGCAGTCCGATGAGTGTTGAGGCTCGCGGCGGGTATCATTATTTTCTGACCTTCATAGATAATTTGAGCAGATATGGGTATATCTACTTGATGAAACATAAGTCTGAAACATTTGAAAAGTTCAAAGAACTTCAGAGTGAAGTGGAAAATCATCGTGACAAGAAAATAAAGTTTCTACGATCTGATCGCACAGACAAATATTTGAGTTACGAGTTTGGTCTTCAATTAAAACAATGTGGAATAGTTTCACAAATTCGTGCCACCTGGAACACCACAACATAATGGTGTGTCCAAACGTCATAACCGTACTATTATTGGATATAGTGCAATCTATGATGTTTCTTACCGATTACCCACTATAGTTTTGGGTTTATGCATTAGAGACAGCTGCATTCATGTTAAAAGGGCACCATCTAAATCCATTGAGACGACACCGTATGAAGTATGGTTTGGCAAGAAACCAAAGTTGTCATTTCTTAAAGTTTGGGGTTGCGATGCTTATAAGAAAAACTTTCATCCTGATAAGTTCAAGACCAAATCGGATAAATGTGTCTTCATAGGATACCCAAAGGAGACAGTTGGGTACACCTTCTATCACAGATCCGAAGGCAAGACATTCATTGCTGAGAATGGATCCTTTCTAGAGAAGGAGTTTCTCTCGAAAGAAGTGAGTGGGAGGAAAGTAGAACTTGATGAGGTAACTGTACCTGCTCCCTTATTGGAAAGTAGATCATCACAGAAATATGTTTCTATGACTCCTACACCAATTAGTGAGGAAGCTAATGATGATGATCATGTAACTTCAGATCAAGTTACTACCGAACCTCGTGGGTCAACCAGAGTGAGATCCGCACCAGAGTGGTATGGTAATCCTATTCTGGAGGTCATGTTAATTGACCATGACAAACCTACGAACTATGAGGAAGCTATGATGAGCCCAGATTCCGCGAAATGGCTTGAGGCCATGAAATCTGAGATGGTATCCATGTATGAGAACAAAGTGTGGACTTTGGTTGACTTGCCCAATGATCGACAAGCCATAGAAACTAAATGGATCTTCAAGAGGAAGACAGACGCTAATAGTAGTGTTACTATCTACAAAGCTAGACTTGTCGAAAAAGGTTTTTACAAAGTTCAAGGTGTTGACTACGATGAGATTTTCTCACTCATAGCGATGCTTAAGTCTGTCCGAATCATGTTAGCAAATTGCCACATTTTATGAAATCTGGCAAATGGATGTCAAAACTACATTCCTTAATGGATTTCTTAAAGAAGAGTTGTATATGATGCAACCAGAAGGTTTTGTCGATCCTAAAGGTGCTAACAAAATGTGCAAGCTCCAGTGATCCATCTATGGACTGGTGCAAGCATCTCATAGTTGGAATATACGCTTTGATGAGTTGATCAAAGCATATAGTTTTATATAGACTTGTGGTGAAGCCTGTATTTACAAGAAAGTGAGTGGGAGCACTACAACATTTCTGATAAATATATGTGAATGACATATTATTGATCAGAAATAATGTAGAATTTTTTGGAAAGCATAAAGGAGTATTTGAAAGGAGTTTTTCAAAGAAAGACCTCGATGAAGCTGCTTACACATTGAGCATCAAGATCTATAGAGATAGATCAAGACGCTTGATAAGTTTTTTCAATGAGTACATACCTTGACAAGATTTTGAAGTAGTTCAAAATGGAACAGTCAAAGAAGGAGTTTTTGCATGTGTTGCAAGGTGTGAAGTTGAGTAAAGACTCAAAACCAGACCACGGCAGAAAATAGAAAGAGAATGAAAAGTCATTCCCTATGCCTCAGTCATAGGTTCTATAGAAGTATGCCATGCTATTTACTACTCCTATTGTATACCTTAGCATGATTCTAGCAAGGGAGTACAATAGTGATCTAGGAGTAGATCACTGGACAGTAGTCAAAATTATCCTTGGAGGACCAAGGAAATATTTCTCGGTTATGGAGGTGATAAAAGAGTTCGTCATAAAGAGTTACGTCGATGCAAGCTTTCTACATCGAGCTAGATGACTCTAAGTCTCGATCTGCATACATATTGAAAGAGGGAGCAATTAGCTAGAGTAGCTCCATGCAGAGCATTGTAGACATAGAAATTTGCAAAATACATACGGATCTGAATGTTGCAGACCCGTAGACTAAACTTCTCTCACAAGCAAAACATGATCACTCTTTGGGTGCTAATCACATAGCGATGTGAACTAGATTATTGACTCTAGTAAACCCTTTGGGTATTAGTCACATGGAGATGTGAACTAGATTATTGACTCTAGTGCAAGTGGGAAACTGAAGGAAATATGCCCTAGAGGCAATAATAAAGTTATTATTTATTTCCTTATATCATGATAAATGTTTATTATTCATGCTAGAATTGTATTAACCGGAAACATAATACATGTGTGAATACATAGACAAACATAGTGTCACTAGTATGCCTCTACTTGACTAGCTCGTTAATCAAAGATGGTTAAGTTTCCTAACCATAGACATGAGTTGTCATTTTATTAACGGGATCACATCATTAGGAGAATGATGTGATTGACTTGACCCGTTCCGTTAGCTTAGCACTTGATCGTTTAGTATGTTGCTATTGCTTTCTTCATGACTTATACATGTTCCTATGACTATGAGATTATGCAACTCCCGTTTACCAGAGGAACACTTTGTGTGCTACCAAACGTCACAACGTAACTGGGTGATTATAAAGGTGCTCTACAGGTGTCTCCAAAGGCAGGGCCGGGCCCATAGTGGTGCAGAGTGTGCAGCCCGCACAGGGCCCATCAACTTTAGGGGCCCCAAATTTTTTTATAAGCCTATGTGTATATTCCTGTGCACTGGGCCGTGCATGGCGCTGGGCCGCTGGTCCTCTAGGCGCTGAGTCGAGCGTCGCAGCCTCACAGGCCGCTCGATGCCTTAACTACTAGCCAGGACGATAACCTAAAAGAATAGATTAGTACCTCAAAAAAAGGAATAGATTAGTCCCCAGCGTGATTAACGCGTTATTGGAGGCTGCCGGCCGCCGCAGCTGCTTCTTGTCGTCTTGATTAGATTTAGTCCTATTAAACTAGGCGACACCGGCTCTGCATTGGGAAATTCTTCGTACTGCACTCCAATTCTTCGATGGTGGTCAATCCAACTAGTCAAGGTTTGCACTAGTGACAATTATTTATTAATCTCTCAACCCTCATCTTATATACAGCGAATTGTACATCCAATTTTTTATTATCTTTGATTGTGTGATCTATATGGAAACTGTGTGAGCGCCTCTGATCGGAAACCGTGTAGGTGCATTGAGATGGTAGCAGGTATCGATCGCATTCAGAGGCAGGTGAGATGCCGCATCTAGACCAGATCAAAATCGATCACATCCAAAATTGGCGATGGGCAACATGGTGATAGGCGGGGCAACGAGCCTGGCGCTTCCGATTAACTTCTTCTGATCGACATGGTCTTCTCACCAAAATAGGTAGCCTGTTGTCACTGGCTTGTCCTCTTGATTAACTTCGGCTCTTACAATCCTACAATCCTACTCCTAATTTAAATCCTAATTAAATTAACTTTTGGTAAGGATCATTACATTGTTAGAGATCGGTTCTTGCCTCCTTGGTGAAGATCATAGTATAGAATTTCAACTGGACAGGGCACGGGACTAGGTGAGTTAGACATTATATCATATATGTTATAATTGTTTGTTAGTTCATTTTTTCTAGTGAAATAGGGCCCTATTTTTTAGTTTCGCACAGGGCCCCGAATTTTGCTAGCACGGCCCTGTCCGAAGGTACTTGTTGGGTTGGGGTATTTCGAGATTAGAATTTGTCACTCCGATTGTCGGAGAGGTATCTCCGGACCCACTCGGTAATACACATCACTTAAGCCTTGCAAGCATTGCAACTAATGAGTTAGTTGCGAGATGATGTATTACGGAACGATTAAAGAGACTTGCCGGTAACGAGATTGAACTAGGTATTGAGATACCGACGATCGAATCTCAGGCAAGTAACATACCGATGACAAAGGGAACAACGTATGTTGTTATGCGGTTTGACCGATAAAGATCTTCGTAGAATATGTAGGAGCCAATATGAGCATCTAGGTTCTGCTATTGGTTATTGACCGGAGACGTGTCTCGGTCATGTCTACATAGTTCTCGAACCCGTAGGGTCCGCACGCTTAAAGTTTGATGACGGTTATATTATGAGTTTATGTGTTTTGATGTGCCGAAGGTAGTTTGGAGTCCCGGATGATATCGGGGACATGACGAGGAGTCTCAAAATGGTCGAGATGTAAATATCGATATATTGGACGACTATATTCGGACATCGGAAAGGTTCCGAGTGGTTCGGGTATTTTTCAGAGTACCGGGGAGTTACAGGAATACGGGGAAGAAGTATATGGGCCTTATTGGGCTTTAGGGGAGAGAGAGAGGCAGGACGCCCCCCAATGACTAGTCTGAATTGGACTAGGGGGAGGGGCGGCGCCCCCTCCTTCCTTCTCTTCCCTCTTCCCCTTCCTTGTCTCCTACTCCTACTACTTGGAAGGGGAGGAATCCTACTCCCGGTGGGAGTAGGACTCCTCCAGGGCGCGCCATAGGGGCCGACCCTCTCCCCCTCCTGCACTCCTTTATATACGTGGCCAGGGGGCACCCCATAGACACAACAATTGATCTCTTGAATCTCTTAGCCGTGTGTGGTGCCCCCCTCCACCATAATCCACCTCGATATATAATATCGTAGCGGTGCTTAGGCGAAGCCCTGCGTCGGTAGAACATCATCATCGTCACCACGCCGTCATGCTGACGGAACTCTCCCTTAAATCTCGGATGGATCGGAGTTCGAGGGACATCATCGAGTTGAACGTGTGCAAAACTCAGAGGTGTCGTGCGTTCGGTACTTGATCGGTTGGATCGTGAAGACGTACGACTACATCAACCGCGTTGTGCTAACGCTTCCGCTTTCGGTCTATGAGGGTACGTGGACACACTCTTCCCTCTCGTTGCTATGCATCACCATGATCTTGTGTGTGCGTAGGAAATTTTTTGAAATCACTACGTTCCCCAACACTATGCCCTTGGTCAACAGATCAGGTTTGGAAGTTTGAACTACGTCGCTGATATCCGAGGAGACCCGATCTTCGAGGGGTTCACGACTTCGGCCACCGCTACCCACCAGCACGAAGGAGGCCCTTCGGATCTACTATTAGATCCCGTCTAGGGGTCGACACTCATGTCCGCCTCGGCCTTAGATCCGGGCCGGACTACTTCATCCGGAAATGGGAGGGTGAACCCCGCCGGGCTCTCTCCCATCATGGAGCTTCTAGCCAGAGACCTAGAGGCAACTACGCCGTTGGTGGACCCAGAATCAAACGGGACTCTCCCCGTCATTGGGAAGATGGACTCGCCTCTGGGCACCAACTCCGGACTCTCGAGGTCTGCGTCCTTCGAGCTCGGTCTAGCGGTTATCGCCAAACCTAGTTCCGTAGATCCTTAGACACCCGTCCAACTCTCGCTCTTAAATGAGGCGCTGGACTTAATGCAATCTCTTGCCATCACGGAGGTGTCACCTTCGAACTACGCCCAGTTCGAGTAGGGGATGAGACTAGGGAATTTTACGTCCCACCCACCACCCACTTAATAGCCACTGTCGAGGATTTAACTGACATGCTAGACTATGCTTCTGAAGACATCGATGGCATGGACGACGATGTAGAAGCCGAACAATGTCAAAATCCGTCCATCACCGGGCGTTGGACGGCCACTTCTACTTACGAGTGGACACCCCTGAGAAGAAGGATGACGATGGCACTCAGGATCCAGATGAGGATAAGCCCATCGATGAACCACCAAAATGCCGACGTCAGTGGCGCCGCTCATGATCATGTCGAGGAAGGGAAAGAAACACCGGCACCAGAGATAATGACACTCTAGATAATGCCGAAGACCTCAAAAACCTCGTGGAGCCTGCGTTCGACCAGGATGAAAGGGAAGAGGGTCAATTCAGCCCCAAAGAACTCGCCGATCATGAAGATTCGGAAGATAGTAACTACTTACCTGTCTCCGAAGAGGATGCCAGCCTCAGTGACGAGGATTTCATCATCCCAGAGGAACCCCTCGAACAAGAACGCTTCAAGCGACAGCTCATCGCCATTGCGCGAAGCCTGGAAAAGAAACAACAGCAGATTAAAGCCGAACAGGACATGCTCAATGATAGATGGACTAAGGTCCTAGCTGCTGAAGAAAGATATGGCTTTGAGCGCCCGACAAAGAGTTACCCAAAACGAAGGCTACTACCACAATTCGACGAGGAGGCCCTTGCTCCAATACCGTCAAAATACAATCAGGCTGATCAACAGGACCGACCACCATGTGGACGGGACAAAACGACTAATTATGCCAAACACCGGTCGTGCCCCCTCACCATAGAGGCAAGGAGACAGTGGCTCCGGGCTACACATACGACCTACGTCAGGACCTGACCATTAGAGCCGGCCAGACAAGATTAATCTATGGATCAAGAGGACGTGTACCCACATGAGATGACGGCCATCAAGCCTAGAACGACAGACATAATCAACTCCGGGTCAGCACCGAACACAAATGTCGTCCGAACTTCGTCACGATGTCGCCCGATACAGGGGTGCCACAAACCCCATGTGCTTTATCGATGAGGTAATGCAGCACCAATTTCCGGAAGGGTTTAAACCCGTGAACATCGAGCAGTACGAGGGAACGACAGATCCTGCCATATGGATTGAAGATTTTCTTCTCCACATTCACATGGCTCGCGGAGATGATCTCCACGCCATTAAATACCTCCCTCTAAAGCTGAAAGGATCAGCACGGCACTAGTTGAATAGTCTCCCAGAGAACTCCATTGGAAGTTTGGAAGACTTAGAGGATGCTTTTTGGTCCAACTTTGAGGGCACTTATGTCTGGCCACCGGATGCTGACGACCTAGTTCACATAATCCAGCAACCTGGAGAGTCAGCTCGCAAACTTTGGAGTCGGTTCTTAATTAAAAAGAACCAAATCATGGACTATCCAGACGCCGACGCCTTAATGGCATTTAACATAGCGTATGTGATGAATGGCTCGCCCGACACCTCGATCAGGAAAAGCCGAAGACTATGGCGGCTCTTACCGCACTTATGATCCGCTTTTGTGCGAGCGAAGATAGCTGGTTGGCTCGTAGAACCAAGACTACCAGTGACCCCGGCACTTCTGAGGCCAGGGACGGCAACGGCAGGCCACAGCGCAACAAAAAACAAGCATCGGAACAATAACGAAGAAACAGAGGACACGGCAGTAAACGCCGGATTCAGTGGCTCCAAACCCAGTCAGCGGAAGAAGCCGTTCAAAGGCAATAGGTACGGTCCGTCCAAATTGGACAAAATACTAGAGAGACCTTGCCAGATTCATGGCACCCCTGGCAAGCCTGCCAACCACACCAACATAAATTGCTGGGTTTTCATGCAGGCCGGTAAGATAAATGCCGAGCATAAGGGGAAAGGACCTCAAAGCGAGGACGATGATGAACCTCACCCACCGAACATCGGGGACAGAAACAATTTCCCCCGGAAGTGAAAACGGTGAACATGATCTATGTCACCCACATCCCCAAGAGGGAGCGCAAATGCACATTAAGGGACATCTATGCCGTAGAGCCTGTCGCCCCAAAATTCTACCCATGGTCAGCTTGTCTGATCACCTTTGATCGCAGGGACCACCCAACCAGTATCTGTCATGGAGGTTCGGTGGCCCTGGTACTCGATTCCATCATCGACGGTACCATCTTACTAGAGTCCTTATGGACGGTGGCAGCAACCTCAACTTGATCTACCAGGACACTGTCCATAAGATGGGTATCGACCCATCAAGAATCAAGCCTAGCAGCACTACCTTTAAAGGAGTGATACCCGGCATGGAGGCCTGCTGCACGGGCTCCTTAACACTGGAAGTCATATTCGGCTCTCCAAACAACTTCTGAAGCAAAGAATTGATCTTCGACATCGTCCCTTTTCGCAGTGGTTATCATGCACTGCTCGGACGAACTGCTTTTGCCCGCTTTAATGCAGTCCCCACTATGCTTGTCTGAAGCTCAAAATGCCTGAACCTCATGGCGTCATTACAGTCAATGTAATATGGAGTGCTCCCTCCATACTGAGGAGCACACTACGGCCCTAGCAGCCGAAGTACAGGACGGCCTCATCAAGCCGCATAGCTCATCGGTCATCAAGACCCATGAAACTTCTAAGCGAGTCCGATCTGCATTACAATGCGATAGCCCAGTGGAGCCGGAGCTCGAATAGCAGTTTAGCCTCTGTTGATCGCCCCATAAGGTTGTGTAATACTTACCGCGCATACATAATTACGCACTTAAAATACCTTGGGCAGCGCCGGAGGCACACTGCGGAAAAGGTCCATAGTACGGCTTGACCCTATTCAGACCTCAACTATTTTTCCACTGTAGGTTTGTTAAAAAACCTACCTGATCTAGGTTGTATGGAGGCTCTTCCCAGGCCCCCTTCCTTGCAGACGACCATCGACTCCTCCTCTCAAAGGATTTCCTACCAAGGAGAAACGACGCAAACGCGTGGCAGGGCACCACTGGGATCTTCAAACCACTACTTTTAGGCCATGTATCAACCTTTCCCTTGTGTAAATTTTTGGCATGTAAAATGGCCTCGATATTCATGGAATTATCTGTAATAACACGGGTCGACGTATTAATCAGGGTATAAAGGAATCAATTGATCACCACTCTTGTTTGGCATTCACTTTATTTCATATTACCATCTGTATTCCCTCCCTACGTCAGACTGCCACACATGCTTTAGTCTGGCCTTAAACACCGTGGGCTGTATTCGGCCATGCACAGTTCAAGTCCGAACACCTATAGGGAAGCTTCGGCGTCCTGAATATTGCATTATATGCATTGGTTCTGAATCATGTCTTTGGTCTATAGTTGGGTTGCCCGGCTCCTGTGCTTACCACCTTACGTTCCGCTCGTTCGGCTAAGGTGGTAAAGGGAGAACTACTGGGATTGTATTTCTGGTTCGTCTGGTCAAGTACCTGAGTAGAGAAAGCCGAAAACTGACCGTCATGATAGACGAGAGCTGGTCGGCGATTCGATGACTTAGTATTATACTACAAATCATTAGCGATTCACCCCGTGTTATACGAGGGGCTGGTCTTCGTCCAGCCGCGTGGAAAAGGCACCATAGCCCGGATAGCCACACACGCACAAGGGGCTAGTACTTAGCTCCACAGTCAAACTCCTATGGCTAAGTGAAAGTAATAAAGCCGCATACTCCGATTGCCTGGTTCACCACGCAAACACCTCCTCTATGGACCAAGATGTTGGATAAAGTGTGGTCACGTGTTATGTCGAACACCCCTGTAGTATCTACATGGGGGCTGAACTGACGACTGGCAACTTCCAGAAGTATAACAATAAATGGCCGCACAGGAGGAAACATCGCTTGAAACAAAAAGCGCAAACATAGATTTATAAGCAGCATGGGTTCAGCACATAATTCGTACAACCCGAACACACTCAATCAAATATTACGTCCTTAGAACATTGACCCTCTATCATTCGGGCTCCTTCTAGGACATCATCGAAGTAACTCTTCATCTTCCAATGATCTTTGCCTTCGGGTGGGCCTGTGGTTGCTACTTCAGCGGCCTTCATCTTTGCCCATTGCATCTTGATGCGGGCGAAGGCCATCCGGGCACCCTCTATGCAGGCCGAGCGCTTCACAGCACCAATCCAAGGCCGCGCATCGACAAGCCGCTTCACCAAACCGAAGTAGCTGCTAGGAATCGACTCAGTTGGCCAGAGTTGGACTATTAGGTCCTTTATGGCCAAGCCCGCCACCCTATGCAGCTCCGTCAGCTGCTTCAGCTAGTCGTTCAGAGGTGTCGGGTGTTCCGGCGCAAGAAATTGCGACCAGAACAGCTTCTCGGTCGAGTTCCCCTCCTGGGCTTGGAAGAACTGTGTGGCATCGGTGGCACTCTTCGGAAGAACCGCAAACATGCCTGGAGAACTCCACACTCGGGTGAGCAAAGCATACCACTGACCTCCAAAGATACTCTGCAAAAGAAAGGCCTTGCCAGCCACTATCTGCCTTGCCTGATGGATCTCTTCGCAAGCACTCCGGGACTTGATCCACGCCTCTTTGGCATCATGAAGAGCCTTGGCAAGCTCAGACGACTGGGTCGAAGTCTTCTCCTCCAAGGTTTCACATCTGCTGATGGCATCCTTCAGCTCCTACTTGACTTCGGCCACCCGAGCTTCGTCTTGGCGGCGGGCAGCTCGCTCGGTCTTTAGTTCTGCAGCCGCTTTGTCAGTGGCTGCCTTATTCGCCTCGGCTTCCTTCTTGGCCTGGGCGAGGGCACCTTTGAGGGTCTTGACCTCGGCTGCACCAACTATGCTCATAATAAAAAACATTCTATGAGTTAACCTCTTAATATACATATCACTTCTGATATACAACTACATTATTGTATGCATACCTTGCGTCTCATCCAACCGCTTATTAATGCGGTCGAGTTCCTCATCTACCACCTAAAACTTTTGATTGAGTTCGTAAACTTCTGCGGCATGGGCGGTTGCCGCCAACATGGAGGCTTGTTGCAATATCAGCACAATATGTTACTTTCCCGAATACTATGTGGATCCTCTGTCCGGTTTCTTCTATACCGGACGGAGTCTCAGGGCTACTGTTTGTATACAGGATTAATCTTCTATATGAATGGTTTTTAGAATATTATGTCGCATACCTCAAAGCCTGTCAGTAGGGTGCAGAAGGCTTCATTCAATCTGTTTTTAGTGGACTGAACCTTCCCCATAACCACACTGATACGTCTCCAACGTATCTATAATTTTTGATTGCTCCATGCTATATTATCTACTGTTTTGGGCAATATTGGGCTTTATTATCCACTTTTATATTACTTTTGGGACTAACCTATTAATTGGAGGCCCAGCCCAGATTTGCTGTTTTATGCCTATTTCAGTGTTTCAAAGAAAGGAATATCAAACAGAGTCGAAACGGAACGAAATCAACTGGAGAAGTTATTTTTGGAACAAAATCCACCGGATGGACTTGGACTCCATGTCAGGAGATACGGGAGGTGCTCACGAGGGTGGGGGCGCCCCCTAGGGCGCACCCCTGCCTCGTGGGGCCCCTGTAGCTCCTCCGACGTACCCCCTGCACCCATATATACCTACGTATTGTAAAACTTCCAGAAAAAACAATAGATCGGGAGTTCCGCCGCCAGAAGCCTCCGTAGCCACCAAAAACCAATCTAGACCCGTTCCGGTACCCTGCCGGAGGGGGCAATCCTTCTCCGGTGGCCATCTTCATCATCCCGGTGCTCTCCATGACGAGGAGGGAGTAGTTCTCCCTCGGGGCTGAGGGTATGTACCAGTAGCTATGTGTTTGATCTCTCTCTCTCTCTCTCTCGTGTTCTTGAGGTGATACGATCTTGATGTATCGCGAGCTTTGCTATTATAGTTGGATCTTATGTTTCTCCTCCCCCTCTACTCTCTTGTAATGAATCGAGTTTCCCCTTTGAAGTAATCTTATCAGATTGAGTCTTTAAAGATTTGAGAACACTTGATGTATGTCTTGCCGTGGATATCTGTGGTGACAATGGGATATCACGTGATTCACTTGATGTATGTTTTGGTGATCAACTTGCGGGTTCCGCCCATGAACCTATGCATAGGGGTTGGCACACGTTTTCGTCGTGATTCTCCGGTAGAACTTTGGGGCACTCTTTGAGGTCCTTTGTGTTGGTTGAATAGATGAATCTGAGATTGTCTGATGCATATCGTATAATCATACCCACGGATACTTGAGGTGACATTGGAGTATCTAGGTGACATTAGGGTTTTGATTGATTTGTGTCTTAAGGTGTTATTCTAGTACGAACTCTAGGGCTGTTTGTGACACTTATAGGAATAGCCCAACGGATTGATTGGAAAGAATAACTTTGAGGTGGTTTCGTACCCTACCATAATCTCTTCGTTCGTTCTCCGCTATTAGTGACTTTGGAGTGACTCTTTGTTGCATGTCGAGGGATAGTTATGTGATCCAATTATGTTAGTATTGTTGAGAGGACTTGCACTAGTGAAAGTATGAACCCTAGGCCTTGTTTCCATGCATTGCAATGCCATTTACGCTCACTTTTACCATTAGTTACATTGCTGTTTTTATATTTTCAGATTACAAAAACTATTATCTACTATCCATATACCACTTGTATTACCATCTCTTCGCCGAACTAGTGCACCTATACAATTTACCATTGTATTGGGTGTGTTGGGGACACAAGAGACTCTTTGTTATTTGGTTGCAGGGTTGCTTGAGAGAGACCATCTTCATCCTATGCCTCCTACGGATTGATAAACCTTAGGTAATCCACTTGAGGGAAATTTTCTACTGTCCTACAAAACTCTGCACTTGGAGGCCCAACAACGTCTACAAGAAGAAGGTTGTGTAGTAGACATCACACACCCATCAGGGTGCGGTGCTCCTCCACAACGGAAGCACTAAGTGCTTCCTCCAGAGCGTTGGGTGCCTCTGGATTAGTGGAGGCTGCTGATCGAGCTGGTGCTCCTCCCTCTCTTTCGAAGGGGGCTGCTTATCCGATCTTGGAGCCATGTTGTCTCCAGAATGGTGTTCGGTTGGGGCCCGGATTGTTGGGGGTCCCCACCATCGGTTGTCATAGGGGTCGCCTCCCCTAGGTCTTCGGCGACCGAGGTGTTAACCTTGGGCACTCTCTTGACGGCCTCGT
Source organism: Triticum urartu (assembly GCF_003073215.2). Taxonomy (NCBI): domain Eukaryota; kingdom Viridiplantae; phylum Streptophyta; class Magnoliopsida; order Poales; family Poaceae; genus Triticum; species Triticum urartu. The sequence goes on along the minus strand of NC_053026.1, from coordinate 567,814,919 downwards.
GTGCCCCCTCTCGGCCAGGAGAGGTCCTTCGGGACGACACTTCGGTGTCCTCCATGACAATAGGCGAAGGGGCTCAAGGCGGCGTGTCACTCTCTGCCATCTCGGGCGGCAGAGAATTCCCCTCCGATAATGGAGTTTGCGGGAGCTTGCGGGGAGGGCTGAAAGGCAAATAACAAAATAACTTATATAATGGAAACAGAAAGACCGAAGATAAACAGGAAGTTTTCGAATACTTACGATTCGGCCCGAGGCTTCACCCTAGGAGGTCTCTTGGGGACTAGCTCAGACTCTGAGTCCAAACTGTCCGGGAGGGTCATCTTCCCTCTCTTAGGCGCCTCCTCTCCTCCGGGTCTTCGGAGGCCACCCTCTTCTTCTTCCTCCCCTTATGGGGGGAGTCGCTTTCCACCTCCTCCTCTTCTTCCTCATCTCCCTCGTGGGAAGAGAGGGCTTCGGTCTCTCCGGACACTACGTCTGAAGGACCTTTGTGGTGGGGGCCGCCCTTGGCCTTCTTGCCCTTCTTCTGCTTGGTCTTCTTCTCCGGCGCCTGATAGGTGATACATCTCCAACGTATCTATAATTTTTGATTGCTCCATGCTATATTATCTACTGTTTTGGACTATATTGGGCTTTATTTTCCACTTTTATATTATTTTTTGGGACTAACCTATTAACCGGAGGCCCAGCCCAGAATTGCTGTTTTTTGCCTATTTTAGGGTTTCGAAGAAAAGGAATATCAAATGGAGTCCAAACGGAATGAAACCTTCGGGAACATGATTTTCTCATCAGATAAGACCCAGGAGACTTGGACCCTCCGTCAAGAAAGCCACGAGGCGGTCACGAGGGTGGAGGGCCCCCCTAGGGCGCGCCCCCTGCCTCGTGGGCCCCTCGAAGCTCCACCGACGTACTTCTTCCTCCTATATATATCCACGTACCCCCAAACAATCAGAAGAGGAGCCAAAAACCTAATTCCACCGCCGCAACTTTCTGTATCCACGAGATCCCATCTTGGGGCCTGTTCGGGAGCTCCGCCGGAGGAGGCATCGATCACAGAGGGCTTCTACATCATCATCCAAGCCCCTCCTATGAAGTGTGAGTGGTTTATTTCAGACCTACGTGTCCATAGTTAGTAGCTAGATGGCTTCTTCTCTCTTTTTGGATCTCAATACAATGTTCTCCCCCTCTCTTGTGGAGATCTATTCGATGTAATCTTCTTTTTGCGGTGTGTTTGTTGAGACCGATGAATTGTGGGTTTATGATCCAGTCTATATATGAATAATATTTGAATCTTCTCTGAATTCTTTTATGTAGGATTGGTTATCTTTGCAAGTCTCTTCAAATTATCAGTTTGGTTTGGCCTACTAGATTGGTTGTTCTTGCCATGGGAGAAGTGCTTAGCTTTGGGTTCGATCTTGCGGTGTCCTTTCCCAGTGACAGAAGGGGCAGCAAGGCACGTATTGTATCGTTGCCATCAAGGATAACAAGATGGGGTTTTATCATATTGCATGAAACTATCCCTCTACATCATATCATCTTGCTTAAGGCGTTACTCTGTTTTTAATTTAATACTCTAGATGCATGCTAGATAGCGGTCGATGAGTGGAGTAATAGTAGTAGATGCAGAATAATTTCTGTCTACTTGTCTCGGATGTGATGCCTATATACATGATCGTACCTAGATATTCTCATAATATGCTCAATTCTGTCAATTGCTCAACAGTAATTTGTTCACCCACCATAGAATACTTATGCTCTTGAGAGAAGCCACTAGTGAAACCTATGGCCACCGGGTCTCTTTATCATCATATTAATCTCCATCACTTTATTATTGCTTTGCTTTTTTACTTTTCTTTTACTTTTTACTTTGCATGTCTATACCAAAAATACCAAAAAAATTATTTATCATCTCTATTAGATCTCACTTTCGTAAGTGACCATGAAGGGACTGACAACCGCTAAGCGCGTTGGTTGCGTTGAGCTATTGTTTTTGTGTATGTGCGAGGGACTTGTGCGTGGCCTCCTACTGGATTGATACCTTGGTTCTCAAAAACTGAGGGAAATACTTACGCTACTTTGCTGCATCATCCTCTCCTCTTTGGGGAAATCCAATGCAGTGCTCAAGAGGTAGCAAGAAGAATTTCTGGCGTCGTTACCGGGGAGTCTACGCAAAAGTCAACATACCAAGTACCCATCACAATCCCTATCTCCCACATTACATTATTTGCCATTTACCTCTCGTTTTCCTCTCCCCCACTTCACCCTTGCCGTTTTATTTGCCCTCTTTCTCTCTATCCTCCCTCTCTATTTGCCTTTTTTGCCCGTTTGCCTTTTGTTTGCTTGTGTGTTAGTTTGCTTGTTTGTCGCGATGGCTCAAGATAATACTAAATTGTATGACTTCACCAATACCAACAATAATGATTTCCTTAGCACTCTGATTGCTCCTCTTACCGATGTTGAATCTTGTGAAATTAATACTGCTTTGTTGAATCTTGTCATGAAAGATCCATTCTCCGGCCTTCCTAGTGAAGATGCAGCTACCATCTTAGTAGCTTTGTTGATTTGTGTGACATGCAAAAGAAGAAAGATGTCGAAAATGATATTGTTAAATTGAAGCTATTTCCTTTTTCGCTTAGAGATCGTGCTAAAGCTTCGTTTTCATCTTTGCCTAAAAATAGTATTGATTCATGGAACAAGTGCAAAGATGCTTTTATCTCTAAGTATTTTCCTCCCGCTAAGAACATCTCTCTTAGAAACGATATTATGAATTTTAAGCAACTTGATCATGAACATGTTGCACAAGCTTGGGAGAGAATGAAATTAATGATACGTAATTGCCCTACTCATGGTTTGAATTTGTGGATGATTATACAATTTTTTTATGCTGGATTGAATTTTGCTTCAAGAAATCATTTAGATTCAGCCGCGGGAGGCACTTTTATGGAAATCACTTTAGGAGATGCTACTAAACTCCTAGATAATATTATGGTTAATTATTCTCAATGGCATACTGAAAGATCTACTAAAAAGGTGCATGCGATAGAAGAAATTAATGTTTTGAGTGGAAAGATGGATGAACTTATGAAATTATTTGCTAATAAGAGTGTTTCTTTTGATCCTAATGATATGCCCTTGTCTACTTTGATTGAGAATAATAATGAATCTATGGATGTGAATTTTGTTGGTAGGAACAATTTTGGTAACAACGCGTATAGAGGAAATTTCAATCCTAGGCCTTATCCTAGTAATCCCTCTAATAATTATGGTAATTCCTACAACAATTCCTATGGAAATTATAATAAGATGCCCTCTGATTTTGAATCTAATATTAAAGAATTTATTTCTTCGCAAAAGAATTTTAATGCCATGATTGAAGAAAAATTGCTTAAGATTGATGATTTGGCTAGGAACATTGATAGAATTGCTCTTGATGTTGATTCTTTGAAACTTAGATCTATTCCACCTAAGCATGATATCAATGAGTCTCTTAAAGCCATGAGAATTTCCATTGACGAGTGCAAAGAAAGAACCGCTAGGATGCGTGCTAAGAAAGATGCCTTTATAAAAACGTGTTCTTCTAGTTCCTATGAAAATAATGATGAAGATCTAAAAGTTATTGATGTGTCCCCTATTAAATCTTTGTTTTGCAATATGAATCTTGATAATGATGGGACTGAATATGATCCACCTTTACCTAGAAGGCGTTCTAAGAATTCGGAATTTGTTGATCTTGATGCTAAATTTGATAAAAATGGGATTGAAGAAATTAAAACCCTAGATGTTGCTAAACCCACTATATTGGATTTCAAGGAATTTAATTATGAAAATTGCTCTTTAATTGATTGTATTTCCCTTGTTGCAATCCGTGCTAAAATCTCCTCACGCTTATAGTCAAAATAAAGCGTTTACTAAACATATCGTTGATGCCTTGATGCAATCTTATGAAGAAAAACTTGAATTGGAAGTTTCTATCCCTAGAAAACTTTATGATGAGTGGGAACCTAATATTAAAATTAAAATTAAAAATTATGAGTTTTATGCTTTGTGTGATTTGGGCGCTAGTGTCTCTACTATTCCCAAAACTTTGTGTGATTTGCTAGATTTTTGTGATTTTGATGATTGCTCTCTAAAATTGCATCTTGCGGATTCCACTATTAAGAAACCTATGGGAAGAATTAATTATGTTCTTATTGTTGCAAATAGGAATTATGTGCCCGTAGATTTTATCGTTCTTGATATAGATTGCAATCCTTCTTGCCCTATTATTCTCAGTAGACCTTTCCTTAGAACAGTTGGTGCAATTATTGATATGAAGGAAGGGAATATTAGATTTCAATTTCCATTAAAAAAGGGCATGGAACACTTCGCTAGAAAGAAAATAAAATTACCATAAGAATCTATCATGAGAGCCACTTATGGATTGCCTACCAAAGATGGCAATACCTAGATCTATTCTTGCTTGTTATGCCTAGCTAGGGGCGTTAAACGATAGCGCTTGTTGGGAGGCAACCCGATTTTATTTTTATTCCTTGCTTTTTGCTCCTGTTTAGTAATAAATAAATTATTTAGACTCTGTTTTGGTTGTGTTTTTTGTGTTTAATTAGTGTTTGTGCCAAGTAGAACCGTTGGGAAGACTTGGAGAAAGTCTTGTTGAACTTGCTGTAAAAAACAGAAACTTTAGCGCTCACGAGAACTGCTGTCATTTTTATTTGGAAAGTGATATTTAGTTAATTATTTTTGTATATAATTAATAGATAAATTAATCACGTCCAGAAATTTATTTTAGAATTTTTGGGGTTCCATATCTTGCGCTAGCTACATATTACTACAGACTGTTCTGTTTTTGACAGATTCTGTTTTTCGTGTGTTGTTTGCTTATTTTGATGAATCTATGGCTAGTAAAATAGTTTATAATCCATAGAGAAGTTGGAATACAGTAGGTTTAACACCAATATGAATAAATAATGAGTTCATTACAGTACCTTGAAGTGGTCTTTTGTTTTCTTTCGCTAACGGAGCTCACGAGTTTTCTACTTTAAGTTTTGTGTTGTGAAGTTTTCAAGTTTTGGGTAAAGATTTGATGGATCATGGAACAAGGAGTGGCAAGAGACTAAGCTTGGGGATGCCCATGTAACCCCCAAGATAATCTAAGGACACCTAAAAGCCAAAGCTTGGGGATGCCCCGGAAGGCATCCCCTCTTTTTCGTCTACTTCTATCGGTAACTTTACTTGGAGCTATATTTTTATTCACCACATGATATGTGTTTTGCTTGGAGCGTCTTTTATGATTTGAGTCTTTTCTTGTTAGTTTACCACAATCATCCTTGCTGTACACACCTTTTTAGAGAGCCATGCATGATTTGGAATTTGATAGAATACTCTTTGTGCTTCACTTATATCTTTTGAGCTTTATAATTTTGCTCTAGTGCTTCACTTGTATCATTTAGAGTACAGTGGTTTTATAGAAACTATTGATCTCTCATGCTTCACTTAGATTATTTTGAGAGTATTATTAGCATGGTAATTTGCTTAAAATCCTAATATGCTTGGTATGCAAGATTAATAATAAAACTTTCGTATGAGTGTGTTGAATACTAAGAAAAGTTTGATGCTTGATGATTGTTCTGAGATATGGAGGTAATAATATCAAAGTCATGCTAGTTGAGTAGTTGTGAAATTGAGAAATACTTGTGTTGAAGTTTGCAAGTCCCGTAGCATGCACGTATGGTAAACGTTATGCAACAAATTTGAAACATGAGGTGTTATTTGATTGTCTTCCTTATGAGTGGCGGTCGGGGACGAGCGATGGTCTTTTCCTACCAATCTATCCCCCTAGGAGCATGCGCGTTGTGCCGAGGTTTTTGATGACTTGTAGATTTTTGCAATAAGTATGTGAGTTCTTTATGACTAATGTTGAGTCCATGGATTATACGCACTCTCACCCTTCCATCCTTGCTAGCCTCTTCGGTATCGTGCATTGCCCTTTCTCACATTGAGAGTTGGCGCAAACTTCGCCGGTGCATCCAAACCCCGTGATATGATACGCTCTTTCACACATAAACCTCCTTATATCTTCCTCAAAACAGCCACCATACCTACCTATTATGGCATTTCCATAGCCATTCCGAGATATATTACCATGCAACTTTCCACCATTCCGTCCATCATGACACATTCATCATTGTCATATTGCTTAGCATGATCATGTAGTTGACATAGTATTTGTGGCAAAGCCACCATTCATAATTCTTTCATACATGTCACTCTTGGTTCATTGCATATCCCGGTACACCGCTGGAGGCATTCATATAGAGTCATCTTTGTTCTAGTATCGAGTTGTAATCATATAGAAGTGTGATGATCATCATTATTAGAACATTGTCCCAAGTGAGGAATAAAAAAAGAGAAAGGCCATAAAAAAAGAGAAGGCCCCAAAAAAAGAAAAAGGCCATAAAAAAGAAAAGGCCCAAAAAATGAGAGAAAAAGAGAGAAGGGACAATGTTACTATCCTTTTACCACACTTGTGCTTCAAAGTAGCACCATGATCTTCATAGTAGAGAGTCTCTCATGTTATCACTTTCATATACTAGTGGGAATTTTTCATTATAGAACTTGGCTTGTATATTCCAACGATGGGCCTCCTCAAGTGCCCTAGGTCTTCGTGAGCAAGCAAGTTGGATGCACACCCACTAGTTTCTTTTGTTGAGATTTCATACATTTATAGCTCTAGTGCATCCGTTGCATGGCAATCCCTACTCCTTGCATTAACATCAATCGGTGGGCATCTCCATAGCCCATTGATTAGCCTCATTGATGTGAGACTTTCTTCTTTTTTGTCTTCTCCACATAACCCCCCTCATTATATTCTATTCCACCCATAGTGCTATGTCCATGGCTCGCGCTCATATATTGCGTGAAAGTTTATAGGTTTGAGATTAATAAAGTATGAAACAATTGCTTGGCTTATCATTGGGGTTGTGCAGCATTCTTGTGTGTCGAAAATGAAACATGACTAAACTATATGATTTTGTAGGGATGAACTTTCTTTGGCCATGTTATTTTGAGAAGACTTAATTGCTTAGTTAGTATGCTTGAAGTATTATCATTTTTATGTCAATATGAACTTTTGTCTTGAATCTTTTGGATCTGAATATTCATACCACAATTAAGAAGAATTACATTAAAATTATGCCAAGTAGCACTCCACATCAAAAATTCTGTTTTTATCATTTACCAACTGGAGGACGAGAAGGAATTAAGGTTGGGGATGTTGATACGTCTCCAACGTATCTATAATTTTTGATTGCTCCATGCTATATTATCTACTATTTTGGACTATATTGGACTTTATTTTCCACTTTCATATTATTTTTGGGACTAACCTATTAACCGGAGGCCCAGCCCAGAATTGCTGTTTTTTGCCTGTTTTAGGGTTCCGAAAAAAAGGAATATCAAACGGAGTCCAAACGGAATGAAACCTTCGGGAACGTGATTTTCTCATCAGATAAGACCCAGGAGACATGGACCCTCCGTCAAGAAAGCCACGAGGCGGTTACGAGGGTGGAGGGCGCCCCCCTAGGGCGCGCCCCCTGCCTCGTGGGCCCCTCGAAGCTCCACCGACGTACTTCTTCCTCCTATATATATCCACGTACCCCCAAACGATCATAAGAGGAGCCAAAAACCTAATTCCACCGCCGCAACTTTCTGTATCCACGAGATCCCATCTTGGGGCCTGTTCCAGAGCTCCGCCGGAGGAGGCATCGATCACGGAGGGCTTCTACATCATCATCCAAGCCCCTCCTATGAAGTGTGAGTAGTTTATTTGAGACCTACGGGTCCATAGTTAGTAGCTAGATGGCTTCTTCTCTCTTTTTTGATCTCAATACAATGTTCTCCCCCTCTCTTGTGGAGATCTATTCGATGTAATCTTCTTTTTGCGGTGTGTTTGTGGAGACCGATGAATTGTGGGTTTATGATCCAGTCTATCTATGAATGATATTTGAATCTTCTCTGAATTCTTTTATGTATGATTGGTTATCTTTGCAAGTCTCTTCGAATTATCAGTTTGGTTTGGCCTACTAGATTGGTTGTTCTTGCCATGGGAGAAGTGCTTAGCTTTGGGTTCAATCTTGCGGTGTCCTTTCCCAGTGACAGAAGGGGCAGCAAGGCACATATTGTATCGTTTCCATCGAGGATAACAAGATGGGTTTTTTATCATATTGCATGAAACTATCCCTCTACATCATGTCATCTTGCTTAAGGCGTTACTCTGTTTTTAACTTAATACTCTAGATGCATGTTGGATAGCGGTCGATGAGTGGAGTAATAGTAGTAGATGCAGAATCGTTTCGGTCTACTTGTCTCGGACGTGATGCCTATATACATGATCATACCAAGATATTCTCATAACTATGCTCAATTCTGTCAATTGCTCAACAGTAATTTGTTCACCCATCGTAGAATACTTATGCTCTTGAGAGAAGCCAATAGTGAAACCTATGGCCCCCGGGTCTCTTTATCATCATATTAATCTCCATCACTTTATTATTTCTTTGCTTTTTTACTTTGCTTTTACTTTTTACTTTGCATCTCTATACCAAAAATACCAAAAATATTATTTATCATCTCTATCTGATCTCACTTTCGTAAGTGACCGTGAAGGGACTGACAACCCCTAAGCGTGTTGGTTGCGTTGAGCTATTGTTTTTGTGTAGGTGCGAGGGACTTGTGCATGGCCTCCTACTGGATTGATACCTTGGTTCTCAAAAACTGAGGGAAATACTTACGCTACTTTTCTGCATCATCCTCTCCTCTTCGGGGAAATCCAACACAGTGCTCAAGAGGTGGCAATAGGGCGTCAGGACCAGCATCTCTATTAGCTGGGGTGTGGCCGGGTTCTTGGGCAGCGGTGCCGAACAGTTGATCTGCTCCGCCTTTGCCGTCCAGCCCTGTACGGAAGACATGCAATATAATATATTTGAATTATTGACTGAATAGGTCTTTGGAAAAGTTATGCTTACTGCCGAGGCTAGGTTCTCGATGTCGAGTCCGATGTCCTCGGTCTTCTTCGGCCAATTTTTCAATGCCTTGAAAAGTTGCTTCCATATATCTTCGTGTGTGGTGCTGAAGAAGCACTTCAGGGTCCGTGGCTCCTCCAGATTGAAATCCCACATAGGGGAGGCCCGAAGCTGGCAGGGAAGAATGCAGTGGAAGAGCATCACTTGAATCACGTTTGTGAGACCAGTGCTTGCACCCAACATGTTGGAGATGCGTTTGTGTAGCATCTTCAACTCCGGTTGGGACCCCCAATCAAGGCCCTTGGCGGTCCATGTGGTGAGTCTCGTGGGGGGTCCAGATCTGAAGTCGGGCGTGGCCGCCCAGTTGGCGTCACGGGTTTCACTGATGTAGAACCACTCCGGCTGCCACACCTTGTCTGTCTCTAAACTGCCCCTTTCCGCCAAACGACATTGGGGAGCTTGCTTACCATAGCACCACCGCAGTCCGCATGCTATCCGTCGACCACCTTCGGCTTCAGATTGAAGACCTTGAGCCACAGGCCGAAGTGTGGGGGATGCGGAGAAGAGCCTCACACACGACGATGAACGCTGATATGTGGAGGAAGGAATTAGGGGCTAGATCATGGAAATCTAACCCATAGTAGAACATAAGGCCCCGAGCGAAGGGGTGGAGGGGAAACCCTAGACCCGGGAGGAAATGCGGGATGAACATGACCCTCTCACCAGGCTCTGGAGTAGGAATAACCTGATCTTTGTCAGGGCTCCTATGCGCGATATCCGTGGATAGATAGCCCGCACTCCGGAGATCCTTGACGTCCTTTTTGGTGACGGAGGAGGCCTCCCACTTGCCCTTGGAACCGGACCCGACCATTGCTGGGAAGGGTGGTAGCAGTGGGAAAGATCGGAGTTGTGGGCGCTAGAGCATGGAGGTTGGAAGACAGGAGCTAGAGGAAGGCATGGCGGAAAAGGAGGGATCTTTGTCCTCTTATAGACAGTGAAAATACCAAACGTCCCCCTCTCAAGCCATAAACCTTGCCTATTCCCAACGAGATCGTGCGTAAGGTGCGGTTGGGTTACCCAAACCATATTGATGAGAATCCCATAATGGGCGGGCACGATCTCTGTTTTGACGAGACGTGCCAATGGAGGCTAGACCTCGAAAGGCAAAATGGGAGGCCTGATAACGGTTCGAAATGTTAAAGGGTCAAGTGTGACGCTTCGCCAAAAAAGTTGTCAGTAAAATACATTGTTCCTATTTTGACGTCTTTCCTTCATGGCTAAGGGTTGTATTGATTGTGCAGATCCGGACACAGTTCCTTTATGCAAGAAGCTAACTTAAAATATTTAGGAGAAGGAACCCGCCTTGCAATGCCGAAGATAATCCGCGTGCCGAACACATCATCATCGAAGACTGGTTCAGGGGCTACTAAGGGAGTCCTGGATTAGGGGGTCTTTGGGTGTCCGGTCTATTTGATATGGGCCGGACTGATGGGCCGTGAAGATAAAGCAGAAGACTATCCCCCGTGTTCGGGTAGGACTCCTATATGCATGGACACCAAGTTTGCTATCCAGATGTACTATTTCCTTCCTCTACAAACCGATTCTGTACAACCCAAGGCCCCTCCGGTGAGTATATAAACCGGAGGGTATAGTCCGTAGAGGCTATCAAAACAACCATAGGCTAGACAACTAGGGTTTAACCATTACGATCTCGAGGTAGATCAACTCTTGTAACCCCTATACTCATCGAATACAATCAAGCAGGACGTAGGGTTCTACCTCCTTTTAGAGGGCCCAAACCTGGGTAAAATCGTGTCTCTATTGTCCCTTGTTACCATCGATCCTCAGAAACACAGCTTGGAACCCGCTACCTAAGATCTGTCGGTTTTGACACCGACAAGGGGCACTATGATTGTACTTGAGTATTGGGTGTAGCTAATATGCGAGTGTGTTTCATGAATTGATCAATGATTGAGCATAATGGGCTTGGGATAACTTGCTTTAGTGTTGATATTTTGAAATACATGATTGCTTGTCGATATGCTTGAGTATTGAAATCTTCATGTCAAAACTAGACTATTGCTTTGAATCATATAAAAGTCCAAATGTCCATGCTACAAAAGAAAAGAATATGTGATGAACATGTTAGGCAGCATTCAACATCAAAAATTCTGTTTTTATCATTTACCTACTAGAGGACAAGCAGGAATTAAGCTTGGGGATGTTGATATGTCTCCAACGTATCTATAATTTTTTATTGTTCCATTATGTTATATTATAATACTTGGATGTTTTACAATCATTTAATAGCAACTTTGTATCATTTTTTGGACTAACCTATTAACATACTGCCCAGTGCCAGTTGCTGTTTTTTGCTTGTTTTTTACATCGCAAAAAATCAATACCAAACGGAGTCCAAACACAGCGAAACTTTTTGGAGATTTTCTTGGACCATAAGACACAAGATGGGCTAAAGAAGTACTAGAGGGGGCTCCGAGGGGAGCACAATCCACCTGGGCGTGGCCGGGGGCCCAGGAGCGCCCTCGTGGGTTGTGCCCACCTCGGCCGCCTCCCGCACTTCCTCTTTGCTCTATAAATACCCCGAAAATCCAAAAACCCTAGAGGAGTCGATGAAACACAATTCTATCCGCCGCAAGTTCCAAAAACCATAGATCTAATCTAGACACCATCACAGAGGGGTTCATCATCCTCATTGGTGCCTCTCCGATGATGCGTGAGTAGTTTGTTGTAGACCGATGGGTCCGTGGTTAGTAGCTAGATGGCTTCCTCTCTATCTATCTCTCTCTCTCTCTCTCTCTGTCTTGATTCTCAATGCAATGGTCTCTTGGAGATTTATTTGATGTAACTCTTTTTGTAGTGTGTTCGTTGGGATCCGATGAACTTTGAGTTTATTATCATATCTATTTTATCCATGAAAGTTATTTGAGTTTTGATATCTTATATGCATGATTGCTTATAGCCTCGTATTTCTTCTTCGAATCTTTGGTTTAGTTAGGCCGACTAGATCGATTTTTCTTGCCATGGGCAGAGGTGCTTTGTGATGGGTTCGATCTTACGGTGCTCAATCCCAGTGACAGAAGGGGAAATTACACGTATGTATCGTTGCAATTGAGGATAACAAGATGGGGTCTATTCCTACATGAATAGATCTTGTCTACATCATGTCATCGTTCTTATTGCATTAATCCATTTTTCCATCAACTTAATACACTAGATGCATGCTGGATAGCGGTCGATGTGTGGAGTAATAGTAGTAGATGCAGGCAAGAGTCCGTCTAGTAATCTTGGATGTGATGCCTATATAATGATCATTGCCTAGATATTGTCATGATTGTTTAAAGTTCTATCAATTGTCGAACAGTATTTGTTTACCCACTGTATGCTATATATTTTTCTCGAGAGAAGCCACTAGTGAAATCTACGCCCCTGGGTATCTTCTTTATCATATTTTCCTTTGAGATCTATTTTTATTCGCTTTTATTTTCAGATCTATTAATGTAAAAACCAAAAAATACCTTGCTACAAATTTTTGTTATTTATTTTATCTTGCGTTACCGTGAGATCTATTTATCCAATCTACTACAATTTTATCTATCTTTTTACCCGGGAGTGATTGACCACCCCTCTTTTACGTCGGGTTGCAAGTAGTTGTTCTTTGTGTGTAGGTACCGTTTACATAGTATTGCGTGGTTCTCCTACTGGTTCGATAACCTTGGTCTCATCACCAAGGGAAATACCACCGTAGCTGTGCTGCATCATCTCTTCCTCTTTGGGGAAATACCGGCGTAGTTCAAGCCAAGGTTGTCAGAATCGTGATTTTGAATCGGATCGGAGCTCTGATGGTAGGATCGCAAATCGTAGAATCTTCACTATCAGGATCGTAAAAACGTAGATTCTATGAACTAAAATCGTAGAATCAGAGGAGTTAGTTTGGATCGTAAAGTCGTAGAATCGTATAACAGAATCGCGATTTTGACAACCTTGGTTCAAGCCACATCACCTTGCATAACTAAGCGAGGAAATGTTTGGCCAGTAAGAACTCACTTGTGTGAGAGAGTCAAATCAGAGTGCCTTCAAACAACAAACTTCTCTTGCGTGAATAACCGATAAGCCTAAATCTCTAATTTGAACAATCTCACTGCAACTATGTACCTTGCTAATTTCATTCATCTCATAACCATGTTACTCCACCATCCTAGATTTTTCTTCCGGAAAAAACTCCACCGTCCAGAATTTGATCCCATTGTCTCTACTGCCACAACAAGATCCCTTTGGATGTAACAGAACAACTATTCCAAACTAAAAGAAACAAACAAAATAAACCTAGGCCTAAAACCCATAAGTGAAGACTATGGGCCTATGTCTGAACAAAAGGAGCATCGAAACCTTGCAATGTAGTAGTGTTATATTTAAACGGCCATCAAAGGGGCCAACACAGATCATCATGCATTGTATTTATTAGGGGCATCAACCCATGTTTTTGCATCTTAATTCACCCATCTCTTAGATTCAACATCTTCCTCATGCACTTTCATGATGCGAAGAGGAGGTACAACTTCTCGCGTTATCTCATAAGAACGTGTCGCTGTGCATTGGAGATCAATTTCACTATTCAACATATTTCTGTCAACCTCCTTCTGGATACCTGCCATAAGAAAGAACACACACATCTAACATATCAACTCTCAATAGGAGCATATATGAGTTCCTTTCAAAGCAAGCTTTGTTAAGGGTTTTCCATATTGCCCAACAAAAGGAAAAATCCCAACAACATGAAAGTTGACCGCAATATGAATGTTTTAGTAACCAAAAATACCATGCAAAACAACTTGGCCTAGTTTAAATCCCAATTGTACTACTAATGGTGCTCCGCATATAAGTGGCAACAAAGAAGGAGAGGAACACATGATGAATGATTTCATCCTCCGTACAAAACCTATGGGGGTAATCCCCCACCCAATCGCGTTTTCTCTTGTTATGTTTAGCGGCAATAGCATAATTCCAAATCATTCATAACTACATTTTGATTCTAAGAGGGATCTTTGCTTTCCAAAAATATATAGAAGATTTGTTCATGCCAATCGATGACAAATGTGTATATATTGTTTACACATTAAGTTTTTGTGGAGTTGGTTTATTTCTATCTAGGAAAACCCATCATAACACCAAATTAAATAACATGCTCCTCAAGGAACTACTTTGTCGCTACAAATCAACATTTAACCAACACATGAACCTCAAGATTCAATTTGATTCAACCATATATCTGATCGGTGTTCATGTCATGAAGTTGGGGTAATTTCTCATGGACGAAGGAATCTCCACACTAGGCATCATGCCAAAACCCAGTGGATTAACCATTCTTAAGTTACATCCTTCTACACTCAGCGTAGAGACATCTCACTTTATGTTCCTGCGCTGGGATTCCCCGAAGAGGAGAGGATGATGTAGTATAGTGGAGATAAGTATTTCCCTCAGTTATGAAACCAAGGTTACCAATCCAGTAGTAGAACAAAGCAACACTATGTAAACAATACCTGCACACAAACAACAAATGCTTGCAACCCAACGCATAGAGGGGTTGTCAATCCCTCAACAGTTATGATCAAGATTAAATTGTATAGTTTTTGATAGATAATCAGACAAGAATAAAAAATAAAATAAATAAAAGAAAATTTCAACAAGTTATTCTTAGTTTTAATATATGATAAAAGATAGACCCGGGGGCCATAGTTTTCACTAGAGGCTTCTCTCTTGAAAATAGCATACAGTGCGTAAACAAATTACTGTTGGGCAATTGATAGAAAAGCGAATAATCATGACGATATCCAAGGCAAATGATCATGTATATAGGCATCACATCCGAGACAGGTAGACCGACTCCTGCCTGCATCTACTACTATTACTCCACCCATCGACTGCTATCCAGCATGCATCTAGAGTATTAAGTTAATAAAGAACAGAGTTAACGCCTTAAGCAAGATGACATGATGTAGACAAAGTAAACTCATGCATGAATAAACCCCATCTTTTATCCTTAATGGCAACGATACAAATTCATGTCATGTCCCTTTCTGTCACTCGGATTGAGCACCGCAAGATCGAACCCATCACAATGCACCTCCCCCATTGCAAGAAAAATCAATCTAGTTGGCCAAACCAAATCAATAGATCGGACAGAAATACAAAGCTATAATAATCATGCACAAAAGAGTTTAGAGAAGACTCAAATAATATTCATGAATAATCTGATCATAAACTCACAATTCATAGGATCCCAACAAACACACCGCAAAAAGTGATCAGTGATTACATCGAATAGATCTGCAAGAACGTCAAGGAGAACATTGCATTGAAGATCAAAGAGAGAGAAGAAGCCGTCTAGCTACTAACTATGAACCCGTAGGTCTGTGGTAAACTACTCACACATCATCGGAAGGAAGCAAGGTTGATGTAGAGCCCCTCCGTGGTTGATTCCCCCTCCGGCAGAGTGCCGAAAAAGGCCTTCAGATGGGATCTCTTGAGAACAAAAGCTTGTGGCGGCGGAAAAGGTATTTTGGCTGGCTCCCTGTTGGTTTCCTGATTTTAGAGAATTTATAGAGGCGGAATTAGGTCAAACGGGTGAACATGGGCCCCATGAGCCACCAGAGCGCCCCACCCCCTAGGCGCGCTCTGGTGCCTCATGGGCCACTCCTTCATCTTCTGGCCCTCTCCCGAAGCTTCCATGGTCTCTTATATCCAGAAAAAAACTCCAAAAAGTTTCATGGCATTTGGACTTTGTTTGGTACTGATATTCTAGAAAACCAAATACAAGCAAAAAACAGCAGTTGGCACTGGGCATAAAGTTAATAGGTTAGTCCCAAAAATGATATATAATTGCTTGTAATTGCATATAAAACATCCAAGATTGATACTATAATAGCATGGAACGATAAAAAATTATAGATATGTTGGAGACGTATCAAGTGTTTCAGAGGCTTCTACACAATCATCATCAAAAACAAATGGAACATATTTTTGCAAGAGATTAGTAAGAGGCCTAGAAATTTTAGAGAAGTCTTTAATGAATCTCCTATAGAAACCAGCATGACCAAAAAAACTTCTTATACCTTTAATATCTTTCTAGCATGGCATTTTCTCGGTTGCATCAACTTTAGCTTTGTCTGCCTCAATACCTCATTCAGAAATTTTATGCCCCAAGACAATACACTACTAGAAAAAGGCCTATTAGTGGCGCACCTATTTTTGCCATTAATGGTGCACTATAGGTGTGCCACTATTACCACGCCACTAGTAACAAAGCCCGAGCACGCTTAACTTCGCAGTTCTATCCAACCCCAGCACCAGCTCACTTAACAGGCACTTGTTGATATATCTATCATATCAATACTATTAAACCTTGTTGATGTCTATGACTTTGTTCATGTTCATCATTGTGATGAAATTTTGAAAAAAATATTTCAAACTTCCCGGTCATATTACGTATCATATTTTGAACATTTTTTCCAAAAGAAATTCGAAATCAATTTTTTTTCTGTTAATAGTGGCGCACCTAGCAAATGGTGCGCCATTACTAAGTTTTTTTTCATTTTCCCCCCCCCTCTAGATCTTAAAAGCCCCGTATCTTTTATTCTGTTAGGTTTTGGGGATTCTGAAAATCTTCAACGGGTTCCCTTGAATTCAGATGTAACTTTTCGAGTAGATGATTTTTCATATAAAAAAACTTTTTAATCCGAGTTCGTATGCAAAAGTTATGCCCATTTAACTAAATTCCAGAGAGATCTTGCAAATAAAGTCAAAATTCATATTTGTAAAATTTCCCAACAACTAGACCACATATCACGTGGGAAACTTATTTTCTTTTATTTTTTTGACATTTCCATCATTTTATTTTATTTTATTTAACTGAAAAGGCGGTCCACTTGGGGTGCATTTGGTTATGGCGCACCTTCAAAAAGTGCGCCATTACTATGTGTATGACTTGGTCAAAGTTAGTAATAGCGCACTTTGTGTAGGTGCGCCATTAGTAAGTTTGACATAGTAATGGCACCTATGCAAAGTGCGCCATTACTAAGTTTGACCAAGGTTTGACCCAGTCATACACATAGTAATGGCGCACTTTGTACAGGTGCGCCATTACTATGTCAACTAGTAATGGCGCACTATCCCCTGGTGCGCCACTGCTAACATTTTTTTATTTTTTTTTTCAAAACTAGTAATGGCGCACCACACACCAGGTGCGCCATTAGTAATATGTCAATAATGGCGTACCTGTATCTGGTGCGTCACTGCTATATAGCAGTGGCGCACCACATACATGGTGCGTCATTAATGTCCATATTAGCTATAGCCGTTTTTCTAGTAGTGATACCTTCATTCACCATAAAGTGGCACTTCTCCCAATTCAAGACAAGATTAATTTGTTCATATCTATGCAAAACTCGATCAAGGTTGCTCAAGCAATCATCAAAAGAAGTCCCGTAAATAGAGAAATCATCCATAAAAACATCAACAATTTGTTCACAAAAATCAGAGAATATATTAGTCATACATCTTTGAAAGGTAGCAGGTGCATTGCATAAACCAAAAGGCATACATCTATAAGCATAAGTTCCAAAAGGGCGAGTAAAAGTAGTTTTCTCTTGATCTTCTTGTGACACAGGTATTTGAGAGAAACAAGAGTATCCATTAAGAAAACAAAAGTGTGTGTGCTTAGATAGTGTTTCTAACATGTGATCTATAAAAGGCAAGGGGTAGTGATCTTTTCTAGTAGCTTCGATTAATTTCCTAAAATCAATTACCATCCTATAATAACCAGTTACAATTCTTTGTGGAATAAGTTCATTTTTATCATTAGGAACAACGGTAATGCCTCCTTTCCGAGGGACACAATGAACAAGACTTACCCATCTACTATCAGCTATGAGATAGATTATACTTGCTTCCAGAAGCTTTAGTATTTCAGTTCTTACCACATCATTCGTCTTAGGATTTAACCATCATTGGTGATCACCAACCGGCTTAGCATCAGGTTCCATATTAATCTTGTGCTAACATAGAGTAGGACTAATGCCCTTAAGATCATCAAGAGTATATCCAATAGCGGCACGGTGCTTCTTCAGAGTTTTAAGTAATCTCTTTTCTTCATGCTCTGAAGGGTTAACACTAATAATAACATGATAGGTTTTCTTTTCATCAAGATAAGCATATTTCAATGTATCAGGCAATTGTTTCAATTCAAACACAGGATCACCCTTAGGTGGAGGAGGGCCTCCAAGAGTTTCAACAGGAAAATTATGTTTAAGGATATGTGCTTTATCAAAGAATATCTTGTATATCTCATTTCTTTCATTCATATGCATATTATTTTCATGGTCTAGCAAATATTGTTCTAATGAATCTGTACGAGGAACGACAATAGAAGCAAGACCAATAATTTCATCTTTACTAGGAAATTCTTTATCATGATGTTGTCTACGGAATTTAGAGAAATTAAACTCATGAGATACATCACCAAATTTGACTTTAACCTTTTCTTTGACACAATCAATTTCAGCATTAACAATATTCAAGAAAGGTGTAACAAATATAATGGGACAATAATTATCTTGTTGAGAACTAAGTACTAAGAAATCAGTAGTGTACTTGATCTTACCACATAAGACTTCAACATCTCTAACAATCACGAGCGGTGAAATAGTATATCTATTTGCTAGCTTAATAGTGACATCAATATATTCAATCTCAGCAAGTGAAATATCATTCATAATTTCTTGATATAGAGTAATAGGAATAGCACTAACACTAGCACCCATGTCACATAAACCATGATAGCAATGATGTCCAATTTTAACATAAATGACACGCATGCCCACTACAGATTTATTCTTATCTAGCATATCTCGTTCATTTCTAACAGGTTTAGCAATTCTAGCAGCAGCATCGCAAAAATAAATAACATGCCCATCAATATTATCGACCAAGAGATCCTTAACCATAGAAATATTAGGTTCAACTTTAATTTGTTCAGATGGTTTAGGTGTGCCATCTCCCGCATAAGAAAAAAATTATATATATAATTCCGATCACGATGAACCAGATGCATAGGAACAACTTTTGATGAAATTTCAATTTCAACCGGTTACAATCCCACATTCCAATATCATCACATAGTCTATACCATGTCAATGCCTTTTCCCCCAAAGATAAAGGGAAAAACTTCTTCTTAACTCCATATTCGGATAAACCTGCAGTCTTAAAATAATCCACAAACTTCATCCACATAGATTAGATGCATATCAGGATGTGATGCAGCTTCAAACTGCGTCGGTACTTCCCCAAAGAGGAAGGGATGATGCAGTACAGCTACAATAAGTATTTCCCTCAGTTATGAAACCAAGGTTGTTGGGGAACGCAGTATTTCAAAAAATATCCTATGATCACGCAAGATCTATCTAGGAGATGGATAGCAACGAGAGGGGAGAGTGTGTTTACGTACCCTTGTAGACCGAAAACGGAAGCGTTTATCAACGCGGTTGATGTAGTCGTACACCTTCACGATCCGTCCCGATCAAGTACTGGACGTACGGCACCTCCGCATTCAGCACAAGTTCAGCTTGATGACGTCCTCGCCTTCTTGATCCAGCAAGAGGGGCGAAGTAGTAGATGAGTTCCGGCAGCACGACGGTGTGGTGACGGTGTTGGTGAAGAACAATCTTCGCAGGGCTTCGCCTAAGCACTACAAAAACTATGATGGAGGATAAACTAGAGGGGACAGGGTTGCCGGCACATGGCTTGGTGTTTCTTAATGTGTCTTTGGTGCTAGCGCTGCCCCTCTATTTATATGTTGAGCCTTGGGGTCGAACCTTGGAGCAGAAGACTCCTCAAAGTCGGTTTTGCACGAAAGGCAAGAGTCCCACTCGGACTCCAAGACCAAACGCCACAATCCTTGGCGTCTGGCCTAGACGCCATGGGCCTCGGCGTCTGGCCCAGGGCCAGACGCCAAGGTCTCCGACGTTTGGCCCCCTGGCCTCCGCAAAACTCCTTTTGCAGCGACCTAAAGCCTCGTGGGCTTCACCCCTTGGCCGAACCATATCATCCTATATATCAATCTTTACCTCCGGACCATTCCGGAGCTCCTCGTCATGTTTGTGATCTCATCCGGGGCTGAACAACATTCGGTCACCAACATACATAACTCATATAATATTATATCATCAACGAACATTAAGAGTGTGGACCCTACGGGTTCGAGAACTATGTAGACATGAGCGAGACATCTCTCTGGTCAATAACCAATAGCGGAACCTGGATGCCCATATTGGTTCCTACATATTCTACAAAGATCTTTATCGGTCGAACCTTATGAAAACAAACATTATTCCCTTTGTCATCGGTATGTTACTTGCCCGAGATTCGATCATTGGTATCCTCATACCTAGTTCAATCTCGTTACCAGCAAGTCTCTTTACTCGTTCTGTAATGCATCATCCCATAACTAACTCATTAGTCACATTGCTTGCAAGGCTTATAGTGATGTGCATTACTGAGAGGGCCCAGAGATACCTCTCCGATACTCAGAGTGAAAAATCCTAATCTTGATCTATGCCAACTCAACAAACACCATCGGAGACACCTGTAGAGCATCTTTATAATCACCCAGTTATGTTGTGACATTTGATAGCACACAAATTGTTCCTCCGGTATTTGGGAGTTGCATAATCTCATAGTAAGAGGAACATGTATTAGTCATGAAGAAAGCAATAGCAATAAAACTTAACGATCATTATGCTAAGCTAACGGATGGGTCTTGTCCATCACATCTTTCTCTTAATGATGTGATCCCGTTCATCAAATGACAACACATGTCCATGGTCAGGAAACTTAACCATCTTTGATGAATGAGCTAGTCAAGTAGAGGTATACTAGGGACACTCTGTTTTTTGTATGTATTCACACATGTACTAAGTTTCCGGTTAATACAATTATAGCATGAATAATAGATAGTTATCATGATATAAGGAAATATAAATAACAACTTTATTATTGCCTCTAGGGCATATTTCCTTCAGTCTCCCACTTGCACTAGAGTCAATAATCTAGTTCACATCGTCATGTGATCTAACACAAATAGTTCACATCGTCATGCGACCAACACCCAAAGGGTTTACTAGAGTCAATAATCTAGTTCAAATTGCTATATATGTGATTAACACCCAAAGAGTACTAAGGTGTGATCATGTTTTGCTTGTGAGAGAAGTATAGTCAACGGTTCTGTTACATTCAGAGTCATATGTATTTTGCAAATATTCTATGTCTACAATGCTCATGGAGCTACTCTAGCTAATTTCTCCCACTTTCAATGTGTATCCAGATTGAGACTTAGAGTCAATCGGACTGGTGTAAAAGCTTGCATCGATGTAACTCTTTACGACGAACTCTTTATCACCTCCATAACCGAGAAATATTTCCTTTGTCCTCTTAGGTAACTAAGGATAACTTTGATCGTTGTCCAGTGATCCACTCCTAGATCACTATCGTACCCCCTTTCCAAACTCATGGCAAGGTACACAACACAGTATGGCATACTTTATAGAACCTATGGCCGAGGCATAGGGAATGACTTTCCTTCTCTCTCTATCTTCTGCCATGGTCGGGTTTTGAGTCTTACTCAACTTCATACCTTACAACTCAGGCAAGAACTCCTTTTTGACTAATCCTATTTTGAACTCTTTCGAAATCTTATCAAGGTATGTACTTGGCAAAAGTCTTACCAAGCGTCTTGATTTATCTTTATAGATCTTGATGCCCAATATGTAAGCAGCTTCACTGAGGTCTTCCTTTGAAAAAATCCTTTCAAACACTCCTTTATGCTTTCCAGAAAATGCTACATCATTTCTGACCAATAATATGTCATACATATACTTATCAGAAAAGTTGTAATGCTCCCACTCACTTTCTTGTAAATACAGGCTTCTCCAAAAGTATGTATAAAACCATATGCTTTGATCACACTATCAAAGCGTATATTCCAACTCCGAGAGGCTTGCACCAGTCCATAAATGGATCGCTGGAGCTTGCACACTTTGTTAGCACTTTTTAACAAAACCTTCTGGTTGCATCATATACAACTCTTCTTTAAGATATCCATTAAGGAATGTAGTTTTGACATCCATTTGCCAAATTTCATAAAATGTGGCAATTTCTAACATGATTTGGACAGACTTAAGCATCGCTACGAGTGAGAAGGTCTCATCGTAGTCAACTCCTTGAACTTGTCGAAAACCTTTCGCTATAAGTCGAGCTTTGTAGATAGTAACATTACCGTCAGCGTCAGTCTTCTTCTTGAAGATCCATTTATTATTTATGGCTTGACGATAATCGGGCAAGTCAACCATGTTCCATACTTTGTTCTCATACATGGATCCCATCTCAGATTTCATGGCCTCAAGCCATTTCATGGAATCTGGTCTCATCATCGCTTCCTCATAGTTCATAGGTTCGTCATGGTCTAGTAACATGACTTCCAGAATAGGATTACTGTACCACTCTGGTGCGGACCATACTTTAGTTGACCTACGAGGTTCGGTAGTAACTTGATCTGAAGTTTCATGATCATTATCATTAGCTTCCTCTCTAGTTGGTGTAGGCATCACTGAAGTTTCATGATCATTATCATTAGCTTCCTCTCTAGTTGGTGTAGGCATCACTAGAACTGATTTCTGTGACGAGCTACTTTCCAATTCAAGAGAAGGTACAATTACCTCATCAAGTTCTACTTTCCTCCCACTCACTTCTTTCGAAAGAAACCCCTTCTCTAGAAAGGATCCATTCTTAGCAACAAAGATCTTGCCTTCGGATCTGTGATAGAAGGTGTACCCAACAGTTTCTTTTGGGTATCCTATGAAGACGCGCTTCTCCGATTTGGGTTCGAGCTTATTAGTTTGAAACTTTTTTCACATAAGCATCGCAACCCCAAACTTTAAGAAACGACAGCTTTGGTTTCTTGCCAAACCATAGTTCATACGGTGTCGTCTTAACAGATTTAGATGGTGCCCTATTTAACATGAATGTAGTTGTCTCTAATGCATAACCCCAAAACGATAGTGTTAAATCGGTAAGAGACATCATAGATCGCACCATATCTAATAAAGTACGGTCACGATGTTTGGACACACCATTACACTGTGGTGTTCCAGGTGGCATGAGTTGTGAGACTATTCCACATTGTTTTAAATGAAGGCCAAACTCATAACTCAAATATTCACCTCCACGATCAGATTGTAGGAAACTTTATTTTCTTGTTATGATGATTTTCCACTTCACTCTGAAATTCTTTGAACTTTTCAAATGTTTCAGACTTATGTTTCATTAAGTAGATATACCCATATCTGCTCAAATCATATGTGAAGGTTAGAAAATAACGATTCCTACCGCGAGCCTCAACACTCATCGGATCGCATACATCAGTATTTATTATTTCCAATAAGTCAGTTGCTCGCTCCATTGTTCCGGAGAACGCAGTCTTAGCCATCTTGCCCATGAGGCATGGTTCGCAAGCATCAAGTGATTCATAATCAAGTGATTCCAAAAGCCCATCAACATGGAGTTTCTTCATGCGCTTTACACCAATATGACCTAAACGGCAGTGCCACAAATAATTTGTACTATCATTATTAACTTTGCATCTTTTGGCTTCAATATTATGAATATGTGTATTGATACGTCCATTTTGCATCATGCTTTTATATCGATATCTATTGCATTATGGACTGTTATTTCACTTTATGTCACAATACTTATGGCTATTCTCTCTTATTTTACAAGGTTTACATAAGGAGGGAGAATGCCGGCAGCTGGAATTTTGGGCTAGAAAAGGAGCAAATATTAGAGACCTATTCTGCGCAACTCCAAAAGTCCTGAAACTCCACGAAACGTCTTAAAATAAATAAAGAAGAATCCTCGCCAAAGATGAAGGCCAGGAGGCCCACACCCTGCTCACGAGGGTGGGGGGCGCCCCCCCTAGGGCGCGCCCCCTACCTCGTGGGCCCCCTGGTGGCTCTCCGACGTCCATCGTCTCCTACATGAAGTCTTTCGATGAGAAAAAAATAGAAGGGAACTTTTCGGGACGAGACTCCGCCGCCACGAGGCGGAACCTTGGCGGATCCAATCTAGAGCTCCGGCAGAGCTGTTCTGCCGGGGAAACTTCCCTCCAGGAGGGGGAAATCATCACCATCGTCATCACCAACGCTCCTCTCATCGGGAGAGGGCAATCTCCATCAACATCTTCATGAGCACCATCTCATCTCCAAACCCTAGTTCATCTCTTGCATCCAATTCTTGTCTCAAAGTCCGAGATTGGTGCTAGTAGGTTGCTAGTAGTGTTGATTACTCCTTGTAGTTGATGCTAGTTGGTTTAATTGGTGGAAGAGCATATGTTCAGATCCTATATGCATATTATTACCCCTCTGATTATGAACATGAATATTCTTTGTGAGTAATTACGTTCGTTCCTGAGGACAAGGGAGAAGTCTTGCTATTAGTAGTCATGTGAATTTGGTATTCGTTTGATATTTTGATAAGATGTATGTTGTCTAGCCTCTAGTGGTGTTATGTGAACGTCGACTACATAACACTTCACCATTATTTGGGCCTAGAGGAAGGCATTGGGAAGTAATAAGTAGATGATGGGTTGCTAGAGTGACAGAAGCTTAAACCCTAGTTTATGCGTTGCTTCGTAAGGGGCTGATTTGGATGCATATGTTTCATGCTATGGTTAGGTTTACCTTAATACTTTTGTTGTAGTTGCGGATGCTTGCAATAGAGGTTAATCATAAGTGGGATGCTTGTTCAAGTAAGAACAGCACCCAAGCACCGGTCCACCCACATATCAAATTATCAAAGTATTGAACGTGAATCATATGAATGTGATGAAAACTAGCTTGACGATATTCCCATGTGTCCTCGGGAGCGCTTTTCCAATTATAAGAGTTTGTTCTGGCTTGTGCTTTGCTACAAAAGGATTGGGCCACCTTGCTGCACTTTATTTACTTTTGTTACTTGTTGCTCGTTACAATTCATCCTATCACAAAACTATCTGTTACCACTTATTTCAGTACTTGCAGAGAATACCTTGCTGAAAACCGCTTATCATTTCCTTCTGCTCCTCGTTGGGTTCGACACTCTTACTTATCGAAAGGACTACGATAGATCCCCTATACTTGTGGGTCATCAAGACTCTTTTCTGGCACCGTTGCCGAGGAGTGTAGCGCCTTTGGTAGGTGGAATTTGGTAAGGAAAAATTTATATAGTGTGCTGAAATTTACTGTCACTTGTTACTATGGAAAGTTATTCTCTGAGGGGCTTGTTCGGGGTAACTTCACCTCGTCCAGTAGAGCAAAGAGTTGCTCCTCAACCTACTGAACCTATTGAAAACGAAACTCCTTTTGAATTTCCTTCGGGTATGATGGAAAACTGCTAGCTGACCCTTTTACAAATGGAACAAAGCATCCAGATGAGCACTTAATATATGTGGATGAAGTTTGTCGATAAGCTTGCAGGTATACCCGATGATGTTGCTAAGAAGAAGGTCTTCCCTTTATCTTTGAAGGGAGACGTATTGATATGGTATAGGCTATGTGATGATATGAGATCATGGGACTATAAAAGATTGAAGCTGGAATTTCATCAAAAGTATTACCCTATGCATCTTGTTCATCATGATCGCAATTATATATATAATTTCTGGCCTCGCGAAGGAGAAAGCATCACTCAAGCTTGGGGGAGGCTTAAATCAATGTTATATTCATGCCCCAATCATGAGCTCTCAAGAGAAATGATTATGCAAAGTTTTTATGCTCGGCTTTCTCATAATAATCAAACCATGCGCGATACTTCTTGTGCTGGCTCTTTTATGATGAAGACTATTGAATTCAGATGGAATTTATTGGATAGAATTAAATGCAACTCTGAAGATTGGGACCTCGACAAAGGTAAGGAGTCAGGTATGACACCTAAGTTTGACTGTGTTGAATCTTTTATGGATACCGATATTTTCTGTAAGTTTAGCACTAAATATGGACTTGACTCTGAGATAGTAGCTTCTTTCTGTGAATCTTTTGCTACTTATGTTGATCTCCCTAACGAGAAGTGGTTTAAATATCATCCTCCCATAGAAGTAAAAGTAGCTGCACCTATTAAAGTTGAAGAAAAGACTGTCACTTATAATGATCCTATCGTTCCTACTTCTTATATTGAGAAACCACCTTTCCCTGTTAGAATAAAGGATCATGCTAAAGCTTCAACTGTTTTTCATAAAAGCAATATTAGAACTTATACACCTCCTGAGAAAGTTAAAGTAGAACCTAATATTGCTATTGTTAAAGATCTCTTGTCTGACAATATCGATGGGCATGTTATTCAGTTCGAAGGTGAAACTGCTAGAATTGCTAAACCTTGTGCTAAAGATAAACATAGACCTGTGGTAGGCGTGCCTGTTATTTCTGTTAAAATAGGAGATCATTGTTATCATGGCTTATGTGATATGGGTGCAAGTGCTAGTGTTATACCGCATACTTTATACGAAGAAATTAAGAATGAAATTGCACCTGCTGAGTTAGAAGATATTGATGTCACAATTAAACTTGCCAATAGAGATACTATTTCACCAATTGGAATTGTTAGAGATGTTGAAGTCTTGTGTGGGAAAACTAAATATCCTGCTAATTTTCTTGTTCTTACTTCTCCGCAAGATAGCTTTTGTCCCATTATATTTGGTAGACCCTTCTTAAATACTGTCAATGCTACCATAGATTGCACTAAGAATGTTGTTACTATTGGATTGGATGATATGGTTCCTGAGTTTAATTTCTCTAAATTTAGTAAACAACATCGTGAGGAAGAATTACCTAGTAAGGATGAAATTATTGGTCTTGCTTCTATTGCCGTACCTCCTAGTGATCCTTTAGAACACTATTTGCTAGACCATGAAAACGATATGTTCATGAATGAAAGAAGGTAAATGGATGAAGTATTCTTTAAACAGGAACCTATTCTGCAACACAATTTGCCTATTGAAATTTTAGGGGATCCACCTCCAACCAAGGGTGATCCCGTGTTTGAGCTTAAACCTTTGCCTGATAATCTTAAATATGCTTATCTTGATGAAAAGAAGATATATACTGTTATATTAGTGCCAACCTTTCAGAGCATGAAGAAGAAAGATTATTGAAAACTCTGAAGAAGCATCATGCTGCAATTGGATATACTCTTGATGATCTTAAGGGCATTAGTCCCACTCTATGTCAACATAAAATAAATTTGGAAGCAGATGCCAAACAGTTCGTGATCCTCAACGACGTCTGAATCCTAAAATGAAAGAAGTGGTAAGAAAAGAAATACTAAAGCTTCTGGAGGCAGGTATAATCTATCCCATTGCTGATAGTGAGTGGGTAAGTCCTGTCCATTGTGTCCCTAAGAAGGGAGGTATTACTGTTGTTCCTAATGATAAAGATGAATTGATTCCACAAAGAATTATTACAGGTTATAGGATGGTAATTGATTTCCGCAAATTAAATAAAGCTACTAAGAAAGATCATTACCCCTTACCTTTTATTGATCAAATGCTAGAAAGATTATGCAAACATACACACTATTGCTTTCTAGATGGTTATTCTGGTTTCTCTCAAATAACTGTGTCGGCTAGAGATCAATCAAAGACTACTTTTACATGCCCTTTTAGTACTTT
Source organism: Triticum urartu (assembly GCF_003073215.2). Classification (NCBI taxonomy): domain Eukaryota; kingdom Viridiplantae; phylum Streptophyta; class Magnoliopsida; order Poales; family Poaceae; genus Triticum; species Triticum urartu. The sequence goes on along the minus strand of NC_053026.1, from coordinate 567,787,142 downwards.
TGCTTATAGACGTATGCCTTTTGGTTTATGTAATGCACCTACTACCTTTCAAAGATGCATGATGGCCATATTCTCTAACTTTTGTGAAAAGATTTGTGAGGTTTTCATGTACGACTTTTCCTTCTATGGTTCCTCTTTTGATGATTGCTTGAGCAATCTTGATCGAGTTTTGCAGAGATGTGAAGAAACTAATCTTGTCTTGAATTGGGAAAAGTGCCACTTTATGGTTAATGAAGGTATTGTCTTGGGGCACAAAGTTTCTGAAAGAGGTATTAAAGTTGATAAAGCCAAGGTTGATGCTATTGAAAAGATGCCATGTCCCAAGGACGTCAAAGGTATATGAAGTTTCCTTGGTCACGCCAGATTTTACAGGAGGTTCATTAAGGACTTCTCAAAAATTTCTCGACCTCTGACTAATTTATTGCAAAAAGATATACCATTTGTCTTTGATGATGATTGTGTAGAAGCATTTGAAATACTTAAGAAAGCATTAGTCACTGCACCTCTTGTTCAGCCACCTGATTGGAACCTACCCTTTGAAATTATGTGTGATGCTAGTGATTATGCTATAGGTGCTGTTCTAGGGAAAAGAGTTGATAAGAAATTAAATGTTATTCATTATGCTAGTAAGACTCTAAACAATGCTCAAAGAAATTATGCTACTACTGAAAAAGAGCTTTTAGCAGTTGTATTTGCTTGTGATAAGTTCAGATCTTATATCGTTGATTCTAAAGTAACTATCCAAACTGATCATGCTGCTATCAAATATATTATGGAAAAGAAAGATGCTAAACCTAGACTTATAAGATGGGTTCTCTTGCTACAAGAATTTGATTTGCATATTGTTGATAGAAAGGGAGCTAAGAACCCTTTTGCAGACAACTTGTCTAGGTTAGAAAATATTCTTGATGACCCACTACCTATTAATGATAACTTTCCTGATGAACAATTAAATGTTATAAGTACTTCTCGTAGTACTCCATGGTATGCTGATTATGCTAATTATATTGTTGCTAAGTTTATACCACCTAGCTTCACATACCAGCAAAACAAAAAGTTCTTCTATGATTTGAGACATTACTTTTGGGATGACCCACATATTTATAAAGAAGGACTAGATGGTGTTATTAGACGTTGTGTAACTGAGCATGAACAGGAACAGATCCTACGCAAGTGTCACTCCCAGTCTTATGGAGGACGCTGGAGATAGAACTGCACATAAGGTATTGCAATCTAGTTTCTATTGGCCTACTCTCTTCAAGGATGCCCGTAAGTTTGTCTTGTCTTGTGATGAATGTCAAAGAATTGGTAATATTAGTAGACGTCAAGAAATGCCTATGAATTATTCACTTGTTATTGAACCGTTTGATGTTTGGGGCTTTGACTATATGGGACCTTTTCCTACCTCTAATGGATACACACATATTCTAGTTACTGTTGATTATGTTACTAAGTGGGTAGAAGCTATTCCAACTAGTAGTGCTGATCATAACACTTCTATTAAAATGCTTAAAGAAGTTATTTTCCCGAGGTTTGGAGTCCCTAGATATTTAATGACTGATGGTGGTTCACACTTTATTCATGGTGCTTTCTGTAAAATGGTGGCTAAATATGATGTTAATCATAGAATTGCATCTCCTTATCACCCATAGTCTAGTGGTCAAGTAGAGTTGAGCAATAGAGAGCTCAAATTAATTTTGCAAAAGACTGTTAATAGGTCTAGAAAGAATTGGTCCAAGAAACTTAATGATGCATTATGGGCTTGTAGAACTGCATAGAAAAATCCTATGGGTATGTCTCCGTATAAAATGGTTTATGGAAAAGCATGTCACTTACCTCTCGAACTAGAACATAAGGCATATTGGGCTATTAAAGAATTTAACTATGATTTTAAACTTGCCGGTGAGAAGATGTTATTTGATATTAGCTCACTTGATGAATGGAGAACCCAAGCTTATGAAAATGCCAAGTTGTTTAAAGAAAAAGTTAAAAGATGGCATGACAAAAGGATACAAAAGCGTGAGTTTAATGTAGGTGACTATGTATTTCTATACAACTCTCGTTTAAGATTTTTTGCAGGAAAACTTCTCTCTAAATGGGAAGGCCCCTATGTTATCGAGGAGGTCTATCGTTCTGGTGCCATAAAAATCAACAACTTCGAGGGCACAAATCCGAAAGTGGTAAACGGTCAAAGAGTCAAACATTATATCTCAGGTAATCCCATAAATGTTGAAACCAATATTATTGAAACCGTAACCCCGGAGGAATACATAAGGGACACTTTCCGGAACGTTCCAGACTCCGAAAAGGAATAGGTATGTGGTACGGTAAGTAAACGGACTCCAAAACAATTTTTAAGGCAATATTTCTCCGTTTTGGAATATTTAGAAAAATAGAAAAATAAGTAGCAGTTCGGGAAGGACACGAGGGCCCCACGAGGGTGGTGGGCGTGCCCCCTACCTCGTGAGCACCTCGTGTGCCTTCCGGACTCCATTTTCTTGCACATTATGTATTTTGGTCGATAAAAATTCATTATATATTCTCCCGAAGGTTTTGACTCCCGTATCACGCAAATTTCTTCTGTTTTTGTTTTCGAGTTGTTGCTGCTGCAAATTAGAGCAAGATGTCTTCTCAAGAGTCAATCGGGGAGAGCCGGGTATCTAATCCGGCACCGGAACCAAGGGCAAACAGTGACGCTGATCATTTTGGGCCAGCAACGGAGGAAGAGATGGAGGCTGACTTGATGAGAGTAGATGCTATGGAGGATATGAAGCCACCTCTCGCCTCCAAGCTGGGTTCACGATGGGGGAACTACAGAGCTCATCTATTCTGAACTCGGTTATCCCTTCTAATGTTAGATTTCTTACCTATGAAAATATGAAGAGGAGTGTCACTTGTTCTCCTGCAGCTATGCAACACCCTTGGGTGCAAGGAGCTTTAGCTATCATAGGAAAGCTTCGTAAGGAAATAATGGACCTCAAACCTCAAGTCAATAAGCTCGAGGAGGAGAACCGCATCCTGAGGGGAATCATCGCCAAGAATATTACACCGACAACGAAGAAGGAGACATAATCACATGGGTATGGGCACTCCCCTTGGCAACTGCCAAGCTTGGGGGAGGTGCCCCGGTATCGTATCACAATCACAACTCCTATCTTTACCATTTTTCTTAGTTCGATCCTATTAGTAGTATCTTGGTCTAGTAGAATAAAGTTTATGGCATGATCTAGTTTTGAGTTTGCTTTATGATCTCTCTATGTAATCGAGTCCATGAGCTATATATAATAAAGATTAGTGTTGAGTCAAGGGATTGATTATTTTGCCATGATCTTGGGTGAATAAAAGAAAAGAGAAAAAGAATAAAAAGAAACAAAAAGTTCATATTGATCTTATTGAGAGTAATGACTTCACATAGAAAGAGTATGATGAGTAAAAGTTGTTGGGAGTTGGCAAACATAGCTTTGGTCATTGTTGCAATTAATAGGAAGTAATAAGGAAAGAGAGGTTTTCACATATAGATATATTATCGTTGACATCTTTTATGATTGGGAGCACTCATTAAAATATGACATGCTAAGGAGTTGATATTGGACAAGGAAGACAACGTGATGAGTTATGTCTTTCTTATATCTGAGATAAAGTATGTTGTCATGGATCCTATAACTTGTTGAGCTTGCCTTTCCCTCTCATGCTAGCCAAATTCTCAGCACCAAGTAGAAATACTACTTGTGCTTCCAAATACCCTTAAACCAGTTTTGCCATGAGAGTCCACCATATCTACCTATGGATTGAGTAAGATCCTTCAAGTAAGTTGTCATCGGTGCAAAGCAATAAAAATTGCTCTAAATATGTATGATTGATTGGTGTGGGAGAAATAAGCTTTATACGATCTTGTGATGTGGAAGTAATAAAAGTGACAGACTGCATAATAAAGGTTCATATCACAAGGGGCAATATAAAGTGACGTTCTTTCGCATTGAGATTTTTATGCATCCAACCATAAAAGCGCATGGCAACCTCTGCTTCCCTCTGCGAAGGGCCTATCCTTTATTATTATCTTCTACCTTCTGCAAGAGTCATGGTGATCTTCACCTTTTCTTTTTCATTTTATCCTTTGGCAAGCTCAGCATGTTGGAAAGAACATGATATATATATATATATATATATATATATATATATCTAATTGGATGTAGGGGAGCATGAACCATTATTGTTGACATTACCCTTGAGGTAAAATGTTGTGGGGCAAAACTATAAAGCCCCTACCTTTCTCTGTGTCCGATTAAAACTCCGTAACCACAAGTATCGCGTGAGTGTTAGCAATTATGGAGGACTAAATGATAGTTGAGTATGTGGACTTGCTTTTTAGCTCCGACATAGACTCTTTCCGATGTTATGATAAATTGAAATTGCTTCAATGACTGAGATTATAGTTTGTCGGAGCCCAATAAGGTTTATGATTTATACTCTTGCATTGTGAATAGATCACCACTTGAATATAGGTAATCATATGACAAAATCTATATATGTTGATGTTATGAGAATAATCATGATGCCTTCATGTCCGTATTTTATTTTTATCGACGCCTCTACTTCTAAACATGAGGACATATTTATTGTTATCGGCTTTTCGCTTGAGGACAAGTGAGGTCTAAGCTTGGGGGAGTTGATACGTCCATTTTGCATCATGCTTTTATATCGATATTTATTGCATTATGGACTGTTATTTCACTTTATGTCACAATACTTATGGCTATTCTCTCTTATTTTACAAGGTTTACATAAGGAGGGAGAATGCCGACAGCTGGAATTCTTGGCTGGAAAAGGAGCAAATATTAGAGACCTATTCTGCGCAACTCCAAAAGTCCTGAAACTCCACGGAACTTCTTAAAATAAATACAGAAAAATCCTCGCCAAAGATGAAGGCCAGGGGGCCCACACCCTGCTCACGAGGGTGGGGGGCGCCCCCTAGGGCGCGCCCCCTACCTCATGGGCCCCCTGGTGGCTCTCCGACGTCCATCTTCTCCTACATGAAGTCTTTCGATGAGAAAAAATAGAAGGGAACTTTTCGGGATGAGACTCCGCCGCCACGAGGCGGAACCTTGGCGGATCCAATCTAGAGCTCCGGCAGAGCTGTTCTGCCGGGGAAACTTCCCTCCAGGAGGGGGAAATCATCACCATCGTCATCACCAACGCTCCTCTCATCGGGAGAGGGCAATCTCCATCAACATCTTCACCAGCACCATCTCATCTCCAAACCCTAGTTCATCTCTTGCATCCAATTCTTGTCTCAAAGTCCGGGATTGGTGCTAGTAGGTTGCTAGTAGTGTTGATTACTCCTTGTAGTTGATGCTAGTTGGTTTAATTGGTGGAAGAGCATATGTTCAGATCCTATATGCATATTATTACCCCTCTGATTATGAACATGAATATTCTTTGTGAGTAATTACGTTTGTTCCTGAGGACAAGGGAGAAGTCTTGCTATTAGTAGTCATGTGAATTTGGTATTCGTTTGATATTTTGATAAGATGTATGTTGTCTAGCCTCTAGTGGTGTCATGTGAATGTCGACTGCATGGCACTTCACCATTATTTGGGCCTAGAGGAAGGCATTGGGAAGTAATAAGTAGATGATGGGTTGCTAGAGTGACAGAAGCTTAAACCCTAGTTTATGCGTTGCTTCGTAAGGGGCTGATTTGGATCCATATGTTTCATGCCATGGTTAGGTTTACCTTAATACCTTTGTTGTAGTTGCGGATGCTTGCAATAGAGGTTAATCATAAGTGGCATGCTTGTTCAAGTAAGAACAGCACCCAAGCACCGGTCCACCCACATATCAAATTATCAAAGTATCGAACGCGAATCATATGAACGTGATGAAAACTAGCTTGACGATATTCCCATGTGTCCTCGGGAGCACTTTTCCTATTATAAGAGTTTGTTCCGGCTTGTCCTTTGCTACAAAAGGATTGGGACACCTTGCTGCACTTTATTTACTTTTGTTACTCGTTGCTCGTTACAATTCATCCTATCACAAAACTATCTGTTACTACTTATTTGAGTACTTGCATAGAATACCTTGCTGAAAACCGCTTATCATTTCCTTCTGCTCCTCGTTGGGTTCGACACTCTTACTTATCGAAAGGACTACGATAGATCCCCTATACTTGTGGGTCATCATGTATCACTATGATTGAGATTCAATAAACCATTCACCTTGGGTGTATGACCACAGAAGGTTTTATTCATGTAGACAGAATAACAATTATTCTTTGACTTAAATGAATAACAATATTGCAATAAACATGATCCAATCATATTATGCTTGACGCAAACACCAAATAACATTTATTTTAGGTTCAACACTAATCCTGAAGGTAAAGGGAGTGTGCGATGGTGATCTTATCAACCTTGGAATCACTTCCAACACACATCGTCACCTTGCCCTCAACTAGTCTTTGTTCATTTTGTTACTCTTGTTTCAAGTTACTAATCATAGCAACTGAATCAGTATCAAATACCCAGGGGCTACTATGAACACTAGTAAAGTACACATCAATAACATGTACATCATATATACTTTTGTTCACTTTGCCATCCTTCTTATCTACCAAGTATTTGGGGCAGTTCCGCTTCCACTGACCATTTCCTTTTGCAGTAGAAGCACTCAGTTTCAGGCTTGGGTCTAGCTTTGGGCTTCTTCATGGGAGTGGGAACTTGCTTGTCATTCTTCTCGAAGTTCCCTTTCTTTCCCTTGCCCTTTTACTTGAAACTAGTGGTCCTGTCAACCATCAACACTTTATGCTTTTCTTGATTTCTACCTTCGCCGATTTCAGCATCGCGAAGAGCTCGGGGAATCGTTTTCGTCATCCCTTGCATATTATAGTTCATCACGAAGTTCTAGTAACTTGGTGATAGTGACTAAAGAACTCTGTCAATCACTATCTTATCTTGAAGATTAAATCCCACTTGATTCAAGCGATTGTAGTACTCAGACATTCTGAGCACATGCTCACTGGTTGAGTTATTCTCCTCCATCTTGTAGGCAAAGTACTTGTCAGAGGTCTCATACCTCTTGACTCGGGTATGAGTCTGAAATACCAATTTCAACTCTTGGAACATCTTATATGCTCCTTGGTGTTCAAAATGTTTTTGAAGTCCTGGTTCTAAGTCGTAAAGCATGGCGCACTAAACTATCAAGTATTCATCATAACGAGCTTGCCAAACGTTCATAACGTCTGCATCTGCTCCTGCAATAGGTCTGTCACCTAGCAGTGCATCAAGGACACAATTCTTCTGTTCAGCAATGAGGATAAACCTCAGATCACGGATCCAATCCGCATCATTGCTACTAACATCTTTCAACACAATTTTCTCTAGGAACATATCAAAATAAACACAGGGAAGCAACAACGCGAGCTATTGATCTACAACATAATTTGCAAAATACTACCAGGACTAAGTTCATGATAAATTTAAGTTCAATTTAATCATATTACTTAAGAACTCCCACTTAGATAGACATCCCTCTAGTCATCTAAGTGATCACGTGATCCATATCAACTAAACCATGTCCGATCATCACGTGAGATGGAGTAGTTTTCAATGGTGAACATCACTATGTTGATCATATCTACTATATGATTCACGTTCCACCTTTCAGTCTCAGTGTTCCGAGGCCATATCTGCATATGTGAGGTTCGTCAAGTTTAACCCGAGTATTATGCGTGTGCAAAACTGGCTTGCACCTGTTGTATGTGAACGTAGAGCTTATCACACCCGACCATCATGTGGTGTCTCGGCATGACGAACTGTAGCAACGGTGCATACTCCGAGAGAACACTTATACCTTGAAATTTAGTGAGAGATCATCTTATAATGCTACCGCCGTACTAAGAAAAATAAGATGCATAAAGGATAAACATCACATGCAACCAAAATAAGTGATATGATATGGCCATCATCATCTTCTGCCTTTGATCTCCATCTCTAAAGCACCGTCATGATCACCATCGTCACCAGCTTGACACCTTGATCTCCATCGTAGCATCGTTGTCGTCTTGCCAACTATTGCTACCGCTTAGTGATAAAGTAAAGCAATTACATGGCGATTGCATTTCATACAATAAAGCGACAACCATAAGGCTCCTGCAAGTTGCTGATAACTATTACAAAACATGATCATCTCATACAACAATTTATATCTCATCACGTCTTGACCATATCACATCACAACATGCCATGCAAAAACAAGTTAGACGTCCTCGACTTTGTTGTTGCAAGTTTTACGTGGCTGCTACGGGGTTCTAGAAAGAACCATTCTTACCTACGCATGAAAAGCACAACGATTATTCGTCAAGTGTGTTGTTTTAACCTTGAATAAGGACCGGGCGTAGTCAAACTCGATTCAACTAAAGTTGGAGAAATAGACACCCGCTAGCCACCTGTGTGCGAAGCACGTCGGTAGAACCAGTCTCATGAATGCGGTCATGTAATGTCGGTTCGGGCCGCTTCATCCAACAATACCGCCGAATCAAAGTAAGACGTTGCTGGTAAGCAGTATAACTATTATTGCCCACAACTCTTTGTGTTCTACACGTGCATATAACATCTACGCATAGACCTGGCTCAGATGCCACTGTTGGGGAACGCAGTATTTCAAAAAAATTCCTATGATCATGCAAGATCTATCTAGGAGATGCATAGCAACGAGAGGGGAGAGTGTGTCTACGTACCCTTGTAGACCGAAAGCAGAAGCGTTTATCAACGCGGTTGATGTAGTCGTACACCTTCACGATCCGTCCCGATCAATTACTGGACGTACGGCACCTTCGCATTCAGCACACGTTCAGCTCGATGATGGCCTCGCCTTCTTGATCCAGCAAGAGGGGCGAAGTAGTAGATGAGTTCCGGCAGCACGACGGTGTGGTGACGGTGTTGGTGAAGAACAATCTCCGCAGGGCTTCGCCTAAGGACTACGAAAACTATGACGGAGGATAAACTAGAGGGGACGGGGTTGCCGGCACACGGCTTGGTGTTTCTTGATGTGTCTTTGGTGCTAGCCCTGCCCCTCTATTTATATGTTGAGCCCTGGGGTCGAAACTTGGAGCAAAAGCCTCCTCAAAGTCGGTTTTGCCAGAAAGGAAAGAGTACCACTCGAACTCCAGGACCAAACACCACAATCCTTGGCGTCTGGCCCAGACACCATGGGCCTTGGCATTTGGCCCAGGGCCAGACGCCAGGGTCTCCGATGTTTGGCCCCCCTGGCCTCCGCAAAACTCCTTTTGCAGCGACCTAAAGCCTCGTGGGCTTCACCCCTTGGCCGAACCATATCATCATATATATCAATCTTTACCTCCGGACCATTCCGGAGCTCCTCGTCATGTCCGTGATCTCATCCGAGACTCCGAACAACATTCGGTCACCAACATACATAACTCATATAATATTATATCGACAACGAACATTAAGAGTGTGGACCCTATGGGTTCGAGAACTATGTAGACATGAACGAGACATCTCTCTGGTCAATAACCAATAGCGGAACCTGGATGCCCATATTGGTTCCTACATATTCTACAAAGATCTTTATCGGTCGAACCTTATGACAACATACGTTATTCCCTTTGTCATCGGTATGTTACTTGCCTGAGATTCGATCGTTGGTATCCTCATACCTAGTTCAATCTCGTTACCAGTAAGTCTCTTTACTCGTTCCGTAATGCATCATCCCATAACTAACTCATTAGTCACGTTGCTTGCAAGGCTTATAGTGATGTGCATTACTGAGAGGGCCCAGAGATACCTCTCGATACTCGGAGTGAAAATCCTAATCTTGATCTATGCCAACTCAACAAACACCGTCGGAGACACCTGTAGAGCATCTTTATAATCACCCAGTTACGTTGTGACATTTGATAGCACACAAAGTGTTCGTCCAGTATTTGGGAGTTGCATAATCTCATAGTTAGAGGAACATGTATTAGTCATGAAGAAAGCAATAGCAATAAAACTTAATGATCATTATGCTAAGCTAATGGATGAGTCTTGTCCATCACATCATTCTCTTAATGATGTGATCCCGTTCATCAAATGACAACACATGTCCATGGTCAGGAAACTTAACCATCTTTGATGAATGAGCTAGTCAAGTACAGGCATACTAGGGACACTCTGTTTTGTCTATGTATTCACACATGTACTAAGTTTCTGGTTAATACAATTCTAGCATCAATAATAGATATTTATCATGATATACGGAAATATAAATAACAACTTTATTATTGCCTCTAGGGCATATTTCCTTCAAAGGTATCAATTCAGTAGGAGAACCAAGCAACAGTATGTAAACGGCACCTACACACAAAGAAAAAATCCTCGCAACCCAATGCGTAAGAGCGGTTGTCATCCCTCCTCAGTAAAAAGATAGATCGGTTTGTATAAGTGTTGATAAATAGAACTCGGTAAAACACGAAATAAAATAAAGAAACAAAAAGTGCAGCAAGGTATTTTTGGGTCTTTGTAATAATAGATCTGAAAACAAATGCGAATAAAAATAGATCTGAGAGCAATATGATAAAAGATAGACCCGGGGGTGTAGATTTCACTAGTGGCTTTTCTCAAGAAAATGGCATACAGTAGGTAAACAAATTATTGTTGGGCAATTGATAGAAGATCAAATAATTATGACGATATCCAAGGCAATTGTCAATATATAGGCATCACGTCCAAGATTATTAGACCGACTCCTGCATGCATCTACTACTATTACTCCACACATCAACCGCTATCCAGCATGCATCTAGTGTATTAAGTTCATGGAGAAATGGAGTAATGCAATAAGAACGATGACATGATGTAGACAGGATATATTCATGTAGGAATAGACCCCATCTTGTTATCCTTCATAACAACAATACATGTGTGCCTCGCTGCCCCTTCTGTCACTGGGAGAGGACACTACAAGATCGAACCCATCACAAAGCACCTCTTCCCATGGCAAGAAAAATCGATCTAGTCGGCCTAACTAAACCAAAGATTCGAAGAAGAAATACGAGGCTATAAATAATCATGCATATAAGAGATCAAAGAAGACTCAAATAATATTCATGGATATAGATCTAATCATAAACTCAAAGTCATCGGATCCCAACAAACACACCGCAAAAAGAGAGAAGAAGCCATCTAGCTACTGCATACGGACCCTTAGGTCTATGGTGGACTACTCACGCATCATCGGAGAGGCACGAATGAGGATGATGAACCCCTCCGTGATGGTGTTAGATTGGATCTCGTGGTTCTGGAACTTGCGGCGGCTAGAACTGTGTTTCGTCGACTCCCCTAGGGTTTCTAGAATATTTGATAATTAATAGGGCAAAGAGGCAGTGCAGGAGACTTCTATGGGGCCCACAACCCCCCTAGGCATGCTTGGGCCTCCTAGCACACCCAGGTGTCTTGTGGTCCCCACGGGGATCCCCTCTGGTGCTTTCTTGCCCCCAAGGTGTCTTCTAGTCCAAAAAAATCTCCAAAAAGTTTCGCTGCATTTGGACTCCACTTGCTACTGATATTCTACAAAGTAAAAAACAAGCAAAAAATAGCAACTGGCACTAGGCACTGTGTCAATAGGTTAGTCCCAAAAAATGATGTAAAGTTGCTATAAATTGATTGTAAAACATCCAAGAATGATAATATAATAGCATGGAACAATCAAAAACGTTGGAGACATATAGGCATCCCCAAGCTTAATTCCTGCTCGTCCTCGAGTAGGTAAATAATAAAAATAGAATTTTTGATGTGGAATGCTGCCTAACATGTTCATCACATATTCTTTTCTTTGTAGCATGGACATTTGGACTTTTATATGGTTCAAAGCAATAGTCTAGTTCTGACATGAAGACTTCAATACTCAAGCATATCAACAAGCTACCATTCATGTCTTTCAAAATATCAACACTAAAGAGAAAGTTATCCCTAGCCCATCATGCACAATCATTGATCCATTCACGAAACACACTCGAATATTAGCTACATCCAATGCTCAAGTACGATCATAGTGCTCCCTAGTTGGTGCTTTATAAAAGAATATGGAGACTCAAATAAAAATAAGAATTGAATAAAGTAAATAGATAGGCCCTTCGCAGAGGGAAGTAGAGATTTGTAGAGGTGCTAGAGCTCAAACAAAAAATTGAGAGATAATTTTTTTGAGAGGCATGCTTTTCCCGTCAATGAGAACGACCGAGTAATTCCCAACACTTTCCATGCTAGATATATCATAGGCGGTTCCCAAACATAAAATAAAGTTCATTCCTTTTTCAACCATTCTTTCACAATCCTTGGCTAGCCGTATCCACGGGTGCCTTCCATACCAACACTTTCCAATGAATTTATTATTTGACAACAGAAAGTAAATTTCTTTTTCATTTCGGGACTGGGAATCCCTATTACCATCATACTCTCATGCAATGTCAAGTGAATAAACACTCATCTTGAGAATAACACATCTAGCATGGAAAATGTTGGCCACCCCCTGCCGCTTCATGAGCGGTATGGGCACACAAAAAGGAAATTCATTTTGGAAATTAGAGATGGCACATACAAATTTACTTAGAACGACATGGAAATACCGCATATAGTGTAGCGACCAAACCTCAATGGTCCAATCTCTGTGCTCCGGTGTCATCCCTGAATCAGTAATGCTGACACCACACAGTACTTGAAGGATTTATAGCAGAGTAGCAATCACACACTTATTACATCGAGTGTCTCCAAAGATAACTTATTACAATAAAAATGGCTTAAGGCCATCTAATAACGATAACAGCGGAAGGCTTGGAAGATAAGTGAGTCCATCAACTCCAACGGCATCACTGAGTATAGAACCACGACCTAAAACTCCTTAATCATCGTCTGAAAAGTCTGCAACATTAACGTTGCAGCCCGAAAACGGGTCAGCACATGGAATATGCTGGCAATGTAACACATAGAGAATAATGGAATGAAACAGCTATACTATATGCATATTTGGCTGGTGGAAAGCTCTATGGTTACAGTTTTGCGTAAAGCCAATTTTTCCCTATTGCAAAGGAATAAATTTATTTAACTATTATGGTGGTTGTTAAACATTGAGAATGGTTGACAACATTCTCAATCCCAATTAAACATCATCATTAAACAAACCCGACAAAATTAATCTTTAGAGTAACATGTTGAGATTCACATGATAATCCAGGTACCAGATACTCAAGATGTCCATAACCGGGGACACGGCTAACCATGATTAGTTTATACACTCTGCAGAGGTTTGCACACTTTTCCCCACAAGACTCGATCGCCTCTATTTGGTTTCTCGCACTACACGGTGTTTGAGAAACGGATGACCGAGACATAGTCTTTCAGAAGCGCTAGCACCTTATGATGGGTAGACCGTACCACCTACATCCCCTACATCTGCTAGTCTACCACTGTAAGAGTTCGCACAACTTAGTCAACTATGCTAGAGCCCATAATAGCTTGTGGCTGCACACGGAAGTTTCTAGCATGAATAATCTCATGATCCCTTTGAGCCTGGGTGGCGGTCCAAAAGAAAACAGGAAATCCTGGAATACCCAGGTGCCTCAATCCACCCAGATGTGTGTTTACGTTGCCACCTTAAGTAAACCATTAATTAACAAAGCTTGCATCTGTCATGGATACACTCACCCAATCTGCGTCTACTAGCATAGCATAGCAATAATAAGCAAACGTAGAAGTAACTCCCAAAGGTTTGATAATTAGACAGGTAATAGGTACTACCTCAACTACTTCCCAAACCCACAATTTAATTAGATCCTAATCATGCAATGTGTAAGGATTGATCTAATGCAATAAAACTGGGTAGTAGGAGGTATGATCAAAGTGTTACTTGCCTTGCTGATGATCCGGGAAACCTAGCGATTCGAAGTAACAGGCGGCGCACTCCGGGTACTCTATCGCAAACAAACAAGCACACAATAAGTACTCAACTAATGCATAGGTAAAACTCAAATAAGAGATTTAACCAGAAATTTCAACTTAAGAACTCCGGTTGGCAAAAGAATTGAATCGAACGAAGCAACGAAAGACAAACGGCAAAAGAAACAGGCTTCGTTTACTATTCTGGATCTAAGGCAATTTTTACAGAAGCAAAAACTTGTTTAAGTTGGTTAAACGGAAAGAGGGTTTCGAGACGAAACTCTAGGCGCTTGAATCACCTGATTCCGATAAACGAGCGAAAAGATAAACTAAAACGAAAATCAGATCAGAAATCGCGATCAGAAAATCGCAGATTTAATCCGAGAAAAAGAAAAACGACGAACAGTTTAACGAATGAATGTTCGTTAACTGAATCTAAATGAAGAACGCGTTCGTTAAAACGAACAAACGAGCGAACGCTCGCTAATTAGCCTAAACCGGGGAAAAACCGATCTAAAGAAAAAACGAAACAAAAAAACCGACGAAAACCGAACGGTTTTTCCGAGAAAACCGGCGGCGGGATCGAGGTAAACCTCGGGCGGCGGGACAGCGGCGGCGGCTACGGCGAGGCGTCGGCATCGGCGGCGGCGGGGTTCGGCAAGGCGGCGGCGGCGGGCGGCGGCGTCGGCGGCGGCGGGCGGTGTCGGGTGCGGGCGGCGGCGTCGGGCGCGGCGACGGGGTCCGGCGGGGCGGCGGCAGCGGGCGGCGCGGCGGCGACGTGCGCGGGGTTCGAGGCAGGGCGGCTAGGGTTTTGGCCCAGGGTGGGACGGCGCTTATAAAGGCTGGGTCCGGGGAGTCCGGGCCTAGCTCGGCCCGTAGGTCGGTTCGGACGTTTTAAAAAAAAACTTACACTCGAAAAAAAACAAAAGGACTACTAAACGGACTCCAAAAATCCTGAAATAAATTTTCCCCGGCTTCTAAAATCAAGCCGCACAGGATGAACATTTATTTGGGGCCTAAATGCAATTTTGAAAAACACGCATTTTTCCTAAATTCAAATAAAATAGCAAATAAAACCAAATAAAATCTTATTTGTTTTTTTATTAAATCCTCAATATTTCTTTATTTTGGGAAAGTCATTTTATTCCCTCTCTCATATTTTTGTAATAGAATAATTGAAGATAAAATAAATAAAATCAAATGATCCTATTTTCAAAATTTGAGACAACTCAAATATGAAAATAACGAAATCCCCAACTCTCTCCGAGGGTCCTTGAGTTGCGAAAAATTTCTAGGATCAACCAAAATGCAATAAATATGATATGCAATGATGATCTAGTGTATAACATTCCAAATTGAAAATTTGGGATGTTACATATAGGTAGGTATGGTGAACTCATATGGCAAAACTAGGTTTAAGGATTTTGGATGCACAAGTAATATTTCTACTTTGTACAAGTGGAGGCTATCAAAAAGATTGAGAAGCAACCAACCAAGAAACGAAAATTCACGTAAAAGAGCATTAAGCATAACTAACACCGAATAATGCACCGTAAGTAGGATGTAATTTCATCGCATAACTATTGACTTTCGTGCTTGCATAGGGAATCACAAACCTTAACACCAATATTCTTACTAAAGCATAATTACTCACCAACATGACTCATATATTACTATCATCATATCTCAAAACTATTACAAAGAACCAAGTTTATTTTGTCCAATGATCTTCATGAAAGTTTTTATTATATCCCTCTTGAATATCTATCACTTTGGGACTAGTTTCATAAGTTGTCATTGCTTTTGACAAGCTCAAAAAAATTTAAGTGAAGAACACTAGCATAAAGATTTCAATCTCTCAAAATAATATAAGTGAAGCATGAGAGAATTTATTCAAAAAATTTACTAACTCTCAAATAAATCTAAGTGAAGCCTGGGAATTTTTCTTCAAAAATATTAAAGCACACCGAGCTCAAAAAGATATAAGTGAAGCACTAGAGCAATTCCATACCTCAAGAAATTTAAGTGAAGCACATAGAGAAATTCTAATAAATCATAGCATAATTTTGGCTCTCTCAAATAGGTGTGTCCAGCAAGGATAGATGACACAAACAAAAAAGAAAAACAAGCAAAGACTCATATAATACAAGACGCTCCAAGCAAAACTCATGATATGTGACGAACAAACATATAGATCCAAGTAAGATTACCGATGGTCGTTAGAAGAAAGAGGGGATGCCGTCCGGGGCATCCCCAAGCTTAATTGCTTGGTTCTCCTTGAATATTAACTTGGGGTGGCATGGGGCATCCCCAAGCTTAGGCTCTTTTCACTCCTTATTCCTTCATCCATCGTGATCTCACCCAAAGCTTGAAAACTTCAATCACACAAAACTTAACAAAACCTTCGTGAGATCCGTTAGTATAATAAAGCAAATCACTACTATAAGTATTGTTGCAAACCCATTCATATTTTGTTATTCCATTACACCAACTATATTCCAACTTTACCATGGCTTAAACCCCCTGATACAATCCATAGATTCATCAAAATAAGCACATAATGCAATGAAAACGTAATCTATCAAAAACAAAACAGTATATAGTAATCTGGACTTTGTCTGTACTTCTATAACTCCAAAAATTCTGCAAAATTAGGAAAACATAGGCAATTTGTTTATAAATCTTGAAAATCAGGATTTTATCGCGCTTCGGTGATTTTTAACAGTTTTGCTACTGGCGCAAAAAGTTTTTGTTTTTCAACAAGATCAAATCAACTATCACCAAACATGGTCCTAAAGGCTTTACTTGGCACAAACACTAATTAAAACATAAAAACACAATCATAACAGTAGACAAATTGTGCAAACACTCAATAATAGAAAGAAAAAGGCAAAAATAAATTTTATTCATTGGGTTTCCTCCCAACAAGCGCTATTGTTTTATGCCCCTAGCTAGGCATAAGATTTCAATGTTGCGCACATGAAAGATACTAATTGAAACACGAAGAGAGCATCATGTAGCATGTGAAAAACACATTTAAGCCTAACATATTTCCTATGCATACACATTTTATAGGAGCACAAATTATCAAGACAAGAAAAATCTAACATATGCAAAGAAGAGGAATAAAACATTGACGATCCCAACATAACAAGAGGTAATTTAGTAACTTGAAAATTTCTATAAACATATTTTCCTCTCTCATAATAATTACATATAGGATCATAATCAAATTCAACAATATAACTATCACATAAAATATTCTCTTCATGATCCACATACATGCAAAGTTGACACTCTTCCAAAATAGTGGGATTATAATCAAATAAAGTCATGACCTCTCCAAGCCCACTTTTATCAAAAATTTCAAAAAATTGAACACTCTCCAAATATGTGGGATTATTTTTAGCTAAAGTTGACACTCTTCCAAACCCACTTTTAATATTATCGCAATCATATTCATCATGAGGTTTAAATAAATTTTCAAGATCATGAGAATCATTATCACCCCAATCATGATCATTGCAATATGTAGTGGACATAACAAAACAAGCATGCCCAAGCTTGGGGTTTTGCATATCACTAAAACAATTGCCATTAATAGAATTTATAATACATCATTGCAATCATGCTTTTCATTCAAGGAGCTATCATGAATCACTTTATAAATTTCTTCGTTTAACACTTCATCACAATTTTCAGATTCAAGAATTTCAAGCAAAACTTCATAAAGATAATATAGTGAACACAATTCACTAGCAATTGCTTCATCATAATTGGATCTCTTGAAAAGAATAGCAAGTGGATGAGGATCCATATCAATAGATTTTTAGCAAGCGAAGATGCAAGAAAATAGGAAACACATGGCAACACAAGGACAAAAGATCGAGCAGCAAAAAGGCAAACAAAAAATATTTTTGTATTTTTGCAAAAACATTTTAGAAGTGGAGGAGATGAAAACGAGAGGCAAATGGCAAATAATGTAAATTGCAAGGAGGTGAGATTTGTGATTAGGTAAATGATAGATGTTTATGATGTCTTCCCGGCCACGGCGCTAGAAATTCCTTTTCATGCGGCTTGAAACTGCGTCAGTATTTCCCCAAACAGGAAGGGATGATGCAGTACAGCTACGGTAGGTATTTCCCTCAATTATGAAACCAAGGTATTGATATGTCTCCAACGTATCTATAAATTTTGATTGTTCCATGCTGTTATATTATCATTCTTGGATGTTTTACAATTATTTTATAGCAACTTTATATCATTTTTGGGACTAACCTATTGACATAGTGCCCAGTGCTAGTTGCTATTTTTTACTTTTTTACATTGCAGAATATCAGTACCAAACGGAGTCCAAACACAATGAAACTTTTTGGAGATTTTTTCTGGATCAGAAGACACCCAGTGGGCCAAAGAAGTACCAGAGGGGAGGCCCGTGGGGAGCACAACCCACCAGGGCGCGCTGATGCGGCTTGAACTACGTCGGTATTTCCCCAAAGAGGAAGGGATGATGCAACACAGCTACGGTAGGGATTTCCCTCAGTGATGAGACCAGGGTTATCGAACTATTAGGAGAACCACGCAACACTATGTAAACGGTACCTGCACACAAAGAACAACTACTTGCAACCCGATGTAAAAGAGGGTTTGTCAACCCCTCCCTAGTAAAAAGATAGATAAAATTGTAGTAGATTGGATAAATAGATCTCGCGAGAACGCGAGATAAAATAAATAACAAAAAAATGCACAAAGTTACTTTTGGGTTTTTAGATTAATAGATCTGAAAATAAAAGCAAATAAAAATATATCTCGAAGGCAAATATGATAAAGAAGAGACGCACGAGCCGTAGATTTCACTAGTGGCTTCTCTTGAGAAAAATAGCATACGGTGGGTAAACAAATTACTGTTGGGCAATTGATAGAACCTCAAATAATTATGACGATATCCAGGCAATGATCATCATATAGGCATCACGTCCAAGATTAGTAGACCGACTCCTGCCTGCATCTACTACTATTACTCCACACATCGACCGCTATCCAGCATGCATCTAGTGTATTAAGTTCATGGAGAAACGGAATAATGCAATAAGAACGATGACATGATTTAGAAAAGATCTATTCATGTAGGAATAGAGCCCATCTTGTTATCCTTAATAGCAACGATACATACGTGTCATTTCCCCTTCTGTCACTGGGATTGAGCACCGTAAGATCGAACCCATCACAAAGCACCTCTTCCCATGGCAAGAAAAATCAATCTAGTCGGCCTAACTAAACCAAAGGTTCGAAGAAGAAATACGAGGCTATAAGCAATCATGCATATAAGAGATCAAAACTCAAATAACTTTCATGGATAAAATAGATCTGATCATAAACTCAAAGTTCATCGGATCCCAACAAACACACCACAAAAAGAGTTACATCGCATATATCTCCAAGAGACCATCGTATTGAGAATCAAAAGAGAGAGAGGAAGCCATCTAGCTACTAACTATGAACCCGCAGGTCTACAATGAACTACTCACGCATCATCGGAGAGGCACCAATGAGAATGGTGTCTAGATTGGATCTGTGGTTTCTAGAACTTGCGGTGGCTGGAATTGTATTTCGTCGACTCCCCTAGGGTTTTTGGATTTCAGAGGTATTTATAGAGCAAAGAGGCAGTGCGGGAGGCCACCGAGGTGGGCACAACCCACTAGGGCGCGCCTGGCCCAGGCGCGCCCTCGTGGGTTGTGCCCCCCTCGGGGCACCCCTCTGGTACTTCTCCGGCCCATCTTGTGTCTTCTGGTGCAAAAAAATTCTCCAAAAAGTTTTGTTCTGTTTCCGTTTGGTATTGATTTTCTGCGAAGTAAAAAACAAGCAAAAACAGCAACTGACACTGGGCACTATGTCAATAGGTTAGTCCCAAAAAATGATATAAAGTTGCTATAAAATGATTGTAAAACATCCAAAATGATAATATAACAGCATGAAACAATCAAAAATTGTAGGTACGTTGGAGACGTATCAACATCCCCAAGCTTAATTCCTGCTCGTCCTTGAGTAGGTAAATGATAAAAACAGAATTTTGATGTGGAATGCTTCCTATCATGTTCATCACTTATTCTTTTGTATTGCAGCATGGACATTTGGACTTTTATATGATTCAAAGCAATAGTCTAGTTTTGACATGAAGATTTCAATACTCAAGCATATCAACAAGCAACCATGTCTTTCAAAATATCAACAGTAAAGCAAGTTATCCCTAGCCCATTATGCTCAATCATTGATCCATTCATGAAACACGCTTGGATATTAGCTACACCCAATGCTCAAGTATGATCATAGTGCCCCTTAGTTGGTGCTTTAAGAGAGAAGGTGGAGACTCAAATAAAAATAAAAATTGCATAAAGTAAAAAAATAAAGGCCCATCGCAGAGGGAAGTAGGGATTTTTAGAGGTGCCTGATACGTCTCCATCATATCTACTTTTCAAACTCTTTTGCTCTTGTTTTGGACACTAATTTGCATGATTGAATGGAACTAACCCAGACTGACGATGTTTTTAGCAGAATTGCCATGGTGTTATTTTTGTGCAGAAAAAAAAAGTTCACGGAATGACCTGAAACTTTATGAAGAATATCTTTGGAATTAATAAAAATATTGGCGAAAGAATCAACCGAAGGGGACCCACCAGCTGTCCACAAGGGTGGGGGCGCGCCCCTGGCTTGTGGGTCCCACGAAGCTCCACCGACCTCAACTCCAACTCCATATATTCACGTTTGGGGAGAAAAAAAATCAGAGAGAAGGATTCATCGCGTTTTACGATACTGAACCGCCGTCACCCCTTGTTCTTCATCGGGAGGCCAGATATGGAGTCCGTTCGGGGCTCCAGAGAGGGGAAATCATCGCCATCATCATCACCAACATTCATCACCAATTTCATGATGCTCACCGCCGTGTGCGAGTAATTCCATCGTAGGCTTGCTGGACGATGATGGGTTAGATGAGATTTATCATGTAATTGAGTTAGTTTTGTTAGGGTTTGATCCCTAGTATCCACTATATGTTCTAAGATTGATGTTGCTATGACTTTGCTATGCTTAATGCTTGTTGTCGGTGTCAAAACCGGCGGATCTCGGGTAGGGGGTCCCGAACTGTGCGTCTAAGGCGGATTGTAACATGAGGCAGGGGACACGATGTTTTACCCAGGTTCGGGCCCTCTTGATGGAGGTAAAACCCTACGTCCTGCTTGATTTATTCTTGATAATATGAGTAGTACAATAGTAGATCTACCACGAGATCGGAGAGGCTAAGCCCTAGAAGCTATCCTATGGTATGATTGTCTGTTGTCCTACGGACTAAAACCCTCCGGTTTATATAGACACCGGAGGAGGCTAGGGTTACACAAGGTCGGTTACAAAGGAGGAGATATGCATATCCGTATTGCCTATCTTGCCTTCCACGCCAAGTAGAGTCCCATCCGGACACGGGACGAAGTCTTCAATCTTGTATCTTCATAGTCCAACAGTCCGGCCAAAGGATATAATCTGGCTGTCCGGATACCCCCTAATCCAGGACTCCCTCAGTGGCCCCTGAACCAGGCTTCAATGACGATGAGTCCGGCGTGCAGTGTTGTCTTCGGCATTGCAAGGCGGGTTCCTCCTTCGAATACACCACGGAAGAGTTTGAATACAAGGATAGTGTCCGACCCTGCAAAATAAGTTCCACATACCACCGTAGAGGGAATAATATTACCACAAATCTAATCTGCTGACACGTTTCGGCAGCATGACATCACGCCACAGCCCGGTAATTATTTGAACCGTTCTTTAACCAGCCCCGCACATAACGCGAGGTGGTTTCTTGACACGTCTTGTCAAAGCAGAGATCATGTTCCCCTTATTACGGGATTCTCGTCAATATGGACGTGGGTAACCCAACCGCGCCATCAATTATGGCGCTTTGGGGATAAGCGAGTTTTGCCAGGCTAGTGGGGGCGCATAGTTTAGTCCGCCCTTATAAAGGGATAAGATCTCACCTTTTTCTACGCACGCCTTCTTCCTCCTTGCTCATCCATTCTCGCGCACTCGAGCTCCAGCGCCCAAGTCTGCATCCTTCTCCTCAACTCTCTCCAAACATGTCCGGAGCGGGAGGCAAGTGGATGGCCTCCTCCGTCACGGAGGGACACATCAAAAAGCTACATGGAGCCGGATACTTAGCCGCAGATATCGCGCACCGGCTTCCAGCCGCGGGGCAGGTCGTCCCTACCCCGGAACCTCACGAAAGGGTGGTTTTCCTCCCCCACTTCATCCGTGGACTGGGGTTTCCCCTCCATCCATTCGTCCGCGGCCTCATGTTCTATTACGGGCTGGACTTTCATGATCTGGCCCTGAATTTCATCCTCAACATCTCGGCGTTCATCGTCGTGTGCGAGGCTTTCCTCCGCATCCGGCCCCACTTCGGCTTATGGCTGAAGACCTTCAATATCAAGCTGAAGGTAGTAGGCAGCCAACAAGCGGAATGCGGCATAGCCATGGTGGGTAAAATGCCCAATGTTACATGGCTCGAGGGCTCCTTCGTGGAGACCATAAAGGGGTGGCAATCGGGATGGTTCTACATCATCGAGCCGCGCGACACCAACTGGGTGGCGGCCCCCGAGTTTCGATCTGGAATCCCCACGCGGCTCACTTCCTGGAAGGAGAAGGGCCTGTCCTGGGGTTCATCGGTGGAGCTGGACGGACTCCAGAAGTGTATCTGGAACATGACAAGCAAGAAACTTAAGCTTGTCGACATAGTCCAGGTCATGCTCTTCCGCTGGATCCTCCCGTGTCAACAACGGGCTTTCAACTTATGGGAGTTCGACCCGGCCCAGCACCAGACTCTACGCGAGCTCTACGACACAACGCATAAGGACGTCTGGAAGGTGTTGTTCAAGGGCGCCGAGGTCCCTCCCTCTCTTACCGAGGACCGCGGGCTAAGCGCGAAGCGCCCTGCGAATCCGGTAAGTTCTGTACATCTGGTAGGGTATTTATTTCCCATAGCTTAACCATGTGAGGGGTCTGAGCTCCCATGCCTTTGACAGGACTGGGTGGAGACATCGGAGCAGATTAACTGTCCGGCCCCTCTGCCCGAAGACCCTGCGGATGCTGTCCTGACGAAGATGCGGACTCCGACTCCTTATGAGGTGCCGGAGAAGACTAAGAAGAAGGCCAAGGGAACCCGAAAGAGTTCCCGGCGCCAAGTGGTATCGGACACATCGTACGATAACTCCGACACGCACTCCTCCCGTGAAAACGAGGAGGAGGAAGATGGAGACTCTCCCCCTCCAGCCGGGGGAGACAAGAAAAGGAAGGCCGCCCCAACCGGGGAGGCCGAACGGTCCAAGAAGGGAATGACTCTCCTTCCGGACTGTTCCACCGCCGCCGCCGACGACGAAGACGAGTGGTTACTCAGGGCCAAGCCGGGGAGTCGACAACCGGGGAGTCGTAAGTATTCGGATACCAGAGTAACTCATAGCATACTTTTGTTGCACTGCTTCCCCTAACTTCGAATATGATCATGCAGTCCGCCTCGAGCCCGTATCGACGTATCTTCGTCGGACGGTTCCTTGGACTCGTCGGATATGGATAGCGATCCGCTTCCATCCGCCTCCTCTCCTCGCCCTACGGACAATGCCGATGTATTGTCTCAAGGGGCACCGAGCCGGGGTGAGACAGTCCCGGAGGTGCCTCAAGGCGACATTTCGGACTCCAGGAGCGAAGGGAGTAAGGCTCCCAGGGGTTCCAAGTTCGGCCCTCAGCCGAACACCGTGCCGGAACCCCCAGTGGTTCCGGACTCGGGCAGGCGGCCCCCTTCTAAGAGGGGCACGCCGTCCGTACCGATGACCTCTGTCCAACCAGAGGCACCAGACGACCTGCTGGGAGCGCTTCGTGGCGCTTCCATCGACGAAGAGCACCGCACTATTATGAGTGCGGTGATCAAGAAGGTTCAGTCCGCCAAGAGCGGACTGACTGAAGCCTGTGCCAGCCTTCTAGCAAGCTTTGAGGTAAGTATTTAAAATATAGGAAAAATATTACCGCATAGACAGTAGCCCCTGATGCTCTGTTTGGTGTTCACAAAGAAAAGCCGAATAGAGGATCAATAATATCTGCAGGAGTCTAATATAAGTATGTCTGTATGCGTATGCAGGCTTCGCTGCTGACCTCTGCCGCACTGACTGTGGAGGTCGCCGCACTGAAGCAGGACCTCGAGCAGTCCGAGAAAGAGCTCGGCCTTGCCAAGAGGCAGCTCGAGGAGAACAAAGGTGAAAGTGCAACTATCCCTAGGTGGTTTTGGTAATTCATAACAACATATAGCTCATTGAGCTAATGCTATTCCAAGATGATTATTTCAGGAAAGCTCAATGATTGGCATGGCATGGATGTTGAAAGTGGAACCCTCAAAATGCTAAGGACAAAGGATTGGCTCTAGCTCATATGCTCAAGACTCTTCATTTTACATTTTAGTGGTCCAAGATCACATTGAGTCCACAGGAAAAGCCAATACTATCAAGGAGGGATGAGGTGTTGCTTAATGAGCCTCTTGCCTCATGTGCTTAATGATATGCTCCAAAATCCTCAGCTACTTTCCCATATCCACATTTGACCTAAACCCAAAGCCAAACTCGGCCCTACCGATTCTTTCAACCCGGCGCCACCGAGTTTCACTTGTCATAGCCATTGCCAAACCCTAGCAAATCGGTTCTACCGACAGGGATCTCGGTCTCACCGAGATGGGATTGCAATTTCTCCGTTTCCTTTTCGTAACTTTTCGGTCTCACCGAAAGAGCGGATCGGTCCCACCGAGATTGCAATGTAAACTCTTTGTTTCCTTTTTGTAACTTTTCGGTCTCACCGAGAAGAGCGAATCGGTCCCACCGAGTTTGCCTGACCAACCCTCTGGTTAGCTTATTACCAAATCGGTCTCACCGAGTTTGTGTAATCAATCTCACCGAGATTACGTTATGCCCTAACCCTAACCATATCGGTCCTACTGAGTTGCATGTCAGTCCCACCAAAAATCTCTAATGGTCACTAGGTTTACTATTTCGGTCCGACCGAGTTTGTTGATTCGGTCCCACCGAGATTGCTAAATTGTGTAACGGTTGGATTTTGGGTGGAGGCTATATATACCCCTCCACCTCCTCTTCACTCGTGGAGAGAGCCATCAGAACACATCTACACTTCCAACTCATATGTTCTGATAGAGAACCACCTACTCATGTGTTGAGGCCAAGATATTCCATTCCTACCATATGAATCTTGATCTCTAGCCTTCCCCAAGTTGCTTTCCACTCAAATCTTCTTTCCACCAAATCCAAATCCTGTGAGAGAGAGTTGAGTGTTGGGGAGACTATCATTTGAAGCACAAGAGCAAGGAGTTCATCATCAACACACCATTTGTTACTTCTTGGAGAGTGGTGTCTCCTAGATTGGCTAGGTGTCACTTGGGAGCCTCCGACAAGATTGTGGAGTTGAACCAAGGAGTTTGTAAGGGCAAGGAGATCGCCTACTTCGTGAAGATCTATCGCTAGTGAGGCAAGTCCTTCGTGGGCGATGGCCATGGTGGGATAGACAAGGTTGCTTCTTCGTGGACCCTTCGTGGGTGGAGCCCTCCGTGGACTCGCGCAACCGTTACCCTTCGTGGGTTGAAGTCTCCATCAACGTGGATGTAGGATAGCACCACCTATCCGAACCACGGGAAAAACATCCGTGTCTCCAATTGCGTTTGAATTCTCCAAACCCTTCCCTTTACATTCTTGCAAGTTGCATGCTTTACTTTCTGCTGCCAATATACTCTTTGCATGCTTGCTTGAATTGTGTGATGATTGCTTGACTTGTCCTAAAATAGCTAAAATCTGCCAAGAACTAAAATTGGGAAAAGGTTAAGTTTTTATTTGGTCAAGTAGTCTAATCACCCCCCTCTAGACATACTTTCGATCCTACAAGTGGTATCAGAGCTTTGGTCTCCATTTGCTTTGATTTCCATAGCTTTTGGTGGTCATAGCCTTGGTTTCACAACCTAGGATAGTATGGCGTCTAGTGAGGGAAATTATCACCGTAGAGGTCCTTACTTTGATGGTACTAATTTTGCTAGTTGGAAGCATAAAATGAAAATGCATATTCTTGGACATAATCCCGCCGTTTGGGCTATTGTGTGTGTTGGTTTGCAAGGTGACTTCTTTGATGGGAGAGAACCAAACCATGAAGCTACCGCGGATGAGTTGAAGATGTTGCAATACAATGCTCAAGCTTGTGATATTCTCTTCAATGGATTGTGCCCCGAAGAATTCAACAAAATCAACCGTCTTGAGAATGCAAAGGAAATTTGGGACACTTTGATTGATATGCACAAAGGTACCGACTCCGTCAAGGAATCCAAATTGGATGTGCTTCAAAGTCAACTTGACAAGTTCAAAATGAAGGATGGTGAAGGTGTCGCTGAAATGTACTCTAGGCTTGCTCTCATCACAAATGAGATTGCCGGCTTAGGGAGTGAAGAGATGACCGATAGATTCATCATCAAGAAGATTCTAAGAGCCTTGGATGGAAAATATGATACCGTGTGCACATTGATCCAAATGATGCCCAATTACAAAGATCTCAAGCCAACGGAGGTCATTGGAAGAATGTTGCTCATGAGATGTCACTTAAGGATAAAGAGGAACTTCACAACAAATCAAGTGGTGCCTACAAAGCCTCATGTGAAGCCCCTACATCATCAAGTGATAAACAAAACTTCAATGAAGAATTGAGCTTAATGGTGAAAAACTTCAACAAGTTCTACAAGAGTAGAAGCAAAGATAGAAGCTCCAAGCCAAGGTCCTACAATGACAAAAAATCTTCTAGTCGAGAGCGAAACTGCTACAATTGTGGAAGACCCGGACACTATTCCAATGAGTGTACAGCTCCCTACAAGAGAAGAGAAGACTCTCTAAAAAGAAGAAGCAAAAGAGAAGAATCACCACCAAGAGAGAGAAGGAGTAGAGATGATCGTTATGAACGAAGATACTCACGGAGAAGCAAGGACTCGGAAAGGAAGGAAAAATCACCAAGGAGCTACACAAAACGAAGACATCAAGCTCATGTTGGTGAATGGGTATCCGGCTCCGACTCCGACAACCACTCCGAGAGAAGTTATCACTCCGATTCCGAATATACTCAAGATGAAGGTGTTGCCGGTCTAGCACTTGTGTCAACCAACTCCTACGACATATTTGACTCACCAAATTAAGGAATTGGAAGATGCTTCATGGCCAAAGGTCCTAAGGTAACACACCCCAAGTATGTTGATTTTAATAGTGATGAAGATGACTTGTTAGGTGATGATGATTTACTTGTTGACAACTCTAGTGATGAATACTATGATGAAATGTCAATTAATCATGCTAATCAAGATAAAACGAATGACAATGATAAGGAGAAGATTGAGGCTCTAACTAAAGAACTAAACACTCTTAAGTTAGCTCATGAAACTATCTTCGAAGATCATCGAGAACTTTTAAGAGCTCATGAGAAGTTACGCTTTGAAAAGCTCAATCTTGAGCAAGAGCATGAGTTTTTAAAGGCAATCAATGATGATCTCCGCAAGAAAAGTTCTTCTTACATTGCCAAGCGTTTACTCTTATCCACTTACATGCCTCAAGTCAAGTCTAGTAACAAGAACAAGAAAGATTCTTCCTCTAGTAGTAACAATGATCATGCTAAATCCAATATTGTTGCTTCTAGTAGTTCTCTTGATTCCACTAATGATTCTCTTAGCCAAGTTACACTTGAGAAAGAAAATAGCTTATTGAAGGGAATTATAGAGAAAGGAGTGTACAAAAGCCTTGCCGGGAGTAAGAAATTCGAGGAAATTGTGCGCAAGCAAGGAAGGCACTGGAAGAATCAAGGTGTTGGTTTTGAACGAAAGTTCAATGCCAATGGAGTTGAGTGGGAAGAAGATCAATACCCCAAGACAAAGTTTGTTCCTCAACAAGAGAAGTATGATACTTCCTTCAAGGGGACACAAGCTCAAGATGATCTTCCACCACAAGACTACAAGCAAAAAGGCAAGGACAAGCTTCAAGAGGAAATTGATGCATTTGAAGAAGCTCCTAAGACCTTAGTCAAGTGGATTCCCAAGACCACTTCAAGTTCCACTTCATCAAGTACGACTACAACTCCAAGGATTCCCATCAAGATGGTGTGGATCCAAAAGAAGAAGAACTAGAGAGTTCTTGAGGGTGACTCCGCCAACATACTTCACTCTTATCATTTTGGCAAGAACAAGTGCAATCAACTTCCACATCTTACACTAGTTCAAGGAGTCACAAACCCTCTTGTTGGTAAGACAAGGGACAAGGTATTGAAAGTGCAATTCACTCAAATGGATAGCTCCAAGTGATCTACATCAACATTGAGCATCCACATCTTCAACATCTACATGAAGTCATCATCGACAAAACCCAAGGTTAGTTCATCCCTCTTAGGGGGGATATCACATCTAGGGGGAGCTTTACTGTAAGACTTGAGCTAAAGCAACTCTAAAGATGTGAACACAACAATGCTTTATGTAAAAGTGGTAACCCCACTTGAGCTCAAACGATGAGTATGACCTATGATCAAGTGATCTCACTTGACTCCTAAGTCAATATACTCATATATAGATGACCTAGTCATCGCCAATTGCTTGATAGATGCTAGAATTGGTTGTGCATGCTTTGTCACATATTTCAATTGCCATTTTATTGTGTGAGCATGTTGGTTGCATATTTTACTCATTCGAGGACATCCACTTGTTGTTTTGATTGTTTGGTTTTATTTCCTTTTGCCAAGTGGATGAACAAGAATGCCTAAGAACCTCCTCTAGCTATCTATGCTTTTCTCGTCTCAAACTCTATTCATGCTACATCACAAAATTTGATCAAGTCAGATTCGAACCACTCTGTGTGAGGAGCACTCGGAGTCCCCGATTCGTCATAGACTTAAACTTCCAAAACCTCTTTGTGATTCTCGGTCTGACCGATATCCTACTTTCGGTCCTACCGAGATCATTAAGTTGATCTGAATTTTCGATCTCGGTGCAACCGATTTGAACCATTCGGTCACACCGAGTTGGAATAACTGTATACAGTTTTGCATGTCGGTGCCACCGAGTTGTTCCACTCGGTCACACCGACAGGGTCGGGCTATATATAGTCACGGGCAAAAATTTGGAAATTTCTCCGAACCCCTTCGCCCACGCGATAGCTCGCTCTGCCAACGTGGTCTCCGGATCGTCTCCTCACCGCTAGCCGCCTCCAGTCGCTGGTCTCCATCGCCGTCAACAGAATTCAACCCCGCCGTTGCCGCCGTAGCGAGTCTCCGCCGAACTAGGGTATGGACTCGATCTTTGTGCTATCCCCTATCTGATTCCTAGCAGATTGTGATCTTATTGTTTCTAGCCACGATCGAAACACTCCTATCCAGTCAATACGTTCGTAGAATAGGATTGATTCGAAAATTTTAGGGTTAGGTTTCCGCCGAAACCATCTCGGACCCACCGAGTTGAAAAACTCGGTCCCACCGATTTGGCTCGTGCCATTGCACAAGTGAGACTCGGTCTGACCGAGAATTACTAATCGGTGTGACCGATTTTGGAACTTTGTGAAACCCTAGCAGTCTCGGTGCCACCGAACTGTGACTCGGTCTGACCGAGTTCACTAGTTTAGGTTCCAAAACTGCTTCGGTATCATCGAGTTTAAAAATCGGTAGATCCGAAATGATTTCTGTGGGAAACTAAAACTAAGATTTTGAATCATTCTTTTGCAAAAATCTCTGCATTTTGTGATGCTCGTCTACTCTACCTCATCTATAAAATGTTCACAGGGTCAGCAGTCAGCTTGTTCATCATGTCAGATCAGAGTGACAGCCAAAACATGTCAGAAGAGCAGGTGCACATGAGTGAGGGCACTAGTCCCTCTAGCTCTTCAGATGAAGGCAGCAGGAGCACCCCTAGCAACCTGCCAAAACTGCCACCAGACAAAGGAAGAAGAGAACCTCAGACTCAGAGGATGAGGACTATGTGGCAGAAGAGGAAGCAACTTCCAAGAGAGTTGTGCTCAAGAAGGAATATGGCCCAGCACAGAGCACAAAGCCAGGGATGAAAATCAAAAGGCCAGCAGGTAGGCAGCCTATGCCAAAGGCCAGAGCTTCAACTCAGATTCCTGAAAAGCCTGCACCCATAGAGCCAGTTGCTGCTGAAGGGAAGAAGAGGAAGGAGAGGATCAAAAAGACCACTACTAGAGTGCTTGGGAGATCCTCAATCATGAGAGATTCTGAAGAGGAAGAGGAAGAAGAGGTTGCTGCTCCAGCACCTAAGATACCAAAGCTGATGGGTGATGCTATAAGATCAGGGGCTACTACATCCAAGCCCAAGGAAGCACCCAAAGCTACCTCCAAGCCCAAGTCAGCACCAAAGAGGAATACAAGGAGCATACCTGCAACTGAGAAGAACAAGGCCCCGGTGCCTGAAGCTGCTGAAGATGATGATGAAGGACAAGTTCTAAGAAAACTCAAGCCTAAGATTCCAGACCATAATGATGCTCATCTTGTGGCTGAGAACATGAAAATCAGGAGAGATTCAGGGCTCAGGAAGTGGAGAGAAGCAGCTCCATATGCTTCAAGGAGAAGAACTGCTGTCGACTACAGGTTTCACACCAAGGAACAACAAGATTTTTATGAGACAGTGCTGCTAGATAAGAAGCCCATTGTTTGTGACATGAGATGGGTTGATTGGAAATATATCAAGGAAAATGAAGAGCACTTTCCTAGAGTGCAAGACAGCTTCGAAGCTTGTGGAGTAGCAGACTTTGTTGGGCAGAAGCTCACAAAGTGGAATGAAGAGCTGATTATGCAATTCTACTCCACGGCACACTTCTATCCAGATGGAAGGATTGTGTGGATGTCTGAAGGTACGAGGTACCAATCAACAGTTGCTGAGTGGGCTCAGCTGATCAATGCCCCAGAAGAGCGGGAAGATGACTTGGATATCTATGCCAAGAAGAAGATGGATCACAATTCCATGTCAAACATGTACAAGGAGATCCCAAATGAAGCTCTTGAAACTTTCAAGTTTGCCTCAGTGCATTATCTTCTGTCAGGGTTGCCAACTATTAATTGGATTTTGAGGCACACTCTGTTGCCCAAGTCAGGTGATCACAAGATGATCAGAGGCCATGCAATAAATTTGATTCACGTATTTGATGTCCCACAGAAGTTCAAGGTGATGAGCCTCATGGTAGAGACCATTAAGAGGACATTAGCTGATCAGAAGAGGAGCTGTGGTTATGCCCCTCAGATCCAGGAGTTAATTAACTCAAAGATGGGCACAGGCACATACCTGCTGGACAAGGAACACCTGCCCATCCATCCAGATTTTGAGGACAATGAAGTTGTGATGAATGAAAATGAACCATCATCAGCACAAGCACAAGCAAAGAAGGAGATGGCAAGGATGGAGAAAGCTGCCAAGATGCCAACTCAAGAGGAGGCATCTGAGTACTTCTTGAAGAACAAGCAGGAGCAGCTCGGTTACCTAATAGCATCAACTCTGAGGATTGAGAAAGGATTGGCCACCCTCACTCAGAATCAGAAGAGCTTAGAGAGGATCATAGAACAAAAGTTCTATGACATGGATATCAAAGTAACAGAGATTCAGTCTGCAGTGGAGCAACTTCAAGATGACATGCAGGAGAGGAGAGGGAAGACTACAACTGATGCATTTGCCAGAGTGCCACGAGCTCAGAGGTCGGTTGCAGTGCTAGTTCCTGACACCAGAGCCACCACCTCAGCTCCAGCCACAACACCAGCCCAACCAGCTCCAGCATCTACTTCAGCTCCAACTCCAACCACATCTACAGAAGGCTTCGTCCTTGGAGTGATCCAGACTCCACCACCACCAGAAGATCAAGCCTGAGAGTCGATCTAGCACTATGCATTTTCTAGGAACTTTTTGGTAACTTGTTGCCAAAGGGGGAGAAAAATGTATAGATCATAGGCTTCGAGAGAGAGTGTGTTGCTTTTATTCTCTCTTGCTTTATTTGGTGGTTTTTCAAACGTTGTTTGCTTTTGGTTGAGATACTTTGATATGCTTGTGAGACATTGATGATCATGTGTTTGATCATAAGCTACACTTATGCATGCTTGATATATCTTATCTATCTTATGTGATCATTCACTTTCTTTGGTGATGAGTGCATGTATTTCATTCTTATCTTTTTGAGCGCTCCACCAAGATGTATGTGACATGGAAGAGTAACCCATGACTCTAACTCTTTGTGCATTTGCAGTCCAAAGCAAATTTTAAATATGCACAAATTTAGGGGGAGCTCTTACTTATCACATACTTCTCAAAGCAACGATGTATTTCATTCTTATTATCATTTGTCGAAGCTTTGATCTATATGTTGTCATCAATTACCAAAAAGGGGGAGATTGAAAGTGCAACTATCCCTAGGTGGTTTTGGTAATTCATAACAACATATAGTCATTGAGCTAATGCTATTCCAAGATGATTATTTCAGGAAAGCTCAATGATTGGCATGGCATGGATGTTGAAAGTGGAACCCTCAAAATGCTAAGGACAAAGGATTGGCTCTAGCTCATATGCTCAAGACTCTTCATTTTACATTTTAGTGGTCCAAGATCACATTGAGTCCATAGGAAAAGCCAATACTATCAAGGAGGGATGAGGTGTTTCTTAATGAGCCTCTTGCTTCATGTGCTTAATGATATGCTCCAAAATCCTCAGCTACTTTACCATATCCACATTTGACCTAAACCCAAAGCCAAACTCGGCCCTACCGATTCTTTCAACCCGGCGCCATCGAGTTTCACTTGTCATAGCCATTGCCAAACCCTAGCAAATCGGTTCTACCGATAGGGATCTCGGTCTCACCGAGATGGGATTGCAATTTCTCTGTTTCCTTTTCGTAACTTTTCGGTCTCACCGAAAGAGCGGATCGGTCCCACCGAGATTGCAATGTAAACTCTCTGTTTCCTTTTCGTAACTTTTCGGTCTCATCGAGAAGAGCGAATCGGTCCCACCGAGTTTGCCTGACCAACCCTCTGGTTAGCTTATTACCAAATCGGTCTCACCAAGTTTGTGTAATCGGTCTCATCGAGATTACATTATGCCCTAACCCTAACCATATCGGTCCTACCGAGTTGCATGTCAGTCCCACCGAAAATCTCTAACGGTCACTAGGTTTACTATTTCGGTCCGACCGAGTTTGTTGATTCGGTCCCACCGAGATTGGTAAATTGTGTGTAACGGTTGGATTTTGTGTGGAGGGAGCCATCAGAACACATCTACACTTCCAACTCATATGTTCTGATAGAGAACCACCTACTCATGTGTTGAGGCCAAGATATTCCATTCCTACCATATGAATCTTGATCTCTAGCCTTCCCCACTCAAATCTTCTTTCCACCAAATCCAAATCCTGTGAGAGAGAGTTGAGTGTTGGGGAGACTATCATTTGAAGCACAAGAGCAAGGAGTTCATCATCAACACACCATTTGTTACTTCTTGGAGAGTGGTGTCTCCTAGATTGGCTAGGTGTCACTTGGGAGCCTCCGACAAGATTGTGGAGTTGAACCAAGGAGTTTGTAAGGGCAAGGAGATCGCCTACTTCGTGAAGATCTACCGCTAGTGAGGCAAGTCCTTCGTGGGCGATGGGCATGATGGGATAGACAAGGTTGCTTCTTCGTGGACCCTTCGTGGGTGGAGCCCTCCGTGGACTCGCGCAACCATTACCCTCCGTGGGTTGAAGTCTCCATCAACGTGGATGAAGGATAGCACCACCTATCCGAACCACGACAAAAACATCCTTGTCTCCAATTGCGTTTGAATTCTCCAAACCCTTCCCTTTACATTCTTGCAAGTTGCATGGTTTACTTTCCGCTGCCAATATACTCTTTGCATGCTTGCTTGAATTGTGTGATGATTGCTTGACTTGTCCTAAAGTAGCTAAAATCTGCCAAGAACTAAAATTGGGAAAAGGTTAAGTTTTTATTTGGTCAAGTAGTCTATCACCCCCCCTCTGACATACTTTCGATCCTACAAAAGGTAAGTAATACCTTGTCTATATAAAAAAGAAAATGTGGTTGCGAAATGACAGGATCATCATGAATGTGCCAGGGGCCACGACCGAAGTGGCGACCCTGAAGCAATCGTTGTCCGAGGCCGAAAACAAAGCGGCCAAGGAGCGCACCGAGCGGGAGAAACAAGAGGCACGGGTGGGCGAGGTGCAGCAAGAGCTCCAGGCTCTCGTGAAGAAACACGAGACTTTGGAGCTTGACTCGAAGACGCGAGAGTCCGAGCTTGCCGCGGCCCTCGAGAGCACAAAGCATGCCAAGGCTGAAGCCCAAAAGGCCCTCCAGGAAATTGAGGCGATGAGG
Organism: Triticum urartu; assembly: GCF_003073215.2. Taxonomy (NCBI): domain Eukaryota; kingdom Viridiplantae; phylum Streptophyta; class Magnoliopsida; order Poales; family Poaceae; genus Triticum; species Triticum urartu. The sequence goes on along the minus strand of NC_053026.1, from coordinate 567,752,769 downwards.
AAGATAGCGGCGGGTAAGGCATTCAATATGCAAAGCAAGCATGTGAAAGTAAATTACTTGTTACTTACCCGAGTCCGGAGCTCTCCAGGAGCATTCGCAGATTTGCCCGCGCGTGTCGGATGCCGCAAAGTATTACCAGGCCGAGGAGGGAAGCTCGACGGAGAAGTTGTTCTGGTCTCAGTATACTGGACCGAACACCCGATGCCTATGAGCGACCAGCTGAAGCAACTGGTCGAGCTGCACAAGGCGGCCGAACAGGCCATGAGGGGCCTTATAGTCCGGATGTGGCCTGGCGACTCCCTTCCCAACAGCTACTTCGGCCTGGTGAGGCGGCTTGTGGATGCCTGCCCACGGCTGGAAGTCATCAAGCGGTCCGTCTGCATCGAAGGTGCCCGCCGGGCTTTTGCCCGTGCGAAGGTGCACTGGGCCAAGATGGACACCGAGAAGCTGGTGAAGGAGGGGCCACCGCAGGGCAAGGAGCATCGCCACCCTGAGATGTATTATGAGGGTGTCCTGAAGGGTGCCCGTCTTGTGGCGGACGAGTGTACGAAGGATGTAATTTTTGAATGAACTTTCTCGTGTGATCTTGTATTATGAAAACTTGTTCATATGCGCTATGCAATGCTTGTTTGAATTTAAAATATTGCCTTCTATGCGGCTGTTTGTTAAATCTGAGAGATGGCCAGTTGTCGAGCTTCTGCCCCCATGCCACGAGTGCTGGGGTGTTCGGGATAAATCTGACCACTCTTTTCCCATTGTTGGGTCCTTCGAGGGAGGTGCTCAGCACAACGAACAAGGCAATCAGACTATAATGCTTTATCATCTCACTTAGCCATAGAAGTCTACAATTTTAAATTTTGGCGAAGCCCCTAGTATTCGGAAGGCCGAATTGGGGTGCTATATACACCTAAGTCAGGCAAGGCCGACTCCTCGCGGGCATGTGGATGTGCAGGAGGAAGTCCTCGATCCATACCGCAGGATCTGTTGTCGTCGTATGATTCTATATTTACGGGTTTGAAACCCTCTGGGATTTGTGATCCATTACTTCGTCTGTGAAGCATAGGGGGTGTGCGGCGCCTCTGTACTGGGCTATGTCGACGCAGCTCAAATGAGTCTTGTCCGCTGTGTTCGGCCGCCGGATTTACTTTTACTGTATCCGGCGTGACGGTTATCGTCTCGCATGGTGGCGCGCCCTCGTGATCCGTAGATCGATCTTGCGTGTTTTGCTTTGTCCTCCAATACGTCTCGCAGGTCTAGCGTGTTTCCCCGTGCCTTGACATTTTTATTTGAGTGGCGTCGGGGTGCGGGCTGAGCTTTTGGCTGAAATGCCTCTCTGTCGCGGCCACGAGGTGGCCGATCAGCCGCGTCATACGCTGGAGATGTAGGTTTTAATGCTTCCTCCTCCAGTCGGGGTAGCAACCTGCGCTTTGGGTAACTCTTGGAGGGGCGTTCGAGTTCATATTCCTCGGCCGCAAGGACTTCAGTCCATCTGTCAGCTAGCAAATCTTGATCAGCTTGAAGCTGCTGCTGCTTTTTCTTAAGGCTATTTGCCGTGGCTATAAGCCGGTGCTTGAAGCGCTCTTGCTCGACGGGATCCTCAGGCATGACAAATTCGTCATCGTCGAGGCTTGCCTCGTCTTCGGAGGGAGGCATGTAATTATCATCCTCCGCCTCTCCATCTGCCGCTCTCTCGGGAGGGCTGGCTTCTCCATCCTCCTGCTCTAAATCTTGCTGGAGGGGATTGTTGTCGTCTTCGGCACTGTCCGAGTGCTATTATCTCCTGTGCCGGTGTCACCGCTTTTGCTTTGGCGAGACTTAGAGCGGCGCCGCTGACGTCGGCGCTTGGGTTGCTTCTTGGAGGGGTCGTCCTCCGCTGTCTCGTCGCCATTGCCTTCTTTGGGTGTGTCCACCGTGTATATATCAAATGATGAGGTGGCTGTCCAGTGCCCTGTGGGCAGTGGTTCCTCTTTGTCTCCCGCATCGTCGTCCATACCGTCGATGTCTTCGTAGTCGAAGTCGAGCATGTCGGTCAAATTGTCGACAGTGGCTACTAAGTGGGTGGTGGGTGGGCGGTGAATTTCTTCGTCATCCGCATCCCAATCCTGCCGAACATAGTTTGGCCAGGACTCTCCTGACAGGGAGAGAGACCTTAATGAGTTCAGTATGTCGCCGAAGGGCGAGTGCTGAAAGATATCCGCGAAGGTGAACTCCATGATCGGCGCCCAGTCGGGTTCGATAGGCACGGGCGCAGGCGGTTCGGAGTCCGTGGCCGGCGAAGAATCCGGCAGTTCGGCGTCACGGCTCCCGTGAAGGGTAAGGTCAATACTCGGCTCGATCGCCGCTGAGAATACGGCCTCCGTGGTGGGGTCTATCCACCCATCCATGGATGGCGCAATTGGCTCCGAATTGAGGGTCGGAGCGGTTGCCGGTGCGGTCTCCTGAACACTGTCCGATGGTAGAGCTAAATCATGCTCATCGTGACCGTGCGGCGCACTCGGCAGGGGCTCGAATCCGTCGAAGATCAAGTCTCCGCGGATGTCGGCCGTGTAGTTTAAGCTTCCAAACCTGACCTGGTGGCCAGGGGCGTAACTCTCGATCTGCTCCAGATGGCCAAGCGAGTTGGCCCGCAGTGCGAAGCCGCCGAATACAAAGATCTGTCCGGGGAGAAAAGTCTCACCCTGGACTGCATCGCTATCGATGATCGAAGGAGCCATCAAGCCTAACGGTGACGACACAGAGGAACTCTCAATGAAAGCACCAATGTCGGTGTCAAAACCGGGATCTCGGGTAGGGGGTCCCGAACTGTGCGTCTAAGGCGGATGGTAACAGGAGGCAGGGGACACGATGTTTTACCCAGGTTCGGGCCCTCTTGATGGAGGTAAAACCCTACGTCCTGCTTGATTTATTCTTGATAATATGAGTAGTACAAGAGTTGATCTACCACGAGATCGGAGAGGCTAAACCCTAGAAGCTAGCCTATGGTATGATTGTCTGTTGTCCTACGGACTAAAACCCTCCGGTTTATATAGACACCGGAGGGGGCTAGGGTTACACAAGGTCGGTTACAAAGGAGGAGATATACATATCCGTATTGCCTAGCTTGCCTTCCACGCCAAGTAGAGTCCCATCCGGACACGGGACGAAGTCTTCAATCTTGTATCTTCATAGTCCAACAGTCCGGCCAAAGGATATAATCCGGCTGTCTGGATACCCCCTAATCCAGGACTCCTCACTTGTCACTAGGGCCCGCGTGGCATGATTTCAGATCTGAACCTATTAAGTTTTCATGAATATATTTGTGTTCTTGATCCGATCTTGCAAGTTATAGTCACCTACTACGTGTTATGATCCGGCAACCCCGGAGTGACAATAGCCGGGACACTTCCCGGTGATGACCGTAGTTGAGAAGTTCATTTATTCACTAAGTGCTAATGCTTTGGTCCGGTTCTCTATTAAAAGGAGGCCTTAATATCCATTAGTTTCCAATAGGACCCCGCTGCCACGGGAGGGTAGAACAAAATATGTCATGCAAGTTCTTTTCCATAAGCTCGTATGACTATATTCGGAATTCATGCCTACATTATATTGATGAATTGGAGCTAGTTCTGTGTCACCCTAGGTTATAACTGTTGCATGATGAATGCCATCCGACATAATTATCCATCATTGATCCATTGCCTACGAGTTCATTTCATATTGATCTTTGCTAAGTTACTTTTCCGTTGCCACTATTACAATCGCTACAAAACTGCTACTGTTACTTTTTCCACTATTACTGTTACTTCCATACTACTTTGCTACTTCCATACTACTTTGCTACTAAATAATTTGCTGTAGATATTAAGTCTTTCAAGTGTGCTTGAATTGACAACTCGGCTACTAATACTCAAGAATATTCTTTGGCTCCCCTTGTGTCAAATCAATAAATTTGGGTTGAATACTCTACCCTCGAAAACTATTGCGGTCCCCTATACTTGTGGGTTATCAAGACCTTTTCTGGCGACGTTGCCGGGGAGCATAGCTTTATTCTCCGAGTCACTTGGGATTTATCTGTGTATCACTATGAGGAATTTGAAAGATACTAGAACCAAGATTTTTCCCTCAACTACGAGGGGAGGTAAGGAACTGCCATCTAGCTCTGCACTTGATTCACGTTCTATTCTGAGTAAGCTTGCGACACCTACATCTTCTATTGATTCTGATATGTCGCATGTTATTGATGATGCTACTTCTACTATGAATGATGCTTATGATGCTACTACTTTGCTTGATAAAACTATGCCACTTGGTGAATTACTTGATGAACATCTTGCTAGAGTTAGAACTATTGATTATGCTGAAGATGATGATATTTTCTAAAACTGATGAAATTATTGAAACTGGAAACTTTGAAACACCTGATAAGACTAGCTCCCCTAGATATGAACTTCCTGTTATGCCTGAGGGTTATGTTATGGATGGAGAGGTAGCTAGGTACTTTCTTGCTTGTAAGGATAGAGATGATCTTAAGAAATTATTATGCAAGTGGAAAGAAAAATCTTTGAATGGTAGAATGCAATATGATCCTAAGTTTGCTACTTCACATATCTTTGTTACTGATAAGGATTATGAATGTTCTGCCGATCCTGAATTAATTACTTTGGTTGAATCTGATCCTTTCCATGGTTATGAATCTGAAATTGTTGTGGCACGTCTTACTAAATTGAATGATATAGCCACCCTATTTGCTCATGAGGAAAAAATCGCTATTACTATATTCTTAAGTTGTTTCCTTTCTCGTTAAAGGGTGATGCTAAGTTATGGTTTAATTCTCTTGCTCCTGGTTGTTTGTGTAGTCCCCAGGATATGACTATTACTTCTCTGAAAAATATTTTCCTGCTCATAAGAAACAAGGTGCTTTACAGGAAATATTAAACTTTGTGCAAATTGAAGAAGAGAGTCTCCCACAAGCTCGGGGGAGGCTTCTCCAATTACTTAATGCTTTGCCTGATCATCCTCTCAAGAAAAATGAAATACTTGATATCTTTTATAATGGACTAACCGATGCTTCTAGAGACCACCTAGATAGTTGTGCTGGTTGTGTTTTCAAGGAATGAACTGTTGAGCGGTCTGAAGAATTATTGAATAATATATTGAGTAATGGTAATGATTGGACTCTTCCCGAGACACCTCCTAAGCCAACTTCGAAGAAAAGAGGTATTCTACTTCTCAGTCCTGAAGATATGCAAGAGGCAAAGAAATCTATGAAAGAAAAAGGTATTAAAGTTGAAGATGTTAAGAATTTACCACCTATTGAAGAAATACATGGTCTTGATAACCCGACACAGGTAGTAGAGGTAAATTCTCTCTATATATTTGATGAAAGTGATATTCCTTATAATAAGTCTGCTAGTCAATGCTTAGATGAGTTTGACCATTTTATTGTTAAACAAGAAATTTCAATGCTTGTGTTAGTAGACAATTGAGACATAATGCTTATATGCTCGACTGCTTGGGTGATTACATGAGTAGAACTATTAATGATCTTAATCTTATTAGTAAGCATGCTTCCATGGTTAGTACTCAAGTAGAACAAGTACTTAAGGCACATGATGATTTGCTCAATGAGTTGAATAGTAAGAATAATGATAATGTTGTTAGGGTTATGACTAGAGGTGGTAAGATGACCTAGGAACCTTTGTATCCTGAGGGCCATCCTAAGAGAGTTGAGAAAGATTCTCAGAGAATTAATACTGATGCACCTAGTCCTAGAAATAAAAATAAAAAGAAAACTGATAGGACTTTGCATGCTTCTAGTGAACCTGCTATAGACACACCTGAGAATCCCAATGATATTTCTATTTTTGATGTTGAGGCACAATCTGGTGATGATCATGAACCTAGTGATGATGTTAATGATGATGTTCATGTTGATGCTCAACATAGTAATGATAATGATGTAGAGATTGAACCTGTTGTTGATCTTGATAACCCACAATCAAAGAATCAACGTTATGATAAGAGAGGCTTTGTTGCTAGAAAACATGGTAGAGAAAGAGAACCATGGGTTCAGAAACCCATGCCCTTTCCTCCTAATCCATCCAAGAAAAAGGATTTTGAGCGCTTTGCTGAAATGATTAGACCTATCTTTTTGTGTATGTGTTTTAATGATATGCTTAAAATGCCTCCCTATATATGCTAAGTATATGAAAGATATTATTACAAGTATGAGAAAGATACCGGAAGCTGAAATTTCCACCATGCTTGCTAATTATACTTTTAAGGGTGGAATACCAAAGAAACTTGGAGGTCCAGGAATACTAACTATACCATGCTCCATTAAAAGAAACTATGTTAAAACTGCTTTATGTGATCTTGGAGCCGATGTTAGTGTTATGCCTTTCTCTTTGTATCATAGACCTGAATTGAATAAGTTGACACCTACTGAAATTTTTGTGCAAATGGCTGATAAATCAACTGCTATACCCATCGGTATTTGTGAGGATTTGCCTGTTGTGGTTGCAAACGTTACTATCTTAACAGACTTTGTTATTCTTGATATTCCCGAGGATGATAGTATGTCGATCATCCTTGGTAGACCCTTTTTGAATACTGCAGGGGATGTTATTGATTGCAACAAAGGAAATGTCACTTTTCATGTTAATGGTAATGAGCATACGGTACACTTTCCGAAGAAACAACCTTAAGTTCATAGTATCAATTCTATTGGAAAATTTTCAAATATTACTATTGGAGGTTTTGAATTCCCTCTTCCTATTTTCAAAAAGAAATATGATATATTTATTGTTGGGGACATGCATATCCCCGTTCAGGTAACCTAGTGTTATTCAAAAGTTCTCCGGTTTCATGTCATTCGGAAGAAGTTTGTTAATAAGACTTGATCAACCTTGTTAATGGATTCCTTTTGATGGGCATGAGATAGATGAATTTAGAAAGCACAACTCTCCATACCTACTTTTTACTTTCTATTACTTGGAATAAATAAAGCAAAAATAGTATTTTCTGCCTTTTTCTGAATTATCCGTGCAATAAAAAATGTCCCAAAAATAAAAGTTCTCCATGCCCTGAAAATTTAGTATGGTTTTTTTGTAGAATATTTGAGAATTTCTAGCACTAAGAACACACCAGGGGGCTTCACCTGTGGACCACTGATGACCCACAAGTATAGGGGATCAATTGTAGCTCTTTTTGATAAGTAAGAGTGTCGAACCCAACGAGGAGCAGAAGGAAATGACTAGTAGTTTTCAGTAAGATAATGTCTGAAAGTGCTGAAATTGTAAGTAGCGGAGTAGTTTGATAGCAAGATAATTTGTAACGAGTAAGTAACAATAATAGTAACAAAAGTGCAGCAAGATAGCCCAATCCTTATGAGGCAAAGGATGGGCCAAAACGGTCTCTTATGATAAGCAAAGTGTTCTTGAGGGTGGACGGGAATTTCATCTAGTCATTTTCATCATGTTGGTTCAATTTGTGTTCGCTACTTTGATAATTTGATATGTGGGTGGACCGGTGCTTAGATGTTGTTCTTACTTGAACAAACCTCCTACTTATGATTAACCCTCCTGCAAGCATCCGCAACTACGAGAAAAGTATTAAGAATAAATTCTATCCATAGCATTAAACTTTTGGATCCAATCGGTCCCTTACGGAATAGCGCATAAACTGGGGTTTAAGCTTATGTCACTCTCATAACCCACCATATAATTGCTACTCCACAATGCATTCCCTTAGGCCCAAATATGGTGAAGTGTCACGTAGTCGACGTTCACATGACACCACTAAGGGAATCACAACATACATACTATCAAAATATCGAACACATATCAAGTTCACATGATTACTTGCAACATGAGTTCTCCCATGACCTCAAGAACAAAAGTAACTACTCACAAACAATAATCATGATCAAGATCAGAGGAGTATTAAATAGCATAATGGATCTGAACATATAATCTTCCACCAAATAAACCATATAGTAATCAACTACAAGATGTAATCAACACTACTAGTTACCCACAAGCACCAATCTATAGTTCCGGTAACAAGATTGAATACAAGAGATGAACTAGGGTTTGAGATGAGATGGTGTTGTTGAAGATGTTGATGGAGATTGCCCTCCCCAAGATGGGAGAGTTGTTGGTGATGATGATGACGATGATTTCCCCCTCCGGGAGGGAAGTTCCCCTGGCGGAATCACTCCGCCAGAGGGAAAAAGTGCTCCTGCCCAAGTTCTTCCTCGAGACGGCGGTGCTCCGTCCTGAAAGCCTTCTCCTTATTTTTTCTAGGTCAAAATCACTTACATACCAGAAAATGGGCACGAGAGGTGGGCCGAGGAGGCCACAACCCACCAGGGCGCGCCTAGGGGGAGCCTAGCGCGCCCAGGTGGGTTGTGCCCACCCAGTGGCCCCCCTCTGGTAGTTATTGGCTCCAGTATTTCTTAAATATTCCATTAAAAATCTCCGTGAAGTTTCAGCTTATTTGGAGTTGTGCAGAATAGGTAGCCTGATGTAGCTTTTTCAGGTCCAGATTTCCAGCTGGCGGAATTCTCCCTCTTGGTGTGTTCCTTGCAAATTATGAGAGAAAAGGCATTAGAATTACTCCAAAAAGCATTATTATGGATAAAAACATTATAAATAGCAGTAAGAAAACATGATGCAAAATGGACATATCAACTCCCCCTAGCTTAGACCTCGCTTGTGAAGGAAATATGCCCTAGAGGCAATAATAAAGTTATTATTTATTTCGTTATATCATGATAAATGATTATTATTCATGCTAGAATTGTATTAACCGGAAACATGATACATGTGTGAATACATAGACAAATAGAGTGTCACTAGTATTCCTCTACTTGACTAGCTCGTTGATCAAAGATGGTTATGTTTCCTAGCCATAGACATGAGTTGTCATTTGATTAACGGGATCACATCATGAGGAGAATGATGTGATTGACTTGACCCATTCCGTTAGCATAGCACTTGATCGTTTAGTATGTTGCTATTGCTTTCTTCATGACTTATACACGTTCCTATGACTATGAGATTATGCTACTCCCGTTTACCGGAGGAACACTTTGTGTGCTACCAAACGTCACAACGTAACTGGGTGATTATAAAGGTGATATACAGGTGTCTCCGAAGGTACTTGTTGAGTTGAAGTATTACAAGATTAGGATTTGTCACTCCGATTATCGGAGAGGTATCTCTGGGCCCACTCGGTGATGCACATCACTATAAGCCTTGCAAGCATTGTAACTAATGAGTTAGTTGCGGGATGATGTATTACAGAACGAGTAAAGAGACTTGCCGGTAATGAGATTGAACTAGGTATTGAGATACCTACGATCGAATCTCGGGCAAGTAACATACCGATGACAAAGGGAACAACGTATGTTGTTATGTGGTTTGACCGATAAAGATCTTCGTAGAATATGTAGGAACCAATATGAGCATCCAGGTTCTGCTATTGGTTATTGACCGGAGACATGTCTCGGTCATGTCTACATAGTTCTCGAACACGTAGGGTCCACACGCTCAAAGTTCGGTGACGATCGGTATTATGAGTTTTTGTGTTTTGATGTATCGAAGGTAGTTCGGAGTCCCGGATATGATCACGGACATGACGAGGAATCTCGAAGTGGTCGAGACGTAAAGATCGATATATTGGACGACTATATTTGGATACCGAAATGGTTCTGTGTGAGATCCGGAATATACCGGTGCACCGGGAGGTTATCGGAACCCCCCGGGAGGTATATGGGACTTATTGGGCTTTAGTGGAAAGGAGGGGAAAGGAGCAAGGGAGGTGGCGCCCCCCCCAAGCCCAATCTGAATTGGGAGGGGCCCCCCTTTCCTTCCTCCCTCCTTCCTCTTCCTTCCCTCTCCTACTCCAAGTTGGAAAGGGGGGAATCCTACTCCCGGTGGGAGTAGGACTCCCCCTTGGCGCGCCTCTTCCTGGCCGGCCGCCTCCTCCCCCTTTCTCCTTTATATACGGGGGCAGGAGCACCCCATAGACACAACAATTGATCATTGATCTCTTAGTCGTGTGTGGTGCCCCCCTCCACCATAATCCACCTCGATCATATCGTAGCGGTGCTTAGGCGAAGTCCTGCGTCGGTAGCATCATCATCACCGTCACCACGCCATCATGCTGACAAAACTCTCCTGTGAAGCTTTGCTGGATCGAAGCTCACGGGACGTCATCGAGTTGAACATGTGCAGAACTCGGAGGTGACGTGCGTTCGGTACTTGGATCGGTCGGATCTTGAAGACGTACGACTACATCAACCGCGTTGTGCTAACGCTTCCGCATTCGGTCTACGAGGGTACGTAGACATACTCTCCCCTCTCATTGCTATGCATCACCATGATCTTGTGTGTGCGTAGGATTTTTTTTGAAATTACTACGTTCCCCAACAGTGGCATCCGAGCCAGGTTTTATGCGTAGATGTTATATGCACGAGTAGAACACAAGTGAGTTGTGGGCGATACAAGTCATACTGCTTACCAGCATGTCATACTTTGGTTCGGCGGTATTGTTGGATGAAGCGGCCCGGACCGACATTACGCGTACGCTTACGCGAGACTAGTTCTACCGACGTGCTTTGCACATAGGTGGCTGGCGGGTGTCAGTTTCTCCAACTTTAGTTGAACCGATTGTGGCTACGCCCGGTCCTTGAGAAGGTTAAAACAGCACTAACTTGATGAACTATCGTTATGGTTTTGATGCGTAGGTGAGAACGGTTCTTGCTCAGCCCGTAGCAGCCACATAAAACTTGCAACAACAAAGTAGAGGACGTCTAACTTGTTTTTGCAGGGCATGTTGTGATGTGATATGGTCAAGACATGATGCCATATTTTGTTGTATGAGATGATCATGTTTTGTAACCGAGTTATCGGCAACTGGCAGGAGCCATATGGTTGTCGCTTTATTGTATGGAATGCAATCGCCCTGTAATTGCTTTACTTTATCACTAAGCGGTAGCGATAGTCGTAGAAGCAATAGTTGGCGAGATGATGTCTACTACACAACCTTCTTCTTGTAGACGTTGTTGGGCCTCCAAGTGCAGAGGTTTGTAGGACAGTAGCAAATTTCCCTCAAGTGGATGGCCTAAGGTTTATCAATCCATGGGAGGCATAGGATGAAGATTGTCTCTCTCAAACAACCCTACAACCAAATAACAGAGAGTCTCTTGTGTCCCCAACACACCCAATACAATGGTAAATTGTATAGGTGCACTAGTTCGGCGAAGAGAAGGTGATACAAGTGGTATATGGATGGTAGATAAAGGTTTTTGTAATCTGAAAATATTAAAACAGCATGCTAACTAATGATAAAAGTGAGCACAAAGGGTATTGCAATGCATTGAAATAAGGCCTAGGGTTCATACTTTCACTAGTGCAAGTTCTCTCAACAATAAAAACATAATTGGATCATATAACTATCCCTCAACATGCAACAAAGAGTCACTCCAAAGTCACTAATAGCGGAGAACAAACGAAGAGATTATGGTAGGGTACGAAACCACCTCAAAGTTATCCTTTCTGATCAATCTATTCAAGAGTCTGTAGTAAAATAACATGAAGCTATTCTTTCCGTTCAATCTATCATAGAGTTCATACTGGAATAACACCTTAAGACACAAATCAACCAAAACCCTAATGTCACCTAGATACTCCAATGTCACCTCAAGTATCCGTGGGTATGATTATATGATATGCATCACACAATCTTAGATTCATCTATTCAAACCAACACAAAGTACTTCAAAGAGTGCCCCAAAGATTCTATCGGAGAGTCAAGACGAAAATGGGTGCCAACCCCTATGCATAGGTTCATGTGCGGAACCCGCAAGTTTATCACCAAAACATACATCAAGTGGATCAATAGAAAACCCCATTGTCACCACGGGTATCCCACGCAAGACATACATCAAGTGTTCTCAAATCCTTAAAGACTCAATCCGATGAGATAACTTCAAAGGGAAAACTCAATCCATTACAAGAGAGTAGAGGGGGAGAAACATCATAAGATACAACTATAATAACAAAGCTCGCGATACATCAAGATTGTACCACCTCAAGAACACGAGAGAGAGAGAGAGAGATCAAACACATAGCTACTGGTAAATACCCTCAGCCCTGAGGGAGAACTACTCCCTCCACGTCATGGAGAGCACCGGGATGATGAAGATGGCCACCGGAGAGGGATTTCCCCCTCCGGTAGGGTGCCGGAATAGTTCTAGATTGGTTTTTAGTGGCTACGGAGGCTTCTGGTGGTGGAACTCACGATCTATTGTCCTCCTCAAAGTTTTTAGGGTATATGGGTATATATGGGAGGAAGAAGTACGTCAATGGACCTCCGAGCTGTCCACGAGGCAGGGGGGCGCGCCCCCCACCCTCGTGGGCAGCCCGGGACTCTCCTGGTCCAACTCCGATACTTCGTGGGCTTCTTCTAGTCCAAAAATAAGTTCCGTGAAGTTTTAGGTCAATTGGACTCCGTTTGATTTTCCTTTTCTGTGATACTCTAAAACAAGGAAAAACAGAAACTGGCACTGGGCTCTAGGTTAATAGGTTAGTCCCAAAAATCATATAAAATAGCATATAAATGCATATAAAACATCCAAGCTTGATAATATAATAGCATGGAACAATCAAAAATTATAGATACGTTGGAGACGTATCAGCATCCCCAAGCTTAATTCATGCTCGTCCTTGAGTAGATAAATGATAAAAACATAATTTTTGATGTGGAATGCTACCTAACATATTTATCCATGTAGTTCTCTTTATTGTGGCAAGAATATTCAGATCCATAAGGTTCAAGACAAAACTTTAATATTGACATAAAAGTAATAATACTTCAAGCATACTAACCAAGTAATCATGTCTTCTCAAAATAACATGGCCAAAGAAAGCTATCCCTACAAAATCATATAGTCTGGCTATGATCTATCTTCACCACACAAAATATTTAAATCATGCACAACCCCGATGACAATCCAAGCAATTGTTTCATACTTTTGATGTTCTCAAACTTTTCAATCTTCACGCAATACATGAGGGTGAGCCATGGACATAACACTATAGGTGGAATAGAATGGTGGTTGTGGAGAAGACAAAAAGGAAGAAGATAGTCTCACATCAACTAGGCGTATCAATGGGCTATGGAGATGCCCATTAATAGATATCAATGTGAGTGAGTAGGGATTGCCATGCAACGGATTCACTAGAGCTATAAGTGTATGAAAGCTCAACAAACTTACAACTCAAGAATTACAACTCAATACTTAGAACAAAATATGACTCTATACGAATGCCTCCGGCGGTGTACCGGGATGTGCAATGAATCAAGAGTAACATGTATGGAAGAATTATGAACGGTAGCTTTGCCACAAATACGATGTCAACTACATGATCATGCAAAGCAATATGACAATGATGGAGCGTGTCATAATAACAGAACGGTGGAAAGTTGCATGGCAATATATCTCGTAATGGCTATGGAAATGCCATAATAGGTAGGTATGGTGGCTGTTTTGAGGAATATATATGGTGGGTTTATGGTACCGGCAAAAGTTGCGCGGTACTAGAGAGGCTAGCAATGGTGGAAGGGTGAGAGTGCGTATAATCCATGGACTCAACATTAGTCATAAAGAACTCACATACTTATTACAAAAATATATTAGTTATCAAAACAAAGTCCTACGCGCATGCTCCTAGGGGGATAGATTGGTAGGAAAATACCATCGCTCATCTCCGACCGCCACTCATAAGGAGGACAATCAATAAATAAATCATGCTCCGACTTCGTCACATAACGGTTCACCATACGTGCATGCTACGGGAATCACAAACTTCAACACAAGTATCTCTCAAATTCACAACTACTCAACTAGCATGACTCTAATATTACCATCCTCATATCTCAAAACAATCATCAAGTATCAAACTTCTCATAGTATTCAATGCACTTTATATGAAAGTTTTTATTATATCCCTCTTGGATGCCCATCATATTAGGACTAAATTCATAACCAAAGCAAACTACCATGCTGTTCTAAAGACTCTCAAAATAATATAAGTGAAGCACGAGAGTTCATCTATTTCTATAAAATAAAACCACCACCGTGCTCTAAAAAGATATAATTGAAGCACTAGAGCAAATGACAAACTACTCTGAAAGATATAAGTGAAGATCAATGAGTAGTCAAACAATTATGCAACTATATGAAGACTCTCTAACATTTAATAATTTAAGATCTTGGTATTTTATTCATACAGCAAGCAAAACAAAATAAAATAAAATGACGCTCCAAGCAAAACACATATCATGTGGTGAATAAAAATATAGCTCCAAGTAAAGTTACTGATGAATGAAGGTGAAAGAGGGGATGCCTTCCGGAGCATCCCCAAGCTTAGGCTTTTGGTTGTCCTTGAATATTACCTTGGGGTGCCTTGGGCATCCCCAAGCTTAGTCCCTTTCCACTCCTTATTTCATAGTCCATCGAATCCTTACCCAAAACTTGAAAACTTCACAACACAAAACTCAAAAATAGAAAATCTCGTGAGCTCTGTTAGCGAAAGAAAACAAAACACCACTTCAAGGTAATGTAATGAACTCATTATTGATTTATATTGGTGTTAAACCTACTTTATTCCAACTTCTCTATGGTTCATACCCTCCGATACTACTCATAGATTCATCAAAATAAGCAAACAACACATAGAAAACGGAATCTGTCAAAAACAAACAGTCTGTAGTAATCTGTAATTAACGCAAACTTCTGGAACCCCAAAAATTCTAAAATAAATTTCTGGACGTGAGGGATTTATCTATTAATCATCTTCAAAAAGAATTAACTAAATAGAACTTTCCAAATAAAAAGGGCAGCAATTCTCGTGAGCACTAAAGTTTCTGTTTTTTACAACAAGATCAACAAGACTTTCCCAAAGTCTTCCCAACAGTTCTACTTGGCACAAACACTAATTAAAACATAAAAACTCAATCATAACAGAGGCTAGATAAATTATTTATTTCTAAACAGGATCAAAAAGCAAGGAACAAAAATAAAGTTGGGTTGCCTCCCAACAAGCGCTATCGTTTAACGCCCCTAGCTAGGCATGATGATTTCAACGATGCTCACATAAAAGATAAGAATTGAAACATACAGAGAGCATCATGAAGAATATGACTAGAAAATTTAAGTCTAACTCACTTCCTATACATAGGGATTTTGTGAGCAAACAACTTGTGGGAACAAGAATCAACTTGCATAGGAAGGTAAAACAAGCATAACTCCAAAATTTTAAGCACATAGAGGGGAAACTTGATATTATTGCAGTTCCTACAAGCATATGTTCCTCCCTCATAATAATTTTCAGTAGCATCATGAATTAATTCAACAATATAACCAGCACCTAAAGCATTCTTTTCATGATCTACAAGCATATAAATTTTATTAATCTCCACATAAGCAAAATTCTTCTCATTCAGAATAGTGGGAGCAAACTCAACAAAATAACTATAATGTGAGGCATAATCCAATTGAAAACTAAAATCATGATGACAAGTTTCATGGTTATCATTATTCTTAATAGCATACAAGTCATCACAATAATCATCATAGATAGCAACTTTGTTCTCATAATCAATTGGAACCTCTTCCAAAATAGTGGATTAATCCCTAAATAAAGTCATGACCTCTCCAAATCCACTTTCATCAATATAATCATCATAAATAGGAGGCATGCTTTCATCATAATAAATTTGCTCATCGAAACTTGGGGGACAAAAAATACCATCTTCATCAAACATAGCTTCCCCAAGCTTGTGGCTTTGCGTATCATTAGCATCATGGATATTCAAGGATTTCATACTAACAACATTGCAATCATGCTCATCATTCAAAGATTTAGTGACAAACATTTTAATGCATTCTTCTTCTAACACTTTGGCACAATTTTCCTTTCCATCATACTCACAAAAAATATTAAAAAGATGAAGCGTATGAGTCAAACTCAATTCCATATTTATTTATTTATTGTAGTTTTCTTTTATAAACTAAACTAGTGCTAAAACAAGAAACAAAAAGATTCGATTGCTAGATCTAAAGATATACCTTCAAGCGCTAACCTCCCCGGCAACGGCGCCAGAAAAGAGCTTGATGTCTACTACACAACCTTCTTATTATAGACGTTGTTGGGCCTCCAAGTGCAGAGGTTTGTAGGACAGTAGCAAATTTCCCTCAAGTGGATGACCTAAGGTTTATCAATCCGTGGGAGGCATAGGATGAAGATGGTCTCTCTCAAACAACCCTGCAACCAAATAACAAAGAGTCTCTTGTGTCCCCAACACACCCAATACAATGGTAAATTGTATAGGTGCACTAGTTCGGCGAAGAGATGGTGATACAAGTGGTATATGGATGGTAGATAAAGATTTTTGTAATCTGAAAATATAAAAACAGCATGGTAACAAATGATCAAAGTGAGCACAAACGGTATTGCAATGCGTTGAAACAAGGCCTAGGGTTCATACTTTCAGTAGTGCAAGTTCTCTCAACAATAATAACATAATTGGATCATATAACTATCCCTCAACATGCAACAAAGAGTCACTCCAAAGTCACTAATAGAGGAGAACAAACGAAGAGATTATGGTAGGGTACGAAACCACCTCAAAGTTATCCTTTCTGATCGATCTATTCAAGAGTCCGTAGTAAAATAGCATGAAGCTATTCTTTCCGTTCAATCTATCATAGAGTTCGTACTAGAATAACACCTTAAGACACAAATAAACCAAAACCCTAATGTCACCTAGATACTCCAATGTCACCTCAAGTATCCGTGGGTATGATTATACGATATGCATCACACAATCTCATATTCATCTATTCAAACCAACACAAAGTACTTCAAAGAGTGCCCCAGAGATTCTACCGGAGAGTCAAGACGAAAACATGTGCCAACCCCGATACTCCGTGGCCTTCTTCTGGTCCAAAAATAAGTTCCGTGAGTTTCAGGTCAATTGGACTCCGTTTGATTTTCCTTTTCTGCGATACTCTAAAATAAGAAAAAAAAAATAGAAACTGGCACTGGGCTCTAGGTTAATAGGTTAGTCCCAAAAATCATATAAAATAGCATATAAATGCATATAAAACATCCAAGGTTGATAATATAATAGCATGGAACAATCAAAAATTATAGATACGTTGGAGACGTATCACGAGACGACAACGATGCTACGATGGAGATCAAGGTGTCGTGCCGGTGATGATGGTGATTGAGGGAGTCCTGGATTAGGGGGTGTTCGGGTAGCCGGACTATACCTTCAGCCGGACTCCAGGACTATGAAGATGCAAGATTGAAGACTTCGTCCCGTGTCCGGATGGGACTTTCCTTGGCGTGGAAGGCAAGCTTGGCGATGCGGATATTCGAGATCTCCTACCATTGTAACCGACTCTGTGTAACCCTAACCCTATCCGGTGTCTATATAAACCGGAGGGTTGTAGTCCGTAGGGGATCAACTCCACACACAACAATCATACCATAGGCTAGCTTCTAGGGTTTAGCCTCCTTGATCTCGTGGTAGATCTACTCTTGTACTACCCATATCATCAATATTAATCAAGCAGGAGTGGGGTTTTACCTCCATCGAGAGGGCCCGAACCTGGGTAAAACAAAGTGTCCCCTGTCTCCTGTTACCATCCGGCCTAGACGCACAGTTCGGGACCCCCTACCCGAGATCCGCCGGTTTTGACACCGACATTGGTACTTTCATTGAGAGTTCCTCTGTGCCGTCGCAATCAGGAAGAATGCCTTCTCCCATCTTCAAAGACGGCGTCGTTGCTAAGGGAGCCTTGGCTGTTGGCCAAACCCTCCGGCTAGGTGGTTTCCTCATGACCGCCTGTTCGGCTGTTGCGCCGACGGTGACCTCTTGGGTCATCAAAAGCAATCTACACGTCAGCTCGGAGCTCGTCGAGCAGTTAGATCCAATGGAGCTCTCTTCCGTAAACAAGCTCTTGGATCGCATCGCCGCCCTGGGGGTCGCTACGGATTACGACCAGGTTGGGCTTAAACCTGATCTAAGAGAAATTAACTCTCCCCAAGTCACCCACCACGTTGCCGTGGTAGAGGTGCAGTGCGGCGACCCTTCATCTATTTTAAGGACTAGTTACGTTCGAATTCCCGATCCCTCCAAGATGGATACCCGCGGAGGGGAGGATGTAACTCAAGACCTGAGCTTAGAATCAGGCAACGGGCCGGATTCGTTGGATAACGTCCAGGAATCCGAACTTCAGAATTCGGAAACTCTTCGGCCTCCGAATCTTGGATTGGGTGAGGTTTCAGATTCAACGACACCCACCCACCTGAACATAAGAGATCTCTCCCAAGTCAGGCAGAGGCCCGATGAAACAGTACATCATTACTGGGCCAGATTCCTCCTGGTTATGAACAGGATAAAGGATTACCGCGAGGGAGACGCAATATCAATCTTCTGCAGTAATTGCATGGACGAGGGAATCCTTAACGCCGTAAGTCGTCATGATATTACACGCTTCGCTGACTTGGCGTCCATAGTACAAAAATAATGTGCAATGGAAAGTGCCTGGAAAACCGAAACAAAATTTTGGGATAATCCAGCCTTGAATAGTAATCCCGTCCGAACTAAGAGGGTGCATCATCATAAGACACCCGGAATAAATAGCAAAAAGCCAAAACCCTTTGCAGGGCATGGAACCATACTGGAAAGGTGGCTTGATGGACCCTGTAGAATTCACAGTACAGAGGACGCCACACCAACTCACAGCCTTAGAGCATGTTGGATACTCCGGCAGGTAGCCAAAATTGGCGAGGACCTCTTAAATCGGGAGGCCACAGAAAGCCAGCCCGAGGACACCAGTACCGTTCTCACAGTCTTCGAGACTTTCGCATCAAACAATATGCGAAAAAGAAAACTCCGCAACCTCGCCGAAGTCTATCAAGTTGCAACAATAAATCCATGGAGCGACACTGCCATTACCTTCAACGCAAGTGATGAACCTAGATTCCGAACAGCCCGAGCACCAGCCGCATTGGTCCTCAGTCCCATAGTGGACGGCTTTCACCTCACCAAGGTGCTCATGGATGGAGGCAGCGGACTGAACCTCACTTATGAGGAGACCCTTCAAAAAATGGAAATAGACTGGAACCGCGTCGAGCGAAGCAGCACAACCTTTAGAGGAATAATCCCCAGTTGGGAAGCGCGCTGCACAGGAAAAATCACACTAGATGTGGTGTTCGGCACGCCGGATAATTACAGGTCCGAAGAAGTCACATTTCAGGTGGCCCCGTTTAAAAGCGGACATCATGCCTTACTAGGGCAGGAAGCATTCACAATCTTCCAAGCAATACCCCATTACGGGTACATGAAGCTCAAGATGCCTGGGCCGAATGGAATTATCAATCTAGCTAGTGATCCGGACATAGCACTCCGCGCCAAAAACAAGACGGCCGCATTAGCCCTTGAGGCACTATCTGAAGCCTTAGCGGCCGAGGAACTGACGGCGCTGCGCTCCACGGTTAACAGGGATGATGTGATACTCGACAAAAGATCTAAATCCACATCCTTCAAGCCAGCCGACGAAATAATCAAATTCCAGGTCCATCCAACGGACCCCAATAAAACAGCTTCCATCGGGGCACGACTGAATCCCGATGTAGATGCCGCACTGCGAGAATTCCTACGAGAAAATTGGGACATTTTTGCCTGGCACCCTTCGCACATGCCAGGGATCCCACGCAGGCTGGCCGAACACAGCCTAAATATCCTAAAAGGATTCAAACCGGTCAAACAAGCCCTTTGGTGTTTTTCTGAACCCAAGAGACGGGCTATGGGAGAAGAGCTAGCCAAGCTATTGGAGGCCGGATTCATTAGAGACATAAAACATCCGGACTGGCTAGCAAACCTGGTGATGGTACCAAAGAAGGATAAATCCTGGCACCTGTGTGTCGATTTTAAAGACCTTAACAAGGCTTGCCCGAAGGATCCCTTCCCCCTCCCCCGTATCGATCAAATTATCGATGCCACCGCAGGACACGACTCGTTGTGTTTCCTCGACGCATACTCTGGTTACCATCAAATCAAGATGGCAAAATCAGACCAAGCTGCAACAGCATTCATCACACCATACGGCCCATTCTGCTTCAACACAATGCCCTTCAGGCTAAAAAACATCGGCGCAACATATCAGCGCATGATCCAGACATGTCTGGCAAATCAGATCGGCAAAATAGTGGAGGCATACGTGGATGATGTGGTCATCAAATCAAGACATGTCGAATCTCTAGTAGATGACTTGAGGCTCACATTCGATAACCTCCGAAAATACGACATCAAGCTCAACCCGGAAAAATGCGTCTTCGGCGTTCCAGCCGGAAAGCTCTTGGGCTTCATTGTATCCGGTAGAGGAATTGAAGCAAATCCAGCCAAGATCCGAGCTTTGTCACAATTGGATATCCCAAAGGACCTCAAACAAATATAAAAATTAACCGGATGCGTGGCGGCTCTAAGCCGCTTCATCTCCCGCTTGGGAGAAAAGGCACTGCCCCTTTATCGCCTACTCCGGCACACCGAACACTTCGAGTGGACGGATGCCGCCACGGCCGGACTCGATGAAATAAAAGCCATATTGGCAACAAACCCAGTCCTGGCCGCGCCTAACACCGGCGAACCAATGCTATTATACATTGCAGCAACACATCAAGTTGTCAGCGCAGTGCTCGTTGTCGAGCGGGAAACGGACGGACACAAATTCCCCCTTCAAAGGCCGGTCTACTACGCATCCACTATCCTCACTCCATGCAAATCACAGTACCCGCATTATCAAAAAATTGCATACGCAGTATTCATGGCATCCCGAAAGCTACGACACTACTTTCAAGAGTGTTCCATAACAGTAGCCTCGGAAGTACCACTTAACGATATTATCAACAACCGCGATGCAACGGGCCAGATCGCAAAATGGGCCATCGAGCTCCTCCCGTTCGATATAACCTATAAGCCACGGCGAGCTATCAAATTGCAAGTTTTGGCCGACTTCGTCGCGGAATGGACGGAGGCCGAACTCCCTAATGAGTACGGCACATACTCAAACTGGATCATGCATTTCGACAGCTCCAAAATGTTGGCCGGACTGGGGGCTGGCGTCGTTTTGACGTCCCCAACAGGAGACACAGTCTAGTATGTACTCCAAATTATGTACACGGACTCCAACAACACAGCCGAATACGAGGCCCTTCTACATGGCCTCCGGATGGCAGTATCCATGGGCATTCAACGCCTAGAGGTACGCGGGGATTCGAACCTCGCGATATCCCAAATAAATGGCGACTTCGATGCCAAGGACCCAAAAATGGCAGCTTACCGCAATGCCATCCTAAAAATTTCAGCTCGGTTCGAAGGGCTGGAGTTTCACCATATAGCCCGAGAAAACAATCAAGCAGCGGATGTCCTGGCACGCATCGGAGCAAAACGCGATGCAGTCCCCCCCCAACATCTTTTTAGAAAGATTGTTCAAGCCATCCGTAGCATGGGAGGGGGAACCCGCAAATAACAGCCCGGACCCAGCCGCACCACTTAATGCCGAACAATCTGACATAATTGGAGGCTCTGCCAATGAAATTACACCTTCAGCCCATGTAATAACGGCGATCATCGCCCCGTGGACAGAACCATTCCTAGCCTACCTTACTAGGCAGGAACTCCCGGAGGATCAAAATGAGGCCCGCTGCATCGTGCGGCGATCTAAAGCCTACAGAGTCCATGAGGGAGAGCTTTATAAGGAAAGCACTACCGGAGTCCTTCAAAGGTGCATCTCCGAAGAGGAAGGGCGGAACCTTCTGGCTGAAATTCACGCCGGACTTAGTGGTCACCACGCTGCTGCTCGGTCCCTTGTTAGCAAGGCTTTCCGTATAGGCTTTTATTGGCCGACGGCCCGGGAAGACGCTCAGGACTTAGTCCAACGATGCGTTGGTTGCCAAGTTTTTGCCAACCAAAGCCATATGCCACCCACCGCACTCCAAACTATACCAATCACCTGGCCTTTTGCGGTCTAGGGGCTTGACATGGTCGGACCTCTTAAAGGCAGGACCAATAGAAAGAAATACTTACTGGTCATGGTGGATAAATTCACCAAATGGATAGAAGCCAAGCCTGTTAAAACGGCCGAATCCGGACCTGTGATAGACTTCATATCCGGGGTTGTACACCGTTATGGCATCCCCCACAGCATCATAACTGATAATGGCACGAACTTTACCGCAGACGAGGTAAAACTCTGGTGCAAAAACATGGGCATCAAGCTCGATTATGCTTCCGTCTATCACCCATAAACCAACGGCCAGGTCAAATGTGCAAACGGTCTTATTATGAGCAGCATCAAACCCAGATTAGTGCGGTCCCTTAAGGAATCTAATACGCACTGGGTAGAGGAGCTCGACTCCGTACTCTGGGGACTGCGGACCACGCCAAATCGCACCACCGGATACACACCATTTTTTATGGTGTACGGTGCAGAGGCAGTTCTGCCCTGCGATATAATTCATGACTCACCTAGAGTGCGCATGTACGAAGAAAGAGAAGCCGAGCTCGATCGGCAGGACAACTTGGACGCCTTAGAGGAGGAGCGTGACGTGGCAAAATCCCGTTCCGCATTTTATCAACAGTAGGCCCGAAGATATCAAAGCAGAGAAGTACGGGCCAAAAACTACAATGTTGGCGAACTCATTCTACGCCTGCCGGATAAGAAAAAGGACAAACTCAAGCCCAAGTGGGAAGGTCCATTTATAATCGACCAAGTCCTGACTAGCGGGGCGTACCGCCTGCGAGATGCGTCGGATAACCGACTCGAGCCGAACCCGTGGAACGCCACCCGTCTCCGAAGATTCTATGCCTAGCGTCGGACTCTGTGTTCGTCTCCTTCCTCTATCCATTTTTTGTATTTTTCTGTCTTACATTTCTCTCCTTCCCCTATTTTCTTTTACAGCCCTTAAAGGCTTATCTAGTGCCGCGCCACTCGCTCTCATTAAACCTGGGGGCTTCTTTGACATAAGCTTATTTATACGGGCTTCATGCCCAACACATGCGTCAAACTTCCGCATGTACCTTTTTCTTCACCATTATATGCATCGATATGACTTAAGTTTTGGCCAAGCTGGGTTGCCTGGCTCCTGTGCTTACCCCTACGTTCCCGATTGTTCGGCTAGGAGGTAAAGGGAGCACCTCTGTGATTGTTACTGCCGGGTCAGCCGGATGTGTACCTCAGACTGGGTGAAGCCGAAAGCTAGCGTTCTTAAGGGAATATTCGGTCGGTGAGACAAAAGATGATCTTTTTACCCATTTTATGTGCCCCTAGATGCCTTTTTCTGCGTCCTTTTACGCAGTCTGGACATGCACTTTAGGGCATGCCTCCCAGCGAAAGGAACCCCTAACGGAACTATTCTCTCTGGAAGATGTTTCTTACTAACCATGTAATATAACATAACTAGTTGGGCACTTGCCTGATAAAGCACTAATGACCCCTACGCCTGGTCTCCACGCATACCACGGTTCTTATATAACCGCTATGGTATTCGGACACACTCCGGACTATCAGGTCCCGAGGTTGAAGCGGAAAGGTCAGCAACGACAAACGATCTACAATCCGGCTAGAAGGCATTACACATGTCAATTCAAAATTACATAGTCATTCTGACTGATTGTATTCCTCTTCTATACCATCTAATAGGCTGTCTAATTTACAGTCCTGCTGGGAATACTTAGCGGCCAACTCTACTTGGCCGTATACTAAGCTCACAGGGATCTCCTTCCCGTCAGGCCCCACTGGTCCGACCTCGGCCATGTGGTTTGGGTCAGCCTTCGTAAAACGGGTCTTCACCATGGCCCAGGCTTCTCGAGCGCCTTGTCGGCAGGCCGATATCTTCCACAAACGGAAGCGCCGCTGAGCTCCCTTCAGCTTCTCCACAAGCTCTCCAAGGCCCTCGGGCATGGATTGGGCAGGCCATAAGGCTCAGGCAACACCTCGCATCGCCTGCCGAACTCGCTCGTGCAGTTGCATGAGTTCGGGAAGAAGGTCACCCGTAGAACCGGGCATCTCCTCTGCAGGACGACCTGTGAGCATACCTACAGACATTACTCTGTTAGTCGACTTCCTCGCCGAACTCTTTTTTCAAAGTTCGTTCAAGCACTTACTAAAAATGCCGCGTCAAAGCCGCCGATTCTCCTTCGAGGAGTCCAAAAGCTGGCCACGAACATCTTTAAGTTCGACATCCATCTTGGTGTTGGCATCCTGAAGATCATTCCTCTCTCGCCTCACCCTCGTCAACATACTCTCACCGGCCTTTAGCTGGCGTAAGAGTTGTTGCTTGTCCGGATCGAGTCCGGCGCCATCTGCAATCCGATCTGTCAGACTTACACCCACACCGCACAATACTAATCTTTCGAAGTGTATTTTACCTGAGGGGGTCCCTTTGGGTTCCCCTGCTGCGGCTAGTGCGGCCTCTAGTTGGGCCTTGCACTTTTCCAGCTCCTAGGACAGTACAGTATTCTTCTTTGTAAGAACCTGCATATTAAATGATCCTTAAATCAGTTGCTCTAACTGTTTCAAGTCTCAGGGGCTACTGGCATATATATATAATTAACCAAAATTTTCTTACCCGTATGTCTTTCACATACTGCTCCGTGGCTCTCGCTAAACCATTTTGAGCGGCAAGGAGGTACGCATCTCTCGAATTAAAGGTATCTAAAGCCTCTTGGGAGAAACAAGCGTCGCGTAGAATTGTCCGGCGACACCTGTGGTTCATGGCACTCTCCACTTCTGAATTTGTGGCGGACAGCCTGTCCGCATCCTCTGTCGGAGGAACGTCCGGTGCGCGCCTTGTACTCACCTCCGCTTCCTGGCCAGACGTTGGAGCCTGACTGGTGGAGGCGCGATTGGCAACCTCTCCGGATGTAGTCCGGCGAGGTCTCTTCGTCCTGAAGATAGCACGGGCGTTAATATGCCCTGATAGAATAACTCCAGGGAAACAGAGGGTGCACTATACCTTTGCGCCGGCATTTCAGTCCGGACTTCATTCCTTTTTGCCCTGCGGGGCTCTGCGGCCCCTCGTTGGCTAGTCGCCGTAGGTTCGGCCTCCTGCCTCGGAAATCTCCCCTGCAAAACACGGTTGATGTCAGAGACACCGAAATACGTGAGAGTGGAATCCCTCTCAAGGGAATGAGACTCCGGTTTCTGTCACCTGGGAGGCCGGGATTAACCCTGGATAATCAGCCGTGATGGCTACCAAGGTATTGTCCTTGCTTAGCTGATAAAACACCCCGCCGATAAGCTCCACCGATATGTCCGGATCCTCTTCGAAGTCCGGATCGAGGGACCGTTCTGGGTCCTCGGGCTGTGGAGGGCGGCTGCTTATATTCTTTACCTCCTGTCGCAGTTCCTGCAGTGAAGTCGTTAGACTACCTATCTAACCACGGGAGTATCAAACAAACGGGCAAGCACAATTGTTCACTTACCCAACTTGGAGGATCGTACATACTAAATCCGGCCTGCGGGTTGACGCAGAGGAATTCCTCCTTTTCTCCCTTGTACAGAGAGGATAAGATCTTTTCTAGAGCAGCGGCTGAGTCCGGCCCCTTACGACCATAACGGGTGGCGTCATCCTCCCCGTTGAATTCCCACATTGGGTGGCCTCTATATTGAAGCGGCTGCACCCCCCGCATAATGCATGCGGCCATGACTCCAATCATGGTTAGTCCGGAATGAGCCAACAATCTTATCCGGCCCATCAAGTAAAGGACGTCTCTGTCGCTTTCTCTCTGAGAGCTCCGCGCACGCCAGCTCAAGCGTTTCTTCAATGGAGTACTGTTGAACTCAGGGAGACCGACCCGGATAGGGTCCGATAGCGGGACGTCATCTATATAAAACCATTCCAAGGTCCAGTCCTCGGATGCTTCCTTTGGGGTTCCGGATAGGTATCCGGTCCCAGCGATGCGCCATATTTCGGCTCCGCCCACTTGGTATATGGACCCCTTTTGAGAACGGGGCACCAGGAAGAATAACCTCTTCCACAGCGCGAAATGAGCCTCAATGCCTAAAAATAGCTCGCAAAGGGCGACGAAACCCGCAATATGCAGTACGGAGGCGGGCGTGAGATTGTGCAGCTGGAGGCCGTAGAACTCCAGAAGCCCGCGAAGGAATGGATGAATTGGGAATCCCAGTCCCCTTATTAGATAGGGGACGAGGCACACCCACTCTCCTTTAGAGGGATTGGGGGTGCTCTCTGCTTGCTCTCCACCGTTATAGGTGGCGAGTCCGGCTCGGACCGGGACCATATAGGCCTGAGGGAGAAATCCCTTGGCCTGAAGCGACACTAGCTCGCTGTGCGGGATGGAGCACCTCTCCCAGTCTCCAGGTTTAGGGCTGGAAGGGCGAGAGGAGGAGCTGGGACGGCTGGCCATGTTGGAATGGACCTTTGCTGGAAGCGCTCTAATGATAACTCGCGGAAAGGAGAAGATGTGGTTTGGGCCTAAATCCCCATCCCGTTAAATAGGCGGCTCGTTTATACGGCTAGGGGTGTGGGTGTAAAAAAACGCCTTGGCTTTTCGCATTCGTTTGACACGTGGAAGACGGCCATTATTGGGTGTGGAAGCCGAGGAGCACTACATTAACAAAATCGGACATTATTCCTACAGGTACACAAGATTTGGAGAAGAACCCGCCTTGCAATGCCGAACAATCTGCGCGCCGTACTCGTCGTCATTGAAGCCTGGTTCGGGGGCTACTGAGGGAGTCCTGGATTAGGGGGTGTTCGGGTAGCCGGACTATACCTTCAGCCAGACTCCAGGACTATGAAGATGCAAGATTGAAGACTTCGTCCCGTGTCCGGATGGGACTTTCCTTGGCATGGAAGGCAAGCTTGGCAATGCGGATATTCGAGATCTCCTACCATTGTAACCGACTCTGTGTAACCCTAACCCTATCCGGTGTCTATATAAACCGGAGGGTTGTAGTCCGTAGGGGATCAACTCCATACACAACAATCATACCATAGGCTAGCTTCTAGGGTTTAGCCTCCTTGATCTCGTGGTAGATCTACTCTTGTACTACCCATATCATCAATATTAATCAAGCAGGAGTAGGGTTTTACCTCCATCGAGAGGGCCCGAACCTGGGTAAAACAAAGTGTCCCCTGTCTCCTGTTACCATCCGGCCTAGACGCACAGTTCGGGACCCCCTACCCGAGATCCGCCGGTTTTGACACCGACAGTGATCATAACGGTGCTTCAGAGATGGAGATCACAAGCACAAGATGATGATGGCCATATCATATCACTTATACTGATTGCATGTGATGTTTATCTTTTATGCATCTTATTTAGCTTTGATTGACGATAGCATTATAAGATGATCTCTCACTAAATTTCAAGATGAAGTTTTCTCCCTGAGTATGCGCCATTGCCAAAGTTCGTCGTGCAGAGACACCATGTGATGATCGGGTGTGATAAGCTCTACGTTCATCTACAACGGGTGCAAGCTAGTTTTGCACACGCAGAATACTCGGGTTAAACTTGACGAGCCTAGCATATGCAGATATGGCCTCGGAACACTGAGACCGAAAGGTCGAGCGTGAATCATATAGTAGATATGATCAACATAGTGATGTTCACCATTGAAAACTACTCCATCTCACGTGATGATCGCACATGGTTTAGTTGATTTGGATCACGTGATCACTTAGATGATTAGAGGGATGTCTATCTAAGTGGGAGTTCTTAAGTAATATGATTAATTGAACTTAAATTTATCATGAACTTAGTACCTGATAGTATTTTGCTTGTCTATGTTTATTATAGATAGATGGCCCGTGTTGTTGTTCTGTTGAATTTTAATGCGTTCCTTGGGAAAGCAAAGTTGAAAGATGATGGTAGCAATTACACGGACCGGGTCTGTAACTTCAGGATTATCCTCATTGCTGCATAGAAGAATTACGTCATGGATGCACCGCTGGGTGCCAGGCCTGCTGTTGATGCTGCTAATGACGTTAAGAACGCTTGGCAGAGTAAAGGTGATGACTACTCGATAGTTGGTGTGCCATGCTTTATGGCTTAGAACCGGGACTTCAACGACGTTTTGAATGTCATGGAGCATATGAGATGTTCCAGGAGTTGAAGTTAATATTTCAAGCAAATGCCTGGATTGAGAGATATGAAGTCTCCAATAAGTTCTACAGCTGCAAGATGGAGGAGAATAGTTCTGTCAGTGAACATATACTCAAAATCTATGGGTATCATAATCACTAAACTCAACTAGGAGTTAATTTTCCTGTTGATAGTGTCATTGACAGAGTTCTTCAATCACTGCCACCAAGCTACAAAAGCTTTGTGATGAACTATAATATGCAAGGGATGAATAAGACAATTCTCGAGCTCTTCGCAATGCTAAAGGTAGCGGAGGTAGAAATCAAGAAGGAGCATCAAGTGTTGATGGTCAACAAGACCACCAGTTTCAATAAAAATGGTAAAGGGGAGAAGAAGGGGAACTTCAAGAAGAACAACAAACAAGTTGCTGCTCAGGAGAAGAAACCCAAGTCTGGACCTAAGCCTGAGACTGAGTGCTTTTACTGCAAAGGGACTGGTCACTGGAAGTAGAACTGCCCCAAGTATTTGGCGAATAAGAAGGATAGCAAGGTGAACAAAGGTATATGTGATATACATGTTATTGATGTGTACCTTACTAATGCTCGCAGTAGCACCTGGGTATTTGATATTGGTTCTATTGCTAATATTTGCAACTCGAAACAGGGGCTACGGATTAAGCAAAGATTGGCTAAGGACGAGGTGACGATGCACGTGGGAAATGGTTCCAAAGTCGATGTGATCGCGGTCGGCACGCTATCTCTACATCTACCTTCGGGATTAGTTTTAGACCTAAATAATTGTTATTTGGTGCCAGCATTGAGCATGAACATTATATCTAGGGATGGCAACGGGGCCCCATACCCGCCAAACCCGTGGGGATTTCATCTATTAGGGGGTGGGGATGGGCGAAAAACATCCCCATGGGGATATTTACCAAACTATTTTATTCCCCATAGGGTACAACGGGGATGGGGACGATATCCTATTCCCCAGACCCAATACCCATCGGGGACCCGGTTAGTAACTGTGATACTACGGTCAACCTTAAAATATTCACAAACAAACTTGCGAAAACAAAAAAAAGCTCTAAAAAAACCTTAAACCTATCTCACATCATCACCTCAGCTGCCACCATGACCAAGAAGTCAATACAACCTAGATAGGCATTAGCAGGACAAGGACAACACCATGTATGTATGTTGATTATAGGGTGTCATATTATGTATATGAGTATTTGTTTATGGGGATGGGGACCCTAATGGGGCCCCGTTCCCCAGTGGGGCATGGGTATGGGGAAATTTCATCCCCAGTCATGTAAACGGGGATGGGGATGGGATGATAGGAAATAGATGGGGATGGGGATGTTCTAGGTATCCCCATAGGGGATTATCCCCATTGCCATCCCTAATTATATCTGGATCTTGTTTGATGTGAGACGGTTATTCATTTAAATCTGAGAATAATGGTTGTTCTATTTATATGAGTAATATATTTTATGGTCATGCACCCTTGAAGAGTGGTCTATTTTTGTTGAATCTAGATAGTAGTGATACACATATTCATAATGTTGAAGCCAAAAGATGCAGAGTTGATAATGATAGTGCAACTTATTGTGGCACTGTCATTTGGGTCATATTGGTATAAAGCGCATGAAAAAACTCCATACTGATGGAATTTTGGAATCACTTGATTATGAATCACTTGCTACTTGCGAACCATGCCTTATGGGTAAGATGACTAAAACGCCGTTCTCCGGAACTATGGAGCGAGCAACAGATTTGTTGGAAATCGTACATACTGATGTATGTGGTCCGATGAATATTGAGGCTCGCGGCGGGTATCGTTATTTTCTCACATTCACAGATGATTTGAGCAGATATGGGTATATCTACTTAATGAAACATAAGTCTTAAACATTTGAAAAGTTCAAAGAATTTCAGGGTGAAGTGGAAAATCATCGTAACAAGAAAATAAAGTTTCTACGATATGATCGTGGAGGAGAATATTTGAGTTATGAGTTTGGTCTACATTTGAAACAATGCAGAATAGTTTCGCAACTCATGCCACCTGGAACACCACAGCGTAATGGTGTGTCTGAACATCGTAATCGTACTTTACTAGATATGGTGCGATCTATGATGTCTCTTACTGATTTCCCGCTATCGTTTTTAGGTTATGCTTTAGAGATGGCAGCATTCACGTTAAATAGGGCACCATCAAAGTCCGTTGAGACGACGCCTTATGAACTATGGTTTGGCAAGAAACCAAAGTTGTTGTTTCTTAAAGTTTGGGGCTGCGATGCTTATGTGAAAAAGCTTCAACCTGATAAGCTCGAACCCAAGTCCGAAAAATGTGTCTTCATAGGATACCCAAAAGAAACAGTTGGGTACACCTTCTATCACAGATCCGAAGACAAGACTTTTCTTGCTAAGAATGGATCCCTTCTAGAGAAGGGGTTTCTCTCGAAAGAAGTGAGTGGGAGGAAAGTAGAACTTGATGAGGTAACTGTACCTGCTCCCTTATTGGAAAGTAGTTCATCACAGAAACCGGTTCCTGTGACATCTACACCAATTAGTGAGGAAGCTAATGATGATGATCATGAAACTTCAGATCAAGTTACTACTGAACCTCGTAGGTCGACCAGAGTAAGATCCGCACCAGAGTGGTACGGTAATCCTATTCTGGAGGCCATGTTGCTAGACCATGACGAACCTATGAACTATGAGGAAGCGATGATGAGCCTAGATTCCGCAAAATGGCTTGAGGCCATGAAATCTGAGATGGGATCCATGTATGAGAACAAAGTGTGGACTTTCATTGACTTGCCCGATGATCGGCAGGCCATCGAAAATAAATGGATCTTCAAGAAGAATACAGACGTTGATGGTAATGTTACTGTCTACAAAGCTCGACTTGTCGCGAAAGGTTTTCGACAAGTTCAAGGAGTTGACTATGATGTGACCTTCTCACCCGTAGCGATGCTTAAGTCCATCCAAATCATGTTAGCTATTGCCACATTTTATGATTACGAAATTTGGCAAATGGATGTAAAGACTGCATTCCTGAATGGATTTCTGGAAGAAGAGTTGTATATGATGCAACCTGAAGGTTTTATCGATCCAAAAGGTGCTAACAAAGTGTGCAAACTCCAGCGATCCATTTATGGACTGGTGGAAGCCTCTCGGAGTTGGAATAAACGTTTTGATAGTATGATCAAAGCATATGGTTTCATACAGACTTTTGGAGAAGCCTGTATTTACAAGAAAGTGAGTGGGAGCTCTGTAGCATTCTAATATTATATGTGGATGACATATTGTTGATTGGAAATGATATAGAATTTCTGGGTAGCATAAAAGGATACTTGAATAAGAGTTTTTCAACGAAAGACCTCGGTGAAGTTGCTTACATATTAGGCATCAAGATCTATAGAGATAGATCAAGACGCTTAATTGGACTTTCACAAAGCACATACCTTGACAAAATTTTGAAGAAGTTCAAAATGGATCACGCAAAGAAAGGGTTCTTGCATGTGTTACAAGGTGTGAAGTTGAGTAAGACTCAATGCCCGACCACTGTAGAAGATAGAGAGAAAATAAAAGATGTTCCCTATGCTTCAGCCATAGGCTCTATCATGTATGCAATGTTGTGTACCAGACCTGATCTGTGCCTTGCTATTAGTTTAGCAGGGAGGTACCAAAGTAATCCAGGAGTGGATCACTGGACAGCGGTCAAGAACATCCCGAAGTACCTGAAAAGGACTAAGGATATGTTTCTCATTTATGGAGGTGACAAAGAGCTCATCGTAAATGGTTACATTGATGCAAGCTTTGATATTGATCCGGATGGTTCTAAATAGCAAACCGGATACGTGTTTATATTGAATGGTGGAGCTGTCAGTTGGAGCAGTTCTAAACAGAGCGTCGTGGCGGGATCCACATGTGAAGTGGAGTACATTGATGCTTCAGAAGCAGCAAACGACGGCGTCTGGATGAAGGAGTTCATATCCGATCTAGGTGTCATACCTAGTGCATCGGGTCCAATGAAAATCTTTTATGACAATACTGGTGCAATTGCCTTGGTAAAGGAATCCAGATTTCACAAGAGAACCAAGCACATCAAGAGACGCTTCAACTCCATCTGGGATCAAGTTGAGGTGGGAGACATAGAGATTTGTAAGATACATACAGATCTGAATGTTGCAGACCCGTTGACTAAGCCTCTTCCACGAGCAAAACATGATCAGCACCAAGGCTCCATGGGTGTTAGAATCATTACTGTGTAATCTAGATTATTGACTCTAGTGCAAGTGGGAGACTGAAGGAAATATGCCCTAGAGGCAATAATAAAGTTATTATTTATTTCCTTATATCATGATAAATGTTTATTAGTCATGCTAGAAATTTTATTAACCGGAAACATGATACATGTGTGAATACATAGACAAATAGAGTGTCACTGGTATGCCTCTACTTGACTAGCTCGTTGATCAAAGATGGTTATGTTTCCTAGCCATAGACATGAGTTGTCATTTGATTAATGGGATCACATCATTAGGAGAATGATGTGATTGACTTGACCCATTCTGTTAATGAGTTTTTGTTGCAGAAGCGTTGTAACTAACAAGCTAAGAGATCAATGATCAATTGTTGTAAGAGATCTAGATTATTGACGGAAGCGTTGTAACTAATGAGTTAGTTGCGGGATGATGTATTATGAAACAAGTAAAGAGACTTTCCGATAACGAGATTGAACTAGGTATTGAGATACCGACGATCGAATCTCGGGCAAGTAACATACCGATGACAAAGGGAACAACGTATGTTGTTATGCGGTTTGACCGATAAAGATGTTCGTAGAATATGTAGGAACCAATATGAGCATCCAAGTTCCACTATTGGTTATTGACCGGAGACGTGCCTCGGTCATGTCTACATAGTTGTCGAACCCGTAGGGTCCGCATGCTTAAAGTTCGGTGACGATCGGTATTGTGAGTTTTTGTTTTTTGATGTACCAAAGGTAGTTTGGAGTCCCAGATATGATCATGGACATGACGAGGAGTCTCGAAATGGTCAAGACGTAAAGATCGATATATTGCACGACTATATTTGGATACCGGAATGGTTCCGGGTGAGATCGGGAATATACCGGTGCACCGGGAGGTTATCGAAACCCCCCGGGAGGTATATGGGCCTTATTGGGATTTAGTGGAAAGGAGGGGAAAGGAGCAAGGGAGGTGGCGCCCCCCCCCCCCAAGCCCAATCCGAATTGGGGGGCCTTTCCTTCCTCCCTCCTTCCTCTTCCTTCCCTCTCCTACTCCAAGTTGGAAAGGGGGGAACCCTACTCCCGGTGGGAGTAGGACTCCCCCTTGGCGCGCCTCTTCCTGGCCGGCCGCCTCCTCCCCCTTGCTCCTTTATATACGGGGGAAGGGGCACCCCATAGACACAACAATTGATCATTGATCTCTTAGCCGTGTGCGGTGCCCCCTCCACCATAATCCACCTCGATCATATCGTTGCGGTGCTTAGGCGAAGCCCTGCGTTGGTAGCATCATAATCACCGTCACCACGCCGTCGTGCTGACATAACTCTCCTGTGAAGCTTTGCTGGATCAGAGCTCGCGGGACGTCCTCGAGTTGAACGTGTGCAGAACTCGGAGGTGCCGTGCGTTCGGTACTTGGATCGGTCGGATCGTGAAGACGTATGACTACATCAACCGCGTTGTGCTAACGCTTCCGCATTCGGTCCACGAGGGTACGTAGACATACTCTCCCCTCTCGTTGCTATGCATCACCATGATCCTGTGTGTGCGTAGGAATTTTTTTCAAATTACTATGTTCCCCAACAGCTTGTCCCCAAGCGAAAACCGAAATCGAAAAATATGTCCACATGCTTTGAGAGAGAGATGTCGATAAAAACAAAATGCGGACATATAAGCATCATGTTGATTATTATGAAAGCAACAAAATTAAACATAGGACTTTTATCATAGAACTTGCATCATATACTTCCTATGAATAAGTAACAGTTCATCACCCAATCGAAGTATAAAGCAAAAACTCTATTAGAAACCAACAAACTATGTTCTCAATCAACTTTGCAACTACAATTCATCATCTTTTCAGGAAGAGTCATGTGTCGGAGCCTTTCGGCAAGTCCACATACTCAACCATCATATAGTCTTCTATGATTGCTAACACTCACTACCCATGAGCAAGACGTTTCAATCGGACGCATAGAAAGATAGGGGCTTATGATTTTACCTCCCAACATACTCACCTCAAGGGTGATGTCAACAATAATAACTCATGTTATCTATATTCAACTGGACATATGTGCCTAGATCTTTCCTCGCCACATGATGCTTGCCAAAAGAGAAAAATAAAAAGGAATAGAAGGAGAACTTTGACTCTTTGCATAAAAGTAAATACATAAAAGTAAAAGATAGGCCCTTCGCTGAGGGAAGCATAGGTTGCCATGCGCTTATTTGTTTGTATGCGCAATCCCTTAATACAAGAGAACGTCACGTTGTATTGCCCCTTAAGATGAAAACCTTTATTATGTAGTCTGTCGTTTTTATTCTTTGTCATCTAAGTTCGTACAATGCTCAATTTTCTCTTACACTAAATGATCTCACACTTTTAGAAGCAATTTTTGTTGCCTTTTTGCACCGATGACAACTTGCTTGAGGGATCTTGCTCAATCCCTAGGTAGGTATGGTGGACACTTGAAAAAGATTTGGGTTTAAGGGTTTTTGGATGCACAAGTAGTATCTCTACTTAGTGCAGAATTTTTGGCTAGCAAAGATAGGGGAAAAGCATCACATGTTAAAGGATCTATGACAATATCACTTCTATGTGAATATAAACAAACATAAATCATTAAGTTGTCTTCCTTGTCCAATGTCAACAATTTTGGCATATAATATTTTGATGAGGGCTCACAATCACAAAAGATTTCTAGGATAGTATATCTATATGTGAATCTTCTCTTCCCTTATTAATTCTTTCATGAGTTGCATCATTGACTAATGCTATGTTTGTCCATCTCTAATAAAATTTTCTACTTATACTTTTCTTATGTGGTGCTATCACCTACCATAGGATTAGTATATAATCTTATTGATTTATTCCCTTTCTTTTGTTTGTTTCCTTTCTATTTTTCTTTCCTTCTTATTTCTTTTCTTTCCTTTATTTGCAACATGAAAGTAAAGAAAGCAAAAACTCAAACTAAACTTTATTATATAACTTGCACACGATTACAATGATAGATCACTAAGCAAACTCTCAAATAAGAAAGGATCGAACTAAACTTTATTTCATCTAAAGCAAAAAGATCGAACTAAGATAAGTAAAAGCAAAAAAGATAGTGGGATGATACGATACCGGGGAACCTCCCCCAAGATTGGTGGAAGCCAAGGGGAGTGCCCATACCTGATGCTCACTTCTCCTTTGGTGGTGAACAAGATGGTGGTGGAGAAGAAGTGATTCTGTCCTTAAGGATCAAGAGATTCTCCAATCGACGGATGATGCTCCGGAGGTGGGTGATGTGTTCTTGATGCAGAATTTTTTCATGAGTGAGATACGTATTTTGTATGTGAACTATCTCAATGATGCGAAAGGCTTCAATCTCAGCAGGAGTAAGATGAGCAAGGTAAGGTTTAAGGATATCTTCCTCCTCCTCATCAGCTGGTAGTGCTTGTTTGAAGACCGGAGGCTGGTCTACGGTGACCTCCTTGCTCCCGCTGGCTCCTCTCTCTTCAGCTCGATCTTCATCAACCAAGCATCCTCTTGCACGTTGTTGGAGGAAGAAGAAGACATGATGCCTGGCCCAACAGATCTGACAGGAAACAGCAAGAAAAGAGAACATGGGCATTTCTCCACGATACGGTGATCAATAGGTTCGGGAAGTATATATAGATTTTTTATATTGGAGGACAAGTACATGGGAGAAAAACGGAGTACGGGAGGTGTCCCAGGTGGGCACAACTCACCTGGGCACGCCAGGCAAGCCTGGCGCGCCCTGGTGTCTTGTGCCCACCAGGGGACGCTTCCTGGAACTTTCTTTATTCCCGATATTCTAAAATATTCCAAAACTGACAAAATATATTTTTGTGGATTTTTCGGAGTCCGTTTACTTACAGTATCATGTACCTCCTTATTTTCATGATTCTGGAGTGTTCCAGAAGGACTCTTTTATGTGTTCTTCTGGTGTCAAAATTTGGATAATATTACTTTCAACATTAATAGGCGTACCTGAGATATAATGCTTTATTCATTGTCCATTGACAACCTTTGGGTTAGTACCTTCGAAATTATTTATTTTGATGGCACCAGACCGGTAAACCTCCTCGATGACATATGGGCCTTCCCATTTTGAGAGGAGCTTCCCTGCAAAAAATCTAAAAGAGAGTTGTACAAAAGAACATATTCTCCAACTTTAAACTCGCGCTTTTGGATTCTTTTATCATGCCATCTTTTAACTTTTTCTTTGAATAACTTTGCATTTTCATATGATTGGGTTCTCCATTCATCTAATGAGCTGATATCAAATAACCTCTTTTCACCAACAAGTTTGAAATCATAGTTGAGCTCTTTGACTGTCCAAAAAGCTTTATGTTCTAACTCAAGAGGCAAATGACAAGCTTTTCCATAAAACATTTTATAAGGAGACATACCCATAGGATTTTTATATGTTGTTCTTGTTCTATAAGCCCAAAGTGCATCATCTAATTTCTTAGACCAATTCTTCTTGCACCTATTGACAGTCTTTTGCAAAATTAATTTTATTTCTCTATTGCTAAGTTCAACTTGACCACTAGACTGAGGATGATAAGCTGATGCAATTCTATTGTTAACATCACACTTGGCAAGCATTTTGCGGAAAGCACCATGAATAAAGTGTGAACCACCATCAGTCATTAAATATATAGGGACTCAAAACCTTGGGAAATAACTTCCTTAAGCATTTTAATAGAGGTGTTGTGATCAGCACAACTGGTTGGAATAGCTTCTACCCATTTAGTAACATAATCAACAGCAACCAAAATATGTGTATACCCATTGGAGGAAGGAAAAGGTCCCATGTAATCAAATCCCCAAACATCAAACGGTTCGACAGCAAGTGAATAGTTCATAGGCATTTCTTGACGCTTACCGATATTACCTGTTCTTTGACATTCATCACAAGATAAGACGAACTTACGGGCATCCTTGAAGAGAGTAGGCTAATAAAATCAAGATTGCAATACCTTGTGAGCAGTTGTATCTCCAGCATGATGCCCTCCATAAGCTTCGGAGTGACATTTCGGTAGGATTTGTCCCTGTTCATGCTCAAGTACACAATGTCTAACAATACCATCTACTCCTTCTTTATAAATATGTGGGTCATCCCAAAAGTAATGTCTTAAATCATAGAAGAATTTTTTTTCTTTTGTTGGTATTTAAAGCTAGGTGGTAAATATTCAGCAACAATGTAATTAGCATAGTCAGCATACCAAGGAGTACTATGAGCAACATTTATTGTAGCTAACTGGTCATCAGGAAAACTATCATCAATAGGTACTGGGTCATCGGGCAAATTTTCAAGCCTAGATAAATTATCAGCTACGGGGTTCTCAGCTCCTTTTCTATCAATGATATGTAAATCAAATTCATGTGACAAGAGAACCCACTGAATAAGTCTAGGTTTATCATCTTTATTTTCAATAAGATATTGATAGCAACATGGTCTGTGTGAACAGTTACTTTGGAATCAACAATATAAGGTCTAAATTTATCACAAGAAAACACTACTGCTAAGAATTCTTTTTTAGTAGTAGCATAATTTCTTTGAGCACTGTCTAGAGTTTTACTAGCATAATGAATAACATTAAGTTTCTTATCAACTCTTTGTCCTAGAAAAACACCAACAACATAATCACTAGCATCACACATAATTTCAAAAGGCAAGTTCCAATCAGGTGGTTGAACAATAGGTGCAGATATTAAGGCTTTCTTGAGTGTTTCAAAGGCTTCAAGACAATCATCAT
Source organism: Triticum urartu (assembly GCF_003073215.2). Classification (NCBI taxonomy): domain Eukaryota; kingdom Viridiplantae; phylum Streptophyta; class Magnoliopsida; order Poales; family Poaceae; genus Triticum; species Triticum urartu. Next base: position 567,714,567 of record NC_053026.1, on the reverse strand, counting down.
AAAAAACAAAAGGAATATCCTTTTGCAAAAGATTAGTAAGAGTCCTAGAAATTTTAGAAAAGTCTTTGATAAATCTCCTATAGAAACCAGCATGACCTAGGAAACTATGAATACCTTTGATATCCTTAGGACATGGCATTTTCTCAATGGCATCAACCTTAGCTTGGTCCACTTCAATACCTCTTTCAGAAATTTTATGACCCAAGACAATGCCGTCATTAACCATAAAGTGGCACTTCTCCCAATTCAAGACAAGATTTGTTTGTTCACATATCTGCAAAACTCGCTCAAGATTGCTTAAACAATCCTCAAAAGACTTAAATAGAAAAGTCATCCATGAAAACCTCAACAATCTTTTCACAAAAGTCAGAGAATATAGCAGTCATACATCTTTGAAAGGTAGCAGGTGCATTACATAAACCAAAAGGCATACATCTATAAGCATAAGTTCCAAAGGGACAACTAAAAGTGGTCTTTTCTTGATCAGGTTGAGAAATAGGTATTTGTGAAAAGCCAGAATATCCATCAAGGAAGCAAAAGTGTGTGTGCTTAGATAATCTTTTAAGCATTTGATCAATAAAAGGCAAAGGGTAATGATCTTTTCTAGTTGCTTTATTTAATTTTCTATAATCAATTACCATCCTATATTCTGTGACAATTCTTTGTGGAATAAGCTCATTCTTATCATTAGGAACAACAGTAATACCTCCTTTCTTAGGGACACAATGAACAGGACTTACCCATCTACTATCAGCTATGGGATAGATTATTCGAGCATTGATAACCCACAAGTGTAGGGGATCTATCATAGTCCTTTCGATAAGTAAGAGTGTCAAACCCAACGAGGAGCAGAAGGAAATGATAAGCGGTTTTCAGCAAGGTATTCTCTGCAAGTACTGAAATAAGTGGTAACAGATAGTTTTGTGATAGGATAACTTGTAACGAGCAACAAGTAACAAAAGTAAATAAAGTGCAGCAAGGTGGCCCAATCCTTTTTGTAGCAAAGGACAAGCCTGGACAAACTCTTATATAAAGGAAATCGCTCCCGAGGACACATGGGAATTACCGTCAAGCTAGTTTTCATCACGTTCATATGATTCATGTTCGGTACTTTGATAATTTGATATGTGGGTGGACCGGTGCTTGGGTACTGCCCTTAATTGGACAAGCATCCCACTTATGACTAACCCCTATTGCAAGCATCCGCAACTACAACAGAAGTATTAAGGTAAACCTAACCATATCATGAAACATATGGATCCAAATTAGCCAGTTACGAAGCAACGCATAAACTAGGGTTTAAGCTTCCGTCACTCTAGCAACCCATCATCTACTTATTACTTCCCAATGCCTCCCTCTAGGCCCAAATAATGGTGAAGTGTCATGCAGTCGACGTTCACATGACACCACTAGAGGGATAACAACATACATCTCATCAAAATATCGAACGAATACCAAATTCACATTACTACTTATAGCAAGACTTGTCCCATGTCCTCAGGAACAAACGTAACTACTCACAAAGCATATTTAGGTTCATAATCAGAGGGGTATTAATATGCATAATGGATCTGAACATATGATCCTCCACCAAGTAAACCAACTAGCATCAACTACAAGGAGTAATCAACACTACTAGCAACCCACAGGTACCAATCTGAGGTTTGAATACAAAGATTGGATACAAGAGATGAACTAGGGTTTGAGATGAGATGGTGCTGGTGAAGATGTTGATGGAGATTGACCCCGTCCCTATGAGAGGATCGTTGGTGATGACGATGGTGATGATTTCCCCCTCCCGAGGGAAGTTTACCCGGCAGAACAGCTCTGCCGGAGCCCTAGATTGGTTCTGCCTCATGGCGGCGGAGTTTCGTCCCGTAAGCTTGCTTATGATTTTTATCCTCGATGAAAGACTCCATATAGCCAAAGATGGGCATCGGAGGGCCACCAGGGGGCCCACGAGGTAGGGGCGCACCCCTCTTGATAACCCACAAGTATAGGGGATCGCAACAGTTTTCGATAAGTAAGAGTGTCGAACCCAACGAGGAGCTAAAGGTAGAACAAATATTCCCTCAAGTTCTATCGACCACTGATACAACTCTACGCACGCTTGACGTTCGCTTTACCTAGAACGAGTATGAAACTAGCAGTACTTTGTAGGTGTTGTTGGATAGGTTTGCAAGATAATAAAGAGTACGTAAATAAAAAGTAGGGGCTGTTTAGATAAAGAAACAATAAAGTAAATATAGCGAGTGTGGAAAAGTGGTGGTAGGAGTTGCAAAATTGCCCCTAAGCAATTGACTACTTTACTAGACTGATAGCAAGTATTATGTGGGAGAGGCCACTGCTAGCATGCCATCCCTGACTTGGAATTCTATGCACTTATGATTGGAACTATTAGCAAGCATCCGCAACTACTAACGTTCATTAAGGTAAAACCCAACCATAGCATTAAGATATATTGGTCCCCCTTCAATCTCGTATGCATCAATTTCTATGCTAGGTTGAAGCTTCTGTCACTCTTGCACTCCAATACATAGTCCTATCAACATACAACTAACCCTAGGGTGTGATCCACGCGCTCAATCATATGATGGGCACCAAAGGACAGCAACATAACCACAAGCAAATTAAATCAATCATATCAATTCATCAACCACCGATAGGACAACGAAAATCTACTCAGACATCATAGGATGGCAACACATCATTGGATAATAATATGAAGCATAAAGCACCATGTTCAAGTAGAGGGTACATCGGGTTGTGGGAGAGTGGACCGCTGTGGATAGAGGGGGAAAGGTGATGGAGATGTTGGTGAAGATGGCGGAGGTGTTGGTGTAGATCGCGGTGATGATGATGGCCCCCGGTGGCACTCCGGTGCCACCGGAAGCGAGGGGGAGAGAGCCCCCCTCCTTCTTCTTCTTCCTTGACTTACTCCATAGATGGGAGAAGGGTTTCCCCTCTGGTCCATGGCCTCCATGGCACGGGAGGGGCGAGAGCCCCTCCGAGATTGGATCTATCTCTCTGTCTCTCTCTGTTTCTGCGTTCTCACATTCTTCCCTTTCACCGTTTCTTATATTCCCGGAGATCCGTAACTCCGATTGGGCTGAAATTTCGACACGATCTCTATCCGGAAATTAGCTTTCTTGCGGCGAAAGAAGGGCACCAACCGCCTTACAGGGTGGCCACGAGGGTCAGGGGCGCGCCTGACACCCTGGGGCGCGCCCCCCTACCTCGTGGGCTCCTCGGGCATTGATGACCCACAAGTATAGGGGATCTATCGTAGTCCTTTCGATAAGTAAGAGTGTCGAACCCAACGAGGAGCAGAAGGAAATGATAAGCGGTTTTCAGCAAGGTATTCTCTGCAAGTACTGAAATAAGTGGTAACAGATAGTTTTGTGATAGGATAAATTGTAACGAGCAACAAGTAACAAAAGTAAATAAAGTGCAGCAAGGTGGCCCAATCCTTTTTGTAGCAAAGGACAAGCCGGAACAAACTATTATAATAGGAAAAGCGCTCCCGAGGACACATGGGAATATCGTCAAGCTAGTTTTCATCACGTTCATATGATTTGCGTTCGATACTTTGATAATTTGATATGTGGGTGGACCGGTGCTTGGGTGCTGTTCTTACTTGAACAAGCATCCCACTTATGATTAACCTCTATTGCAAGTATCTGCAACTACAACAAAAGTATTAAGGTAAACCTAACCATATCATGAAACATATGGATCCAAATCAGCCCGTTACGAAGCAACGCATAAACTAGGGTTTAAGCTTCTGTCACTCTAGCAACCCATCATCTACTTATTACTTCCCAATGCCTCCCTCTAGGCCCAAATAATGGTGAAGTGCCATGCAGTCGACATTCACATGACACCACTAGAGGCTAGACAACATACATCTTATCAAAATATCAAACGAATTCCAAATTCACATGACTACTAATAGCAAGACTTCTCCCTTGTCCTCAGGAACAAACATAATTACTCACAAAGCATATTCATGTTCATAATCAGAGGGGTAATAATATGCATATAGGATCTGAACATATGATCTTCCACCAATTAAACCAACTAGCATCAACTACAAGGAGTAATCAACACTACTAGCAACCTACTAGCACCAATCCCGGGCTTTGAGACAAGAATTGGATACAAGAGATGAACTAGGGTTTGGAGATGAGATGGTGCTGGTGAAGATGTTGATGTTGATGGAGATTGCCCTCTCCCGATGAGAGGAGCGTTGGTGATGACGATGGTGATGATTTCCCCCTCTTGGAGGGAAGTATCCCCGGCAGAACAGCTCTGCCGGAGCTCTAGATTGGATCCGCCAAGGTTCCGCCTCGTGGCGGCGGAGTCTCGTCCCAAAAAATTCCTCTCTATTTTTTTCTCATCGAAACACTTCATATAGGAGAAGATGGACGTCGGAGAGCCATCAGGGGGCCCACGAGGTAGGGGGCGCGCCCTAGGGGGGCGCCCCCCACCCTCATGAGCAGGGTGTGGGCCCCCTGGCCTTCATCTTGGACGAGGATTTTTCTTTATTTATTTTAAGATGTTCCGTGGAGTTTCAGGACTTTTGGAGTTGCGCAGAACAGGTCTCTAATATTTGCTCCTTTTCCAGCCCAGAATTCTAGTTGCCGGCATTCTCCCTCCTTATGTAAACCTTGTAAAATAATAGAGAATAGTCATAACTATTGTGACATAAAGTGAAATAACAGTACATAATGCGATAAATATCGATATAAAAGCATGATGCAAAATGGACGTATCAACTCCCCCAAGCTTAGACCTCGCTTGTCCTCAAGCGAAAAGCCGATAATAATAATAAATATGTCCTCATGTTTAGAGGTAGAGGCGTTGATAAAAATAAAATACGGACATGAAGGCATCATGATTATTCTCATAATAGCAACATATATAGCTTTTGTCAGATGATTACTTATGTTCAAGTGATGATCTATTCACAATGCAAAAGTATAAATCATAATATTTATTGGGCTCCGACAAACTATAATCTCAGTCATTGAAGCAATTGCAATTTATCATAACATCGGAAAGAGTCTATGTCAGAGCTAAAAAGCAAGTCCACATACTCAACTATCATTTAGTCCTTCATAATTGCTAACACTCACGCGATACTTGTGGTTATGGAGTTTTAATCGGACACAGAGAAAGATAGGGGCTTATAGTTTTGCCCCACAACCTTTTACCTCAAGGGTAATGTCAACAATAATGGTTCATGCTCCCCTACATCCAATTAGATATATATATATATATATATATATCATGTTCTTTCCAACATGCTGAGCTTGCCAAAGGATAAAATGAAAAAGAAAAGGTGAAAATCACCATGACTCTTGCATAAGGTAGAAGATAATAATAAAGGATAGGCCCTTCGTAGAGGGAAGCAGAGGTTGCCATGCGCTTTTATGGTTGGATGCATAAAATCTCAATGCGAAAGAATGTCACTTTATATTGCCCCTTGTGATATGAACCTTTATTATGCAGTCCATTGCTTTTATTACTTCCACATCACAAGATCGTATAAAGCTTATTTCTCCCACACCAATCAATCATACATATTTAGAGCAATTTTTATTGCTTTGCACCAATGACAACTTACTTGAAGGATCTTACTCAATCCGTAGGTAGATATGGTGGACTCTCATGGCAAAACTGGTTTAGGGATTTTGGAAGCACAAGTAGTATTTCTACTTAGTGCTGAGAATTTGGCTAGCATGAGGGGGAAAGGCAAGCTCAACAAGTTAGAGGATCCATGACAACATACTTTATCTCAGATATAAGAAATACATAACTCATTACGTTGTCTTCCTTGTCCAACATCAACTCTTTAGCATGTCATATTTTAATGAGTGCTCCCAATCATAAAAGATGCCAATGATAATATATCTATATGTGAAACCTCTCTTTCTTTATTACTTCCTATTAATTGCAACAATGACCAAAGCTATGTCTGCCAACTCCCAACAACTTTTAATCATCATACTCTTTCTATGTGAAGTCATTACTCTCAATAAGATCAATATGAACTTTTTGTTTCTTTTATTCTTTTTCTCTTTCTTTTATTCACCCAAGATCATGGCAAAATAATCAAGCCCTTGACTCAACACTAATATTTATTATATATAACTCATAGACTTGATTACAAAGAGAGATCATAAAGCAAAACTCAAAACTAGATCATGCCATAAACTTTATTCTACTAGATCAAGATACTACTAATAGGATCGAACTAAGAAAATGATAAAGATAGGAGTTGTGATGGTGATACGATACCGGGGCACCTCCCCCAAGCTTGGCAGTTGCCAAGGGGAGTGCCCATACCCATGTGATTATATCTCCTTTGTCGGTGAAGAAGGTGGAGGTGTTGTTGATGATGCGGGCTTGTCATCCATCTTCCAAGGCATAGGTTCACCATCATAGAAGGATGATCGAGTCTCCGGAATCCTCGAATCTGCAGCCAAACTCATTCTTTTGAATCTATATTCATACTCATAGTTTTGGTTTTGCAGGTCATAGATTTGGGCTTGGAGGTGCTCGATATTCTCATATAGCTTGAAGATGGCCTCCTCGGTGTTCTTGGCATCCAGCTTGTAGTTGTTAGTGAACTCCGCGAGCATCGTGTGGCTAGCGTTGATTCCACGCTCCACCATCCCCTGGCACTTGAAAACTTGTTGCTCCATTGTTTCGAGCCTCGTCTCCACACTTCCGGTTCCCTTTGGTCCCTCAACATCGCGGATGTGCAACAACCCATCACGCATATCAATGGTTTAAGGGTGTTGCAGCACCTCCGCGAGGTAAGGGTTGATGACCTTCTCGAAGAACTTGTCCGTGGAAGCACTTGGGAACGTCATGATAATCTAGATCTGTTAGAAAAACAGCTCGAAACAAGAACAGAGAATAACTGCGTGATACGGGAGTCAAAACTTTTGGGAGGTTATATAATGAATTTTTACTGACCAAAATACGTAACGTGCAAGAAAACAGAGTCCGGAAGGCACACGAGGTGCTCACGAGGTAGGGGGCGCGCCCAGAGGGGTAGGGCGCGCCCACCACCCTCATGGGGCCCTCGTGTCCTTCCCGGACTGCTACTTATTTTTCTATTTTTCTAAATATTAAAAAACGGAGAAATATTGCCTTAAAAATTGTTTTGGAGTCGGTTTACTTACCGTACCACATACCTATTCCTTTTCAGAGTCTGAAACGTTCCGAAAAGTGTCCCTTATGTATTCCTCCGGGGTTACGGTTTCAATAATATTGGTTTCAACATTTATGGGATTACCTGAGATATAATGTTTGATTCTTTGACCGTTTACCACTTTCGGATTTGTGCCCTCGAAGTTGTTGATCTTTATGGCACCGAAATGATAGACCTCTTCGATAACATAGGGGCCTTCCCATTTAGAGAGAAGTTTTCCTACAAAAAAATCTTAAATGAGAGTTGTATAGCAATACATAATCACCTACATTAAACTCACGGTTTTGTATCCTTTTGTCATGCCATCTTTTAACTTTTTCTTTAAACAACTTGGCATTTTCATAAGCTTGGGTTCTCCATTCATCAAGTGAGCTAATATCAAATAACCTCTTCTCACCGGCAAGTTTAAAATCATAGTTGAGCTCTTTAATAGCCCAATATGCCTTATGTTCTAGTTCGAGAGGTAAGTGACATGCTTTTCCATAAACCATTTTATACGGAGACATACCCATAGGATTTTTGTATGCATTTCTATAAGCCCATAATGCATCATCAAGTTTCTTGGACCAATTCTTTCTAGACCTATTAACAGTATTTTGCAAAATTAATTTGAGCTCTCTATTGCTCAACTCTACTTGACCACTAGACTGAGGGTGATAAGGAGATGCAATTCTATGATTAACATCATATTTAGCAAGCATTTTACGGAAAGCACCATGAATAAAGTGTGAACCACCATCAGTCATTAAATATCTAGGGGCTCCAAACCTCGGGAAAATAACTTCTTTAAGCATTTTAATAGAAGTGTTATGATCAGCACTACTAGTTGGAATAGCTTCTACCCACTTAGTAACGTAATCAACAGCAACTAGAATATGTGTGTATCCATTAGAGGCAGGAAAAGGTCCCATATAGTCAAAGCCCCAAACATCAAACGGTTCAATAACAAGTGAATAATTCATAGGCATTTCTTGACGTCTACTAATATTACCAATTCTTTGACATTCATCACAAGACAAGACAAACTTACGGGCATCCTTGAAGAGAGTAGGCCAATAGAAACCAGATTGCAATACCTTATGTGCAGTTCTATCTCCAGCGTCCTCCATAAGACTCGGAATGACACTTGCGTAGGATCTGTTCCTGTTCATGCTCAGTTACACAACGTCTAATAACACCATCTAGTCCTTCTTTATAAATATGTGGGTCATCCCAAAAGTAATGTCTCAAATCATAGAAGAAGTTTTTCTTTTGTTGGTATGTGAAGCTAGGTGGTATAAATTTAGCAACAATATAATTAGCATAATCAGCATACCATGGAGTACTACAAGAAGTACTTATAACATTTAATTGTTCATCAGGAAAGCTATCATTAATAAGTAGTGGGTCATCAAGAATATTTTCTAACCTAGACAAGTTTTCTGCAACGGGGTTCTCTGCTCCCTTTCTATCAACAATATTGAAATCAAATTCTTGTATCAAGAGAACCCATCTTATAAGTCTAGGTTTAGCATCTTTCTTTTCCATAAGATATTTAATAGCAGCATGATCAGTGTGGATAGTTACTTTAGAATCAACGATATAAGATCTAAACTTATCACAAGAAAATACAACTGCTAAAAGCTCTTTTTCAGTAGTAGCATAATTTCTTTGAGCATTGTCTAGAGTCTTACTAGCATAATGAATAACATTTAGTTTCTTATCAACTCTTTTCCCTAGAACAGCACCTACAGCATAATCACTAGCATCACACATAATTTCAAAGGGTAGGTTCCAATCAGGTGGCTGAACAACAGGTGCAGTGACTAATGCTTTCTTAAGTATTTCAAATGCTTCTACACAATCATCATCAAAGACAAATGGTATATCTTTTTGCAATAAATTAGTCAGAGGCCGGGAAATTTTTGAGAAGTCCTTAATGAACCTCCTGTAAAATCTGGCATGACCAAGGAAACTTCTTATACCTTTGATGTCCCTGGGATATGGCATCTTTTCAATAGCATCAACCTTGGCTTTATCGACTTCAATACCTCTTTCAGAAACTTTATGCCCCAAGACAATACCTTCATTAACCATAAAGTGGCACTTTTCCCAATTCAAGACAAGATTAGTTTCTTCACATCTCTGCAAAACTCGATCAAGATTGCTCAAGCAATCATCAAAAGAGGAACCATAGACAGAAAAGTCGTCCATGAAAACCTCACAAATCTTTTCACAAAAGTTAGAGAATATGGCCATCATGCATCTTTGAAAGGTAGTAGGTGCATTACATAAACCAAAAGGCATACGTCTATAAGCAAAAGTACCAAAAGGGCATGTAAAAGTAGTCTTTGATTGATCTCTAGCCGACACAGTTATTTGAGAGAAACCAGAATAACCATCTAGAAAGCAATAGTGTGTATGTTTGCATAATCTTTCTAGCATTTGATCAATAAAAGGTAAGGGGTAATGATCTTTCTTAGTAGCTTTATTTAATTTGTGGAAATCAATTACCATCCTATAACCTGTGATAATTCTTTGTGGAATCAATTCATCTTTATCATTAGGAACAACAGTAATACCTCCCTTCTTAGGGACACAATGGACAGGACTTACCCACTCACTATCAGCAACGGGATAGATTATACCTGCCTCCAAAAGCTTTAGTATTTCTTTTCTTACCACTTCTTTCATTTTAGGATTCAGACGTCGTTGAGGATCACGAACTGGTTTGGCATCTGCTTCCAAATTTATTTTATGTTGACATAGAGTGGGACTAATGCCCTTAAGATCATCAAGAGTATATCCAATTGCAGCACGATGCTTCTTCAGAGTTTTCAATAATCTTTCTTCTTCATGCTCTGAAAGGTTAGCACTAATAATAACAGGATATATCTTCTTTTCATCAAGATAAGCATATTTAAGATTATCAGGCAATGGTTTGAGCTCAAACACGGAATCACCCTTGGGTGGAGGTGGATCCCCTAAAATTTCAATAGGCAAATTGTGTTGCAGAATAGGTTCCTGTTTAAAGAATACTTCATCTATTTCCCTTCTTTCATTCATGAACATATCATTTTCATGGTCTAGCAAATAGTGTTCTAAAGGATCGCTAGGAGGTACGGAAATAGAAGCAAGACCAATAATTTCATCCTTACTAGGTAATTCTTCCTCACGATGTTGTTTACTAAATTTAGAGAAATTAAACTCATGAACCATATCATCCAAGCCAATAGTAACAACATTCTTTGTGCAATCTATGGTAGCATTGACAGTATTTAAGAAGGGTCTACCAAATATAATGGGACAAAAGCTATCTTGCGGAGAAGTAAGAACAAGAAAATTAGCAGGATATTTAGTTTTCCCACACAAGACTTCAACATCTCTAACAATTCCAATTGGTGAAATAGTATCTCTATTGGCAAGTTTAATTGTGACATCAATACCTTCTAACTCAGCAGGTGCAATTTCATTCTTAATTTCTTCATATAAAGTATGCGGTATAACACTAGCACTTGCACCCATATCACATAAGCCATGATAACAATGATCTCCTATTTTAACAGAAATAACAGGCACGCCTACCACAGGTCTATGTTTATCTTTAGCATAAGGTTTAGCAATTCTAGCAGTTTCACCTTCAAACTCAATAACATGCCCATCGATATTGTCAGACAAGAGATCTTTAACAATAGCAATATTAGGTTCTACTTTAACTTGCTCAAGAGTTGTATAAGTTCTAATATTGCTTTTACGAACAACAGTTGAAGCTTTAGCATGATCCTTTATTCTAACAGGGAAAGGTGGTTTCTCAACATAAGAAGTAGGAACAATAGGATCATTATAAGTGACAGTATTTTCTTCAACTTTAATAGGTGCAGCTACTTTTACTTCTATGGGAGGATGATATTTAAACCACTTCTCCTTAGGGAGATCAACATAAGTAGCAAAAGATTCACAGAAAGAAGCTACTATCTCAGAGTCAAGTCCATATTTAGTGCTAAACTTATGGAAAATATCAGTGTCCATAAAAGATTTAACACAATCAAACTTAGGTGTCATACCTGACTCATTACCTTCGTCAAGGTCCCAATCTTCAGAGTTGCGTTTAATTCTATCCAATAAATTCCATCTGAATTCAATAGTCTTCATCATAAAAGAACCTGCACAAGAAGTATCGAGCATGGTGCGATTGTTATCAGAAAGTCGAGCATAAAAACTTTGCATAATTATTTCTCTTGGGAGCTCATGATTGGGCCATGAATATAACATTGATTTAAGCCTCTCCTAAGCTTGAGCGATCCTTTCTCCTTCGCGAGGCCAGAAATTATATATATAATTGCGATCACGATGAACAAGATGCATATACTTTTGATGAAATTCCAACTTCAATCTTTTATAGTCCCATGATCTCATATCATCACATAGCCTATACCATATCAATGCGTCTCCCTTCAAAGATAAAGGGAAGACCTTCTTCTTAGCAACATCATCGGGTATACCTGCAAGCTTATCCACAAACTTCATCCACATATATTAAGTGCTCATCAGGATGCTTTGTTCCATCTCCTGTAAAAGGGTTAGCTAGCAGTTTTTCCATCATACCCGAAGGAAATTAAAAAGGAGTTTCATTTTCAATAGGTTCAGTAGGTTGAGGAGCAACTCTTTGCTCTACTGGACGGGGTGAAGATACCCCGAACAAGCCCCTCAGAGAATTAATTTCCATAGTAACAAGTGACAGTAAATTTCAGCACACTATATAAACTTTTCCTTACCAAATTCCACCTACCAAAGGCGCTACACTCCTCGGCAACGGTGCCAGAAAAGAGTCTTGATGACCCACAAGTATAGGGGATCTATCGTAGTCCTTTCGATAAGTAAGAGTGTCGAACCCAACGAGGAGCAGAAGGAAATGATAAGCGGTTTTCAGCAAGGTATTCTCTGCAAGTACTGAAATAAGTGGTAACAGATAGTTTTGTGATAGGATAAATTGTAACGAGCAACAAGTAACAAAAGTAAATAATGTGCAGCAAGGTGGCCCAATCCTTTTTGTAGCAAAGGACAAGCTGGAACAAACTATTATAATAGGAAAAGCGCTCCCGAGGACACATGGGAATATCATCAAGCTAGTTTTCATCACGTTCATATGATTCGCGTTCGATACTTTGATAATTTGATATGTGGGTGGACCGGTGCTTGGGTGCTGTTCTTACTTGAACAAGCATCCCACTTATGATTAACCTATATTGCAAGCATCTGCAACTACAACAAAAGTATTAAGGTAAACCTAACCATATCATGAAACATATGGATCCAAATCAGCCCGTTACGAAGCAACGCATAAACTAGGGTTTAAGCTTCTGTCACTCTAGCAACCCATCATCTACTTATTACTTCCCAATGCCTCCCTCTAGGCCCAAATAATGGTGAAGTGTCATGCAGTCGACATTCACATGACACCACTAGAGGCTAGACAACATACATCTTATCAAAATATCAAATGAATTCCAAATTCACATGACTACTAATAGCAAGACTTCTCCCTTGTCCTCAGGAACAAACATAATTACTCACAAAGCATATTCATGTTCATAATCAGAGGGGTAATAATATGCATATAGGATCTGAACATATGATCTTCCACCAATTAAACCAACTAGCATCAACTACAAGGAGTAATCAACACTACTAGCAACCTACTAGCACCAATCCCGGACTTTGAGACAAGAATTGGATACAAGAGATGAACTAGGGTTTGGAGATGAGATGGTGCTGGTGAAGATGTTGATGGAGATTGCCCTCTCCCGATGAGAGGAGCATTGGTGATGACGATGGTGATGATTTCCCCCTCCTGGAGGGAAGTATCCCCGGCAGAACAACTATGCCGGAGCTCTAGATTGGATCCGCCAAGGTTCCGCCTCGTGGCGGCGGAGCCTCGTCCCGAAAAATTCCTATATATTTTTTTCTCATCGAAAGACTTCATATAGGAGAAGATGGACGTTGGAGAGCCACCAGGGGGCCCACAAGGTAGGGGGCGCGCCCCCCACCCTTGTGAGCAGGGTGTGGGCCCCTGGCCTTCATCTTTGACAAGGATTTTTCTTTATTTATTTTAAGATGTTCCGTGGAGTTTCAGGACTTTTGGAGTTGCGCAGAATAGGTCTCTAATATTTGCTCCTTTTCCAGCCCAGAATTCCAGTTGCCGGCATTCTCCCTCCTTATGTAAACCTTGTAAAATAAGAGAGAATAGCCATAAGTATTGTGACATAAAGTGAAATAACAGTCCATAATGTGATAAATATCGATATAAAAGCATGATGCAAAATGGACGTATCAAGCATCGTCTCGCGTGGATTCTTCTTCCCAAAAATCATATATATTCCAAAAAAATCTCCATCAGTTTTTATTCCGTTTGGACTCCGTTTGATATGGATATTCTGCGAAACAAAAAACATGCAACAAACAGGAACTGGCACTGGGCACCGGATCAATATGTTAGTCCCAAAAATAGTATAAAAAGTTGCCAAAAGTATATGAAAGTTGAATAATATTGGCATGGAACAATCAAAAATTATAGATACGACGGAGACGTGTCAGCATCCCCAAGCTTAATTCCTGCTCGTCCTCGAGTAGGTAAATGATAAAAAGATAATTTTTGATGTGGAATGCTACCTAGCATAATCTTGATCATATGTCTAATCATGGCATGAATATTAAGATACGAGTGATTCAAAGCAATAGTCTATAATTTGACATAAAAACAATAATACTTCAAGCCCACTAATAAAGCAATCATGTCTTTTCAAAATAACAAGGCCAAAGAAAGTTATCCCTACAAAATCATATAGTCTGGGTATGCTCCATCTTCACCACACAAAATATTCACATCATGCACAACCCCGATGACAAGCCAAGCAATTGTTTCATACTTTTGACGTTCTCAAACCTTTTCAACTTTCACGCAATACATGAGCGTGAGCCATGGACATAGCACTATAGGTGGAATAGAATATGATGGTGGAGAAGTCAAAAAGGAGAAGATGGTCTCACATCAACTCGGCGTATCAACGGGCTATGGAGATGCCCATCAATAGATATCAATGTGAGTGAGTAGGGATTGCCATGCAACGGATGCACTAGAGCTATAAGTGTATGAAAGCTCCAACTGAAACTAAGTGGGTGTGCATCCAACTTGCTTGCTCATGAAGACCTCGGGCATTTTGAGGAAGCCCATCATCGGAATATACAAGCCAAGTTCTATAATGAATATTCCCACTAGTATATGAAAGTGATATCTCAAGAGACTCTCTATATGAAGAACATGGTGCTACTTTGAAGCACAAGTATGGAAAAAGGATAGTAGCACTGCACCTTCTCTCTTTTTCTCCCATTTTTTTTTATTTTTTTATTTTTTTATTTTTTTGGGTGGGCTTCTTTGGCCTCTTTTTTTATTTGGGCTTCTTTGGCCTCTTTTATTTTTTTGTAAAGTCCGGAGTCTCATCCCGACTTATGGGGGAAGCATAGTCTCCATCATCCTTTCCTCACTGGGGCAATGCTCTAATAATGATGATCATCACACTTTTATTTACTTACAACTCAATATTACAACTCGATGCTAGAACAAATATATGACTCTATATGAATGCCTCTGGCAGTGTACCGGGATGTGCAATGATCTAGCGTAGCAATGACATCAAAAAAACGGACAAGCCATGAAAACATCATGCTAGCTATCTTACGATCATGCAAGCAATATGACAATGAATGCTCAAGTCATGTATATGATGATGATGGAAGTTGCATGGCAATATATCTAGGAATGGCTATGGAAATGCCATGATAGGTAGGTATGGTGGCTGTTTTGAGGAAGGTATATGGTGGGTTTATGGTACCGGCGAAAGTTGCGCGGTACTAGAGACGCTAGCAATGGTGGAAGGGTGAGAGTGCGTATAATCCATGGAATCAACATTAGTCATAAAGAACTCACATACTTATTGCAAAAATCTATTAGTCATCGAAACAAAGTACTACACGCATGCTCCTAGGGGGATAGATTGGTAGGAAAAGACCATCGCTCGTCCCCGACCGCCACTCATAAGGAAGACAATCAATAAATAAATCATGCTCCGACTTCATCACATAACGGTTCACCATACGTGCATGCTACGGGAATCACAAACCTCAACACAAGTATTTCTACTAATCCACAACTACCCACTAGCATGACTCTAATATCACCATCTTTATATCGCAAAACTATTGCAAGGAATCAAACATATCATATTCAGTGATCTACAAGTTTTATGTAGGATTTTATGACTAACCATGTGAATGACCAGTTCCTATCATCTCTCTAAATAGATATAAGTGAAGCAAGAGAGTTTAATTCTTTCTACAAAAGGTATGCCCACACTCTAACAAATATAAGTGAAGTAAAAGAGCATTCTACAAATGGCGGTTGTCTATGTAAAGAGAAACATGCAATCCAAACTTCAAATGATATAAGTGAAGCACATGAAGCATTCTATAAAGCCATACTCAAAAGATATAAGTGAAGTGCAAAGAGCATTCTATAAATAAACCAAGGAATATCTCATACCAGCATGGTGCATAAAAGAAAAATGAAAACTAAATGCAAAAGACGCTTCAAGATTGCACATATCGCATGAACGAAACGAATCCGAAAACATATCGATACTTGTTGAAGAAAGAGGGGATGCCTCCCTAGCATCCCCAAGCTTAGACGCTTGAGTCTCCTTGAATATTTACTTGGGGTGCCTCGGGCATCCCCAAGCTTGAGCTATTTCCTCTCTTCCTTCTTCTCACATCGAAACCTTCTCAATCATCGAACACTTCATCCACACAAAACTTCAACAGAAAACTCGGTAAGATCCGTTAGTATAATGATGCAAATCACTACTCTAAGTACTGTTGCAAACCAATTCGTATTTTTTTTGCATTGTGTCTACTGTAATATAACTTTTTCATGGCTTAATCCACTAATATGAATCGATAGTTTCATCAAAACAAGCAAACTATGCATCAAAAACAGAATCTGTCTAAAACAGAACAGTCTGTAATAATTTGAACATTCACCATAGTTCTGATACTTGAAAAATTCTACCAAAATTAGTAAAAATAAACAATTTGTATAGGAAGACAGTGCAAAAAGAATCAGAACCAAGCTAAAAATGTAAAATCGCGCACTACAGCCAAAGTTTCTGTCCTGCACCGTACAAACCATCAAGCAAATGTAAACATCCTAAAGGCAAACCTTGGCACATTATTTTTATAATACAATGGAATTGTACAAGGGGATAATTATTTTTATTGAAAAGTTTCTGTAATCAAGATTCACAAAGTTGCCGTGAGCATGAACAAAGTTCAAGGAGCTCTCCCACTTCAACAATGCTTGTCTTTCTCACTTTCGCTTTCCTTTTTGAAAAAGTTTTGGGTTCCCCTCTTTATTTTTGTTGTTTTTAAACTATATGAAAGCACTCAACAGAAATAAATGACTCTCTAAAACTTCCAGGTTGTCTCCCTGGCAGCGCTTTCTTTAAAGCCATTAAGCTAGGCATATAATGCTCAAGTAATGGATCCACCTGGATCCCAAGGTATATCAAAGCCAATTTTAATTAGCAATGATTTGTAATTTAGTAGTGAGCACAGAGCAACATATATCATGTAATGACGAAGTCTAACTCTCTTCCTATGCATCTACATGTCATAAAAGAACAATTCATGCACACATAGTAAAGGCCAATGCATAGTATAAACAGTTTCTTGCAATTTTATCGTATTGGAAACATGGAGAGGTGGAGATATAGTTCCTCTCTCATAATAATTGCAAGTACGAGCATCAAGCACATGCATATTATATCTATCAAAATCATCATGTGCAACGGTAAAAGGCAACCCATCAATATAATCCTTAATAAGAGCAAACTTCTCCGATATAGTATAATCAGGAGAATTCAAGAAGATAATAGGACTATCATGCATGCGTGCAATAGCAACAATTTCATGTTTAACATAAGGAACTATAGCAAGTTCATCTCCATAAGCATCATTCATATTGGCATCTTGGCCACAAGCATAGCAAGCATCATCAAAAAGGGATATTTCAAGATAATCAATGGGATCATAATAGTCATCATAGCAATCATCCTTCGGTAAGCATGAAGGGGAATTAAACAATGTATGAGTTGAAGAGTTACTCTCATTAGAAGGTGGGCATGGGTAGCTAATCCGCTCTTCCTCCTTTTGTTCTTCGCTCTCCTCCTCATATTTTTCATCCAATGAGCTCACAGTTTCATCAATTTCTTCTTCCATAGACTCCTGCAAAATATTAGTCTCTTCTTGGACAGCGGTGTATTCCTCAATATATAGTTTAACATAGGCATTAGAAGCATAATTATCATAGCAATATTTAAGTATGGCAAAATTTTCAGATTTGTGAAAAGTAGCATCATACTTTTCAATCAAAGAAGCAATTTCATAAGCACCCTTAAAAGCAACAAATTCTTAAATTTGTTGAACATCATAGTAATTGTAAACACCCTTAGCATACGAAGATACGATTCCATTATCACTAAACTCACATTGATAGGGAAGGTTTTTCTTAGGGTTTTCAGAACAAAAAGTAAAATCATATATTTCACATAAATTCCAAGCATAGCATTGCAAACGATGAATTCGACCCAATAGAGTTTTCCGTTTTTCAGATATTCGGTGTCGCACATAACAAGCATGCTCATCTAAAGATTTGCCCTCAACCAAGCTAGTTGGGGTTTCAGCACGAGCACAAAGGGATCGAAGATGATCCAAGTAAAAAGCTTCAGGAGTGTGATAGATTTTGAGTGGTTCTTCAACCATTGGTTCAGTAGGTACAACTAATTTTTTTGGTATTTTGCGTTTCCTACCCATAATTAAAGATAGAAAACAACTAAGAACAGCAAATAAAAATTACTTAGTGATAAATCAAACAAGCACACACGAGAATATTCACCCCACACTATTGCTCCCCGGCAACGGCGCCAGAAAAAGGTCTTGATAACCCACAAGTATAGGGGATCGCAACAGTTTTCGATAAGTAAGAGTGTCGAACCCAATGAGGAGCTAAAAGTAGAACAAATATTCCCTCAAGTTCTATCGACCACTGATACAACTCTACGCACGCTTGACGTTCGCTTTACCTAGAACGAGTATGAAACTAGAAGTACTTTGTAGGTGTTGTTGGATAGGTTTGCAAGATAATAAAGAGTACGTAAACAAAAAGTAGGGGCTGTTTAGATAAAGAAACAATAAAGTAAATATAGCGAGTGTGGAAAAGTGGTGGTAGGAGTTGCGAAATTTCCCCTAAGCAATTGACTACTTTACTAGACCGATAGCAAGTATTATGTGGGAGAGGCCACTGCTAGCATGTCATCCCTGACTTGGAATTCTATGCACTTATGATTGGAACTATTAGCAAGCATCCGCAACTACTAACGTTCATTAAGGTAAAACCCAACCATAGCATTAAGATATATTGGTCCCCCTTCAATCCCGTATGCATCAATTTCTATGCTAGGTTGAAGCTTCTATCACTCTTGCCCTCCAATACATAGTCCTATCAACATACAACTAACCCTAGGGTGTGATCCACGCGCGCAATCATATGATGGGCACCAAAGGACAGCAACATAACCACAAGCAAATTAAATCAATCATAGCAATTCATCAACCACCGATAGGACAATGAAAATCTACTCAGACATCATAGGATGGCAACAGATCATTGGATAATAATATGAAGCATAAAGCGCCATGTTCAAGTAGAGGGTACAGCGGGTTGCAGGAGAGTGGACCGCTGTAGATAGAAGGGGAAAGGTGATGGAGATGTTGGTGAAGATGGCGGAGGTGTTGGTGTAGATCGCGGTGATGATGATGGCCCCTGGTGGCACTCCGGTGCCACCGGAAGCGAGGGGGAGAGAGCCCCCCTCCTTCTTCTTCTTCCTTGACCCCCTACCTAGATGGGAGAAGGGTTTCCCCTCTGGTCCATGGCCTCCATGGCACGGGAGGGGTGAGAGCCCCTCCGAGATTGGATTTGTCTCTCTATCTCTCTCTATTTCTGCGTTCTCAGATTCTTCCCTTTCACCATTTCTTATATTCCCGGAGATCCGTAACTCCGATTGGGCTGAAATTTTGACACTATCTCTATCCGGAAATTAGCTTTCTTGCAGCGAAAGAAGGGCACCAACCGCCTTACGGGGTGGCCACGAGGGTCAGGGGCGCGCCTGACACCCTAGGGCGCGCCCCCCTACCTCGTGGGCCCCTCGAGCATCGTCTCGCGTGGATTCTTCTTCCCAAAAATCATATATATTCCAAAAAAAATCTCCGTCAGTTTTTATTCCGTTCGGACTCCGTTTGATATGGATATTCTGCGAAACAAAAAACTTGCAACAAACAGGAACTAGCACTGGGCACTGGATCAATATGTTAGTCCCAAAAATAGTGTACAAAGTTGCCAAAAGTATATGAAAGTTGAATAATATTGGCATGGGACAATCAAAAATTATAGATACGACGGAGACGTATCAGCCCCCCACCCTCGTGGACGGTGCGTGGCCCCCCTCCGGTACTTCTTTCGCCCAATATTTTTTATATATTCTGAAACATGCTCCTGTGAAGTTTCATGACTTTTGGAGATGTGTAGAATAGGTCTCTAATATTTGCTCCTTTTCTAGCCCAGAATTCCAGCTGCCGGCATTCCCCCTCTTCATGTAAACTTTGTAAAATAAGAGAGAATAGGCATAAGTATTGTGGCATAATGTGTAATAACAGCCCATAATGCAATAAATATCGATATAAAAGCATGATGCAAAATGGATGTATCAACTCCCCCAAGCTTAGACCTCGCTTGTCCTCAAGCGAAAGCCGAAATCAAAAAATATGTCCACATGTTTAGAGATAGAGGTGTCAATAAAATAAAATACAGACATGAGGGCATCATGATCATTTTTAGAACAGTAACATATATATATAGAACAATTGGCATCTAATGATGGTTAGAATACATATTATGAGCATAACATCATGATTGCTATATGTTACTCTCATTTACAAGATTTTTATAACAACGCATGTTATTGCTTAGAGTTGATATGAGAACAGTAGTAGTAAGTGCTATGGTAGAATATGAGTAGGCGATGTCATAGTTGTTTTCCTCTCATTGTTACATGATGTTTAAACCATGACATATTGCTAGAATATGAAAGTCATTGGCTTATTTTTTTTAATTTGGGGTATGATTATGACCACGGCATTGCAATTCTCTGTCTATGATATGTGTCACTGTTATAATAATCTTAATTCCACACATACTCTCAACATGATTGTTTATTTTTTGTCCTTTTGGTCTCCAATTTGAATTGTTGCAGCATGCGCAAATGCGCTGGCCTTCATGATTCCAGGACCTGGAATCATACCAGCCGATGGGTGGTGGTTTATCACTCGTTCAGCTGACGGCGGTCATTTGATGCTCATTCTCACGTACCAAATTGACCAAACCATTACACCAAACCACATGCAGTACAATGCGTGGGGCGTTCGTGACATTGATGGCTATGGCTGCTTCGTGTTCGAGAAAGATCCCAGCTCCGTTGGGCCAGGCGTATTCAACTAGAGGCGGGTTTACAGCCTCGGCAACCACTCCTTGTTCCTCGGGCTCAATTATTCGATCATCCAACCAATCATCGATCATATCACCGGCGATGATTACTGTGCCATGCAATTTCCATTCGCGAGGGGGGCTGTGTTTACACATCATTGATGTCTACTACGCAACCTTCTTCTTGTAGACGTTGTTGGGCCTGCAAGTGCACAGGTTTGTAGGACAGTAGCAAATTTCCCTCAAGTGGATGACCTAAGGTTTATCAATCCGTAGGAGGCATAGGATGAAGATGGTCTCTCTCAAGCAACCCTGCAACCAAATAACAAAGAGTCTCTTGTGTCCCCAACACACCCAATACAATGGTAAATTGTATAGGTGCACTAGTTCGGCGAAGAGATGGTGATACAAGTGCAAAATAGATAGTAGATATAGGTTTTGTAAACTGAAAATATAAAAACAGCAAGGTAGCGAGTGGTAAAAGTGAGCGTAAACGGTATTGCAATGATAGGAAATAAGGCCTAGGGTTCATACTTTCGCTAGTGTAAGTTCTCTCAACAATAATAACATAGATAGATCATATAACGAGCCCTCAACATGCAACAAAGAGTCACTCCGAAGCCACTAATAGCGGAGAACAAACGTAGAGATTATGGTAGGGTACGAAACCACCTCAAAGTTATTCTTTCAAATCAATCCGTTGGGCTATTCCTATAAGTGTCACAAACAACCCTGGAGTTTTTACTAGAATAACACCTTAAGATACAAATCAACCAAAACCCTAATGTCACCTAGATACTCCATTGTCACCTCAAGTATCCGTGGGCATGATTATACGATATGCATCACACAATCTCAGATTTATCCAACCAACATAAAAGTACTTCAAATAGTGCCCCAAAGTTTCTACCGGAGAATCAAGAACGTGTGCCAACCCCTATGCATAGGTTCATGGGCGGAACCCGCAAGTTGGTCACCAAAACATACATCAAGTGGCACGTGATATCCCATTGTCACCACAGATAAGCACGGCAAGACATACGTCAAGTGTTCATAAAAGACTCAATCTCATAAGATAACTTCAAAGGGGAAACTCAATTCATCACAAGAGAGTAGAGGGGGAGAAGAAACATAAGATCCAACTACAATAGCAAAGCTCGGGATACATCAAGATCGTGCCATAGATGGAACACGAGAGAGAACACGAGAGAGAGAGAGATCAAACACATAGCTACTGGTACATACCCTCAGCCCCGAGGGTGAACTACTCCCTCCTCGTCATGGATAGCGCCGGGATGATGAAGATGGCCACCGGAGATGGATCCCCCCTCCGGCAGGGTACCGGAAAGGGGTTCCGATTGGTTTTTCGTGGTTATGGAGGCTTGCGGCGGCGGAACTCCCGATCTATCTTCTGTTCTGGAAGTTTTAGGGTACGACGGTATATATGGGTGAAAGGAGTACGTTGGTGGAGCTACGGGGGCCCCACGAGGCAGGGGGGCGCGCCCAGGGGGGAGGGCGCGCCCCCCACCCTCGTGAGCACCTCCCGTATCTTCTGACGTGGGGTCCAGGTCCATCAGGTGGGTTTCCTTCCAAAAATAACTTCTCCAGTTGATTTCGTTCCGTTTTGACTCCGTCTGATATTCCTTTTCCTCGAAACACTGAAATAGGCATAAAACAGCAAATCTGGGCTGGGCCTCCGGTTAATAGGTTAGTCCCAAAAATAATATAAAAGTGGAAAATAAAGCCCAATATTGCCTAAAACAGTAGATAATATAGCATGGAGCAATCAAAAATTATAGATATGTTGGAGACGTATCAATCATACCATGGGTTTCATGAATCACCATATCCAGAGATTCGTCGACACAGCTTGTTGCCAGATAATCTTCAATGTGTGAAAGGCATCAAGCTTCCATGCGATGGATGGCTTTTGCAAACCCGACATGCGGCGATGTGGTTCATGCCAACAGCAAATATGTACAACTTGATTCGTGTTGATATCTAGACTGAGCCATGTATTCTGCTGCTGTAGCATGACCCTCTTTTGTTGGATATTATGTACTGTTGTTAGTTTGAAGCACTCCTCTGGTTTGAAGGATAGATACCTTCCTGGGATCAAGTGCATCCTAACTCACCTGCGTAGGATGTACTGATAATGATGATGGAGATGATGTGCAGAAGCCACACACACACACACACACACACACACACACACACACATATATATATATATATATGTGTGTGTATGGGCTATTCTGTTACCCTACTTGAACTGATGAAATTTGAGCGGTTGAACTGATGATTTCAGTTGCTGTTAAAAATCGTCTTCTTTAGTTCAAATTTTTTACAATTTTTTTGTCGAAACGGGGCGTGTAATATATCATTGGAAAGCTCTTAACATCCACATTACAATCTTATAATTTGTTTTTGCAAAAAAAATATGATTTAAGAGCAGTTTTGAAAAACCCATTTTTTTCAAAACCGAAAACGTGAATCGTATTTTGGACTTAATTTTCAAACAGTTTGTCGGAATTGAGCAAATGAGATGGCGTTGGAAAGCTTGTGAAAATCTGCATCTTCCATATATCTACTATTTTTCAAATTCTATATGATTTAAAAGTAATTTGAAAAACGGTGAAATTTTGGGCGAAACGTTTTTTCACTGTTTTTTGCAAACGGTTTGTCGGATTGACGCAAATGATACAGTGTTGGAAAGCTATCGATAATGCGCAACTTTTGCGTATAGAAAGTTTTTTCTAATTCCTTATAGTTTAAATACGAATTCAAATACAGTTTAAATTGGTTTTGAACGTGTTTTTTTAAAAAGTTTGTCGAAATGGGCAAATAATATACCGTTGGATAGCTATCGGAAATGCGAAACTTAGTCATCTTGAACGTTTTCTCTACTTCGCAACCGTTTAGGAGTAATTTTGAATAAGGTGAAACCCATCGTATTGTTTTTCCTGTCTAAAAAACAGAGTACTCGTATTGATCTATGTCTATATTTGTACTGAGGTATTTTTCATAGAGTAGTTTTGAATGGTTCCGAAAAAAGAGTACTTTGAACGGATGTCTTTATGACTTTATACTTGCTCCCATATTTTAAGAGTAATTTTAAATACGGTGAGAATCATCATGCTGTTTTTCTGTCCCAAAAACAGAGTACTCGTACTGATCTATGTGTGTGTTTGTACTGAGGTATTTTTCAGAGTAATTTTGAATGGTTCCGAGAACATAGTACTAGCACTGATGTTCATATGGGTTTGTACTGAGCATGTTTTCACATACTATAGTTCACTCTATTTTTTGGATATCATATTCCCCGAACTTGCATGGTTTATATCGCTGAACTAAATGATATTTTTTTAAAGGAAAAAATTTGTGTGTTTGTTTTTTTAACTCAATTTTCATGCAAGATGTTTTGGACTTCTCTTGTTTTGTGACTTAACTTTTACCATTTGATTTTTCATTGTGTTTCATTTTGTTTGAGCTTTTTTCTCAAACTTATTTGGGACGTCGTGTTGAACTTACAACTTTTTTATTTGTGAACTTGTTGTGTTTTTACAATGCTAATATGCACGAGAGCAGGGCGAGGGCAACGATAGAAGGAAGCTATGTGTGATGATCGTGGAAGCACTGCAGGGTTGAGCCACAACAGTGGTTGATGGCAAGTCGGCACGGCACGATGTGTGGCGGAGAGGCATGGGGATGAGTGGGCGGCGCACTAACATTTCACTTGAGATGCGCCTGCTGGACTGACCTCATTGTCCCATCTGGACGGATCAGTTGCAGAACTTGGACGTCAGCGTCACAGAATACCAAAAGCTAATGTTCTTTAATTTTTCAAACTAATCGTTGTTTTTAATTCGTACTGATCAATATTTTCCAAACCATTTTTTATTCTTGTATGCACATCAAGCTGTCATGTACTATACCTTCTTTGAAGAAGTAGCAATCATCTCACCATATACATAAATTTTCTTGTCCGAACTTATGGTATCATCATCACTGAACTTGCATGGTTTCTGTAGCTGAACTAAAATAAACTTTTACCCAAATAAATGTGAACACCGGGACATTTATACAACAAAAAATGAATCTAATACCAATATTGAACTTGCAGGTTCCATACGCAAGCTAGCTACCAACATCAAATTTACTGATCCTAAAATCAATCACCACCACATCACCACCACAAGAAGACAATAAAGTTCTCCAAATGGTTGCTCGAGGAAGAGCTAGCTGCTGAATCCGACTACATTTACCGCTGGGAGCAGCCAACCACTAGTGCACAAGAGATATTTCTCGCACATGAGAATCAAACCAAACTTTGATTAGCAAGACATTTCGCACCTGAGAATCAAACCAAATATTCAGGTGAATAAATAAGTGCACAAGATATATTTCTTTAGCAAGACATTTTCATGGAACAGGCAAACCAAACTTTTTCAATGAACAGGCAAATCAATTTCTTATAAAGCTTCCTAGCCCATTAGCTTCAACCTTTACAAGACAAACTTCTTTCTAGGGGCGAAGATGAACTTCTAACCAGCAGTTTTTCGCACTGAATTCCAATCACATGTGGAACTTTCTAACCCGCAGTTGCAAAGAAGCCGTCCCAAGTCAGGCTAGACAAAGACGTTCGGTTGGCTCTTGCCGTATATGGAGAATTTCTAGAACTTAGTAAAACAATTGAAGTAGCTTGGTCTAGTTAGTATCACTATCACCATAACTACATACATGTACTACTTTTTGACTATAACAAGAAAAAAAAGCACTAGCTAGTGTTCAAAATATAGAAAGGGTGATATTTCTTAAATACAAAATTTAGAAAAGAATGGTGCTCTCTATCAGATTTGTTGATGCATGAAAATCGCATGAACTTCATATACTGCAATAGAGTTGCATCAAGTGCACACACACATTGGCGCACGTCTTGCTACACCGAATGCTTGCGATGAACTGTTTAAAGTTTGAAAACTGAACCTTTTGTTCTCAAGTACAGACACTACAAAATATAAATATATATACATTGTTTCTAACACAAAAGAGTGACCACAAATACCAGCACTACAAAAATGCACTCTACAGGTATAGACTACAACATACTTCACATTACGAGATTGCAATTCTTTTTGTAGATGATATATTTTTCCGACGAACTTGTGAACTGAACAATATTCACATGAGACATATGATTTTTGGGGATTTGCTCAAGATTATGCGCAATAAAGCATCCAGACCGAAAAGAACAGGCAAGCTGAACTGAAAACCAAAATAAATGGCCTCTGGGTTCCTCATATAGCAACTAAAACTTCAGCACAACTACACCTTTTATTGCTGCACTACTACTTAAACAAGGTAAATCAATAAAAAACTGAACTAACAAACTTCTACTTAATAACTTTGTGCATGCCCATGGCGGCAGTGTGCGACCATTGAGAATGTAGCTCGAGTGCTGGACACAAATGCCCTTAGTGGTGGCCGCTATCGCCGCAAGAATGTTGGACGTATTGCCAACTAGCATCCATGAAAACCGAGACAAAATTGAGTCTTGCACAAGATCAAACTAATATAAACGCTTGCTGCATCCATCAACAGTCATGCATAACCAAGCAATGTGCAAAGCAAAGGGGCTAGTGTATTCTCCCTGTGTGTGTGCTCGACTTGGACGGATGTGCGGTGCTTGGTGAAGATGGTGGCCGCAACCCACAATTCTACCTGTATTGATGTCAATGCTCCATTTGGGCGGCTGCCAGCACCCTTGGTGGATGAGCTCGTGCCCAAGGCAGCAAGGCGACCAACGGGAACTGTACATGATCGTTCTTTTTCTCAGCAGGAACCACAACGAGGTGGAGGTGAGGAGGGGAAGCAGGCAGGGTATGAGACCATCCTTGTAGAAGGCATAAACAAAATTAAGCCACTTGCCTGGTTTATGAGATGACTGAACAGGTCCTATCTAAGTCGAGCAACGACTCTCTCACTAGAAAAATTGAATAGCCATGCCCGAAGAGCTATGCAAACTGACCTGAAACAGGGGCAGAGTTGGTTTATAATATTTCAAGCAAAAATAGCTACTTGGATTTAGCACATTAACATGAATTCTTCTCTAGAAGGAGAGAGTAAGTACAGAGTAATGGTTTAGTTATCAGTACCAACTAAAGTGCAGCCTACCTAGATCCATCAAACATAAACTGATTATAAAAGATGGTAGTGGCCGTTTTGTATAACAGAATATCCCTCTATGATCCTCAAAATTATGTTTTCAAGAAAGATACTGAAGGAAATATGCCCTAGAGGCAATAATAAAGTTATTATTTATTTCCTTATTTCATGATAAATGTTTATTATTCATGCTAGAATTGTATTAACCGGAAACATAATATATGTGTGAATACATAGACAAACAGAGTGTCACTAGTATGCCTCTACTTGACTAGCTCGTTAATCAAAGATGGTTATGTTTTCTAACCATTGACAAAGAGTTGTTATTTGATTAATGGGATCACATCATTAGGAGAATGATGTGATTGACATGACCCATTCCATTAGCTTAGCACTCGATCGTTTAGTATGTTGCTATTGCTTTCTTCATGACTTATATATGTTCCTATGACTATGAGATTATGCAACTCCCGTTTGCCGGAGGAACACTTTGTGTGCTACCAAACGTCACAACGTAACTGGGTGATTATAAAGGAGCTCTACAGGTGTCTCCAAAGGTACATGTTGGGTTGGCGTATTTCGAGATTAGGATTTGTCACTCCGATTGTCGGAGAGGTATCTCTGGGCCCTCTCGGTAATGCACATCACATAAGCCTTGCAAGCATTGCAACTAATGAGTTAGTTGCGAGATGATGTATTACGGAACAAGTAAAGAGACTTGCCGGTAACGAGATTGAACTAGGTATTGAGATACCGACGATCGAATCTCGGGCAAGTAACATACCGATGACAAAGGGAACAACGTATGTTGTTATGCGGTCTAACCGATAAAGATCTTCGTAGAATATGTAGGAGCCAATATGAGCATCCAGGTTCCGCTATTGGTTATTGACCGGAGACGTGTCTCGGTCATGTCTACATTGTTCTCGAACCCGTAGGGTCCGCACGCTTAAGGTTTCGATGACAGTTATATTATGAGTTTATGAGTTTTGATGTACCGAAGCAGTTCGGAGTCCCGGATGAGATCGGGGACATGACGAGGAGTCTCGAAATGGTTGAGACGTAAAGATCGATATATTGGACGACTATATTCGGACATCGGAAAGGTTCCGAGTGGTTTGGGTATTTTTCGGAGTACCGGGGAGTTACGGGAATACGGGAGAAGAAGTATATGGGCCTTATTGGGCTTTAGGGGAGAGGGAGTGGCAGGCCGCGCACCCCCCAAGGCCTAGTCCGAATTGGACTAGGGGGAGGGGCTGTGCCCCCTCCTTCCTTCTCTTCCCTCTTCCCCTTCCTTGTCTCCTACTCCTACTACATGGAAGGACTCCTAGTTGGACTAGGAAATGGGGATCCTACTCCCGGTCGGAGTAGGACTCCCCTAGGGCACGCCATAGAGAGGGCCGGCCCTCCCCTCCTCCACTCCTTTATGTACGGGGGCAGGGGGCACCCCATAGACACACAAGTTGATCCTCGTGATCGTTTTCTTAGCCGTGTGCGGTGCCCCCCTCCACCATACTCCTCGATAATATTGTAGCGGTGCTTAGGCGAAGCCCTGTGACGGTAGAACATCAAGATCGTCACCACGCCATCGTGCTGACGGAACTCTTCCTCGACACTTTGCTGGATCGGAGTCCGGGGATCATCATCGAGCTGAACGTGTGCTAGAACTCGGAGGTGTCGTAGTTTCGGTGCTTGATCGGTCGGGCCGTGAAGACGTACGACTACATCAACCGCATTGTCATAACGCTTCCGCTTCCGGTCTACGAGGGTACGTAAACAACACTCTCCCCTCTCGTTGCTATGCATCACCATGATCTTGCATGTGCGTAGGAAATTTTTTGAAATTACTACGTTCCCCAACAATGGCATCCGAGCCTAGGTTTTATGTGTTGATGTTATATGCACGAGTAGAACACAAGTGAGTTGTGGGCGATATAAGTCATACTGCCTACCAGCATGTCATACTTTGGTTCGGCGGTATTGTTGGATGAAGCGGCCCGGACCGACATTACGCGTACGCTTACGCGAGACTGGTTTTACCGCCGTGCTATGCACACAGGTGACTAGCGGGTGTCAGTTTCTCCAACTTTAGTTGAACCGAGTGTGGCTACGTCCGGTCCTTGAGAAGGTTAAAACAGCACCAACTTGACAAACTATCGTTGTGGTTTTGATGCGTAGGTGAGAACGGTTCTTGCTAAGCCCGTAGCAGCCACGTAAAACTTGCAACAATAAAGTAGAGGACGTCTAACTTGTTTTTGCAGGGCATGTTGTTATGTGATATGGTCAAGACGTGATGAGATATAAGTTGTTGTATAAGATGATCATGTTTTGTTGAAGTTATCGGCAACTGGCAGAAGCCTTATGGTTGTCTCTTTATTGCATAAGATGCAAGCGCCAAATAATTGCTTTACTTTATCGCTATGCGATAGCAATAGTTGCAAGAGCAATAGTTGGCAAGACGACCATGTAACGACACATTGATATAGATCAAGATGATGGAGATCATGGTGTCATGCCGGTGATGATGGAAATTATGACGATGCTTTGGAGATGGAGATCAAAGGCACAAGATGATAATGGCCATATCATGTCACATATTTTGATTGCATGTGATGTTTATTTTATATACATCTTACTTTGCTTAGTTATGACAGTAGCATTATAAGATGATCTCTCACTAAATTTCAAGATAAAAGTGTTCTCCCTGAGTATGCACCGTTGCCAAAGTTCGTCGTGCCCAGACACCATGTGATGATCGGGTGTGATAAGCTCTACGTCCATCTACAACGGGTGCAAGCCAGTTTTGCACACGCAGAATACTCAGGTTAAACTTGACGAGCCTAGCATATGAAAATATGGCCTCGGAACACTGAGACCGAAAGGTCGAGCGTGAATCATATAGTAGATATGATCAACATATTGATGTTCACCATTGAAAGCTACTCCATTTCACGTGATGATCGGTTATGGTTTAGTCGATTTGGATCACGTGATCACTTAGATGATTAGAGGGATGTCTATCTAAGTGGGAGTTCTTAAGTAATATGATTAATTGAACTTAAATTTATTATGAACTTAGTCCTGGTAGTATTTTGCAAATTATGTTGTAGATCAATAGCTCGCATTGTTGCTTTCATATGTTTATTTTGATATGTTCCTAGAGAAAATTGTGTTGAAAGATATTAGTAGCAATGATACGGATTGGATCCATGATCTGAGGTTTATCCTCATTCCTGCACAGAAGAATTATGTCCTTGATGCACCGCTAGGTGACAGACCTATTGCAGGAGCAGATGCAGACGTTATGAACGTTTGGCTAGCTCAATATGATGACTACTTGATAGTTTAGTGCACCATGCTTAACGGCTTAGAATCGGGACTTCAAAGACGTTTTGAACGTCATGGACCATATGAGATGTTCCAGGAGTTGATGTTAATATTTCAAGCAAATAGCCGAGTTGAGAGATATGAAGTCTCCAACAAGTTCTATAGCTAAAAGATGGAGGAGAATCGCTCAACTAGTGAGCATGTGCTCAGATTGTCTGGGTACTACAATCGCTTGAATCAAGTGGGAGTTAATCTTCCAGATAAAATAGTGATTGACAGAATTCTCTAGTCACCATCACCAAGTTAGTAGAACTTCGTGATGAACTATAATATGCAAGGGATAACGGAAACGATTCCCGAGCTTTTTATGATGATGAAATCGATGAAGGTAGAAATTGAGAAAAACATCAAGTGTTGATGGTTGACAAGATCACTAGTTTCAAGAAAAGGGTAAAGGGGAAAAGGGGAACTTCAAGAAAAACAGCAAGCAAGTTGCTGCTCAAGTGAAGAAGCCCAAGTCTGGTCCTAAGCCTGAGACTAAGTGCTTCTACTGCAAAGGGACTGGTCACTGGAAGCGGAACTACCCCAAGTGATTGGCAGATAAGAAGGATGGCAAAGTGAACATAAGTATATTTGATATACATATTAGATGTGTACTTTACTAGTGTTTATAGCAAACCCTCAGTATTTGATACTAGTTCAGTTGTTAAGATTAGTAACTTGAATCGGGAGTTGCAGAATGAACAAAGACTAGTTA
This sequence comes from Triticum urartu, assembly GCF_003073215.2. NCBI lineage: Eukaryota > Viridiplantae > Streptophyta > Magnoliopsida > Poales > Poaceae > Triticum > Triticum urartu. The sequence goes on along the minus strand of NC_053026.1, from coordinate 567,683,466 downwards.
AGGGTGAGGTGACGATGTGTGTTGGAAGTAGTTCCAAGATTGATATGATCATCATCGCACACTCCCTATACTTTCGGGATTAGTGTTGAACCTAAATAACTGTTATTTGGTGTTTGTGTTGAGCATGAATATGATATCATCATGTTTATTGCAATACGGTTATTCATTTAAGTTGGATAACAATTGTTGTTCTGTTTACATGAATAAAACCTTATATGGTTACACACCCAATGAAAATGGTTCATTGGATCTCGATCGTAGTGATACACATATTCATAATATTGAAACCAAAAGATGCAAAGTTAATAATGATAGTGCAACTTATTTGTGGTACTGCCGTTTAGGTCATATTGGTGTAAAGCGCATGAAGAAAATCCATGCTGATGGGCTTTTGGAATCACTTGATTATGAATCAGTTGATGCTTGCGAACCATGCCTCATGGGCAAGATGACTAAGACTCCATTCTCCGGAACAATAGAGTGAGCAACAGATTTGTTGGAAATCATACATATTGATGTATGTGGTCCGATGAATATTGAGACTCGTGGCAGGTATCATTATTTTCTGATCTTCACAGATGATTTGAGCAGATATGAGTATATCTACTTGATGAAACACAAGTCTGAAACATTTGAAAATTTCAAATAATTTCAGAGTGAAGTGGAGAGTCATCGTAACAAAAATAAAAGTTTCTACGATATGATCGCAGAAGTAAAATATTTGAGTTACGAGTTTGGTCTTCAGTTAAAAACAATGTGAAATAGTTTCACTACTCACGCCACCTGGAACACCACAATGTAATGGTGTGTCCGAACGTCATAACCGTACTTTATTAGATATGGTGCAGTCTATGATGTCTCTTACCGATCTACCACTATCGTTTTGGGGTTATGCATTAGAGACAGCTGCATTCACGTTAAATAGGGCTCCATCTAAATCCGTTGAGACGACACCGTATGGACTATGGTTTGGCAAGAAACCTAAGCTGTTGTTTCTTAAAGTTTGGGGTTGTGATGCTTATGTGAAAAAGTTTCATACTGATAAGCTCAAACCCAAATCGGAGAAATATGTCTTCATAGGATACCCAAAGGAGACTGTTGGGTACACCTTCTATCACAGATCCGAAGGCAAGTTATTCATTGCTGAGAATGGATCCTTTCTAGAGAAGGAGTTTCTCTCGAAAGAAGTGAGTGGGAGGAAAGTAGAACTTGATGAGGTAACTGTACCTGCTCCCTTATTGGAAAGTAGTTCATCACAGAAATCTATTCCTGTGACTACTACACCAATTAGTGAGGAAGCTAATGATGATGATCATGTAACTTCAGATCAAGTTACTACCGAACCTCGTAGGTAAACCAGAGTGAGATCCGCACCAGAGTGGTACGGTAATCCTGTTCTGGAGGTCATGTTACTTGACCATGACGAACCTACGAACTATGAGGAAGCGATGATGAGCCCAGATTTCGCGAAATGGCTTGAGGCCATGAAATCTGAGATGACATCCATGTATGAGAACAAAGTATGGACTTTGATTGACTTGCCCATTGATCGGCGAGCCATTGAGATTAAATGGATCTTCAATAGAAAGACGGACGCTGATAGTAGTGTTACTATCTACAAAGCTAGACTTGTCGAAAAAAGGTTTTTGAAAAAGTTCAAGGTGTTGACTATGATGAATTTTTCTCACTCGTAGCAATGCTTAAGTCTGTCCAAATCATGTTAGCAATTGCCGCATTTTATGAAATCTGGCAAATGGATAAACAAAACTACATTCCTTAATGGATTTAAAGAAGAGTTGTATATGATGCAACCAGAAGGTTTTGTCAATCCTAAAGGTGCTAACAAAATATGCAAGCTCCAGCGATCCATCTATGGACTGGTGCAAGCATCTCGGAGTTGGAATATGCGCTTTGATGAGATGATCAAAGCATAGATTTATACAGACTTGCGGTGAAGCCTGTATTTACAAGAAAGTGAGTGGGAGCACTACAGCATTTCTGATAAGTATATGTGAATGACATATTGTTGATCAGAAATAATGTAGAATTATTCTGCAAAGCATAAAGGAGTGTTTTGAAAGAAGTTTTTCAAAGAAAGACCTCGGTGAAGCTGCTTACATATTAAGCATCAAGATCTATAGAGATAGATCAAGACGCTTGATAAGTTTTTTCAATGAGTAGATACCTTGACAATATTTTGAAGTAGTTCAAAAATGGAACAGTCAAAGAAAGAGTTCTTGGCTGTGTTACAAGGTGTGAAATTGAGTAAGACTCAAAGCCCGACCACGGCAGAAGATAGAAAGAGAATGAAAGTCATTCCCTATGCCTCAGCCATAGGTTCTATAAAGTATGCCATGCTGTGTACCAGATCTATTGTATACCCTACACTGTGTTAAGCAAGGGAGTACAATAGTGATCTAAGAGTAGATCACTGAACAGCGGTCAAAATTAGCCTTAGTGGAATAAGGAAATATTTCTCAATTATGGAGGTGACAAAAAGGTTCGTCGTAAAAAGTTACGTCGATGCAAGTTTTGACACAGATCTGGATGACTCTAAGTCTCGATCTAGATACATATTGAAAGTGGGAGCAATTAGCTAGAGTAGCTCCATGCATAGCATTGTAGACATAGAATTCGCAAAATACTTACGGATCTTTATGTGACAGACCCGTTGACTAAAATTCTCTCACAAGCAAAACATGATCACACCTTAGTACTCTTTGGGTGTTAATCACATATAGATGTGAACTAGATTACTGACTCTAGCAAACCCTTTGAGTGTTGGTCACATGACGATGTGAACTATGGGTGTTAATCACATGGTGATGTGAACTATTGATGTTAAATCACATGGCGATGTGATCTAGATTATTGACTCTAGTGCAAATGGGAGACTGAAGGAAATATGCCCTAGAGGCAATAATAAAGTTATTATTTATTTCCTTATTTCATGATAAATGTTTATTATTCATGCTAGAATTGTATTAACCGGAAACATAATACATGTGTGAATACATAGACAAACAGAGTGTCACTAGTATGCCTCTACTTGACTAGCTCGTTAATCAAAGATGGTCATGTTTCCTAACCATTGACAAAGAGTTGTTATTTGATTAATGGGATCACATCATTAGGAGAATGATGTGATTGACATGACCCATTCCATTAGCTTAGCACCCGATCGTTTAGTATGTTGCTATTGCTTTCTTCATGACTTATACATGTTCCTATGACTATGAGATTATGCAACTCCCGTTTGCCGGAGGAACACTTTGTGTGCTACCAAACGTCACAATGTAACTGAGTGATTATAAAGGAGCTCTACAGGTGTCTCCAAAGGTACATGTTGGGTTGGTGTATTTCGAGATTAGGATTTGTCACTCCGATTGTCGGAGAGGTATCTCTAGGCCCTCTCGGTAATGCACATCACATAAGCCTTGCAAGCATTGCAACTAATGAGTTAGTTGCGAGATGATGTATTACAGAACGAGTAAAGAGACTTGCGGGTAACAAGATTGAACTAGGTATTGAGATACCGACGATCGAATCTCGGGCAAGTAACATACCGATGACAAAGGGAACAACGTATGTTGTTATGCGGTCTGACCGATAAAGATCTTCGTAGAATATGTAGGAGCCAATATGAGCATCCAGGTTCCGCTATTGGTTATTGACCGGAGATGTGTCTCGGTCATGTCTACATTGTTCTCGAACCCGTAGGGTCCGCACGCTTAAGGTTTCGATGACAGTTATATTATGAGTTTATGAGTTTTGATGTATCGAAGGAGTTCGGAGTCCCGGATGAGATCGGCGACATGACGAGGAGTCTCGAAATGGTCGAGACGTAAAGATCGATATATTGGACGACTATATTCGGACATCGGAAAGGTTCTGAGTGGTTTGGGTATTTTTCGGAGTACCGGGGAGTTACGGGAATACGGGAGAAGAAGTATATGGGCCTTATTGGGCTTTAGGGGAGAGGGAGAGGCAGGCCGCCCCCCCCCCCCCAAGGCCTAGTCCGAATTGGACTAGGGGGAGGGGCTGCGCCCCCTCCTTCCTTCTCTTCCCTCTTCCCCTTCCGTGTCTCCTACTCCTACTACATGGAAGGACTCCTAGTTGGACTAGGAAAAGGGGATCCTACTCCCGGTGGGAGTAGGACTTCCCTAGGGCGCGCCATAGAGAGGGCCGGCCCTCCCCTCCTCCACTCCCTTATATACGGGGGCAGGGGGCACCCCATAGACACACAAGTTGATCCTCGTGATTGTTTTCTTAGCCGTGTGCGGTGCCCCCCTCCACCATACTCCTCGATAATATTGTAGAGGTGCTTAGGCGAAGCCCTGCGATGGTAGAACATCAAGATCGTCACCACGCCGTCGTGCTGACGGAACTCTTCCCCGACACTTAGCTGGATCGGAGTCCGGGGATCGTCATCGAGCTGAACGTGTGCTAGAACTCGGAGGTGTCGTAGTTTCGGTGCTTGATCGGTCGGGCCGTGAAGACGTACAACTACATCAACCGCGTTGTCATAACGCTTCCGCTTTTGGTCTACGAGGGTACGTAGACAACACTCTACCCTCTCGTTGCTATGCATCACCATGATCTTGCATGTGCGTAGGAAATTTTTTGAAATTACTACGTTCCCCAACAGATACCTGGTCACAACTATTAGCACATTGTACAATATTGTGTCGTTCACATCCGCCAGGGATTGGGCTTTATCCTCTGGCCGCTGAACATCTCTTGACACAATATCAATTATCTTGCCTCCGTATTTGGGCTGTAGAATAACATAAGATGATCCATCCATTAGACTTTTAAAAAAATGATCCATCCATGAAGACAAGAAACATGTGCCACATTGATGCTCTTTATAGGTGCAAGTATAACTTCCTGTGTACGGAGTAGTATTTAATCCTGTCACGCAGGAACCAACACACACTCACCACACCCCACTCCTATTTAATCGTGTTAGTAGTATGGTAACAATTGTCTTCACTCATTTAACAACTATAGTAAGATGGCATGGACAATCTTAATAATCATAACAAGATAGCTTGGACAATGAGACCAGACTTGCAACAAGAAATTATTCATTTATTAACTCATCAAGTTTCTAGAAACTATTAGCAGGATACAAACAGTACTATCTTGTGATATATGATGGCAAAGAAAATTAGTACTAAGACAGAAAGAAGCACGCTGAAGCTCAGTTAGATACGGAGGAGTAGTATCTTAGAAGCATGAAATGAAGCACTTTTCGGTTACTCAAATAACATGGGGAATACATCAGATAGCTGAAGTAAAAAATAAGAATTGACTTAACTAAACTAAAAATAAGAATTGAACTGAACTAAAATTGGAAATTGAAATAAACAAAAATTAGAAATTGAACTGAAGCAATAAACTCAACCGAGACTACTATGAACTTATATATTTCATTTGCACAGTGAATTACAAATCACATTTGAACCACTGATCTTTTGCACAGTGAAGTTATATTTTCTTATAGCAAGCTACACTAGAATTGAAAATGTTTTGGATCCAAGGAGACACAAAACGAGGAATATTTAACTTGTTTTTATACCATTTTGATCACTTGAACTGATAGCGAAGAAGATGCATCGGTGCTGCAAATGCTAAGTATTGTAAATTATAGCAATTTGCAAGCACAAGGGAGCTACAAATGAACAATGAACACATCAAAACTAGTAGTCCAGTGCACTAAGACATTTTAGCAAACACATGGCGTGCACCAAAAATGGGAATTTTGAGATTGATGAACTGCTGGTGTTTTTTCGTTGAACTAACATTGTAAGAATTTGCTATCTTACCAAGTGTTACAAGGAGTCGAAACCAGAGACGAGGTTGTTTGGCGCATGTGCAGCACAGCGAGCTCGTGGGCGAGGATGGTAGGAGGAGCGGCCGTGCGGGGATGAAGAAGAAGCAAGTTCAAGTTTGAGCGGTAGCGAGCGGAGCACCTCCAGGAAATCGCGGGGGCTTGAGGGAGGCTTGAGGCGCCGGACGGTGGGAGGCCCGCGGCGGGAGGAGGTGGTGAGCCACCCCGGGAGCGGAGATGGTTCGCGGGATCGATGACGGTACTGGTCGCACCAGCACGGTGGCGCGACGGTGGTGGGTCGGGATGGGGCGCCGGGGATGGGGGTTGTCGAGGCTGGGGGCTGGGGCGCTGAGGGTGGGGGTGTCGGTGTCAAAACCGGCAGATCTCGGGTAGGGGGTCCCGAATTGTGCGTCTAGGCCGGATGGTAACAGGAGACAGGGGACACTTTGTTTTACCCAGGTTCGGGCCCTCTCGATGGAGGTAATACCCTACTCCTGCTTGATTAATATTGATGATATGGGTCGTACAAGAGTAGATCTACCATGAGATCAAGGAGGCTAAACCCTAGAAGCTAGCCTATGGTATGATTGTTGTGTATGGAGTTGATTCTGTCCTACGGACTACAACCCTCCGGTTTATATAGACACCGGATAGGGTTAGGGTTACACAGAGTCGGTTACAATGGTAGGAGATCTTGAATATCCGCATCGCCAAGCTTGCCTTCCACGCCAAGGAAAGTCCCATCCGGACACGGGACGAAGTCTTCAATCTTGTATCTTCATAGTCCAGGAGTTCGGCTAAAGGTATAGTCCGGCTACCCGAACACCCCCTAATCCAGGACTCCCTCAGTAGCCCCTGAACCAGGCTTCAATGACGACGAGTCCGGCGTGCAAATTGTCTTCGGCATTGCAAGGCGGGTTCCTCTTCCCAGTCCTTCATAGAAGATTGTAAACACCAAGAGTAGTGTCCGGCTCTGTAAAATAAATTTCCACATATTGCCATAGAGAGAATAATATTAACACTAATCAAATCTGATGACGTATTCTGCAGTGTGCCATCACACTACAGCCAAGCCCTTTACTCGAATCGTTTTTACTTTTCCACCTCAGCATGTTTTGCGAGGCGGTTTCCTTGGCACGTCTTGTCAAAGCAGAGATCGCGTACTCTTTTTACGGGATTCTCATCAATACGGACGTGGGTAACCCAACCGCGCCATTTATCACGGCGCTCGGGAGGCAAGCGAATTTTATTAGGTAGGTGGGGACGCATAACCGCATCCGCCTATATAAGGGGATAAGGATCCACCCTTTTTACCTACGCCTTCTTCCTCCCTTGCCTATCCATCTCTCGCGCACCCGAGCTCCAGCGCTCAAGCCCGCACTTCCCACCTCAACCTTCTCTAGCAATGTCCGGAGCGGGAGGCAAATGGATGGTCTCCTCCATTACGGGGGGTAAAATCAAGAAGCTAAGGAAGGCCGGGTATCTGTCCAAGGACATCGTGCACCGGCTTCCCGAGGAGGGGCAGCTTATCCCCACCCCAAGGCCCCATGAGAGGGTGGTATTTCTCCTCCACTTCCTCCGTGGACTGGGTTTTCCACTCCACCCGTTTGTCCGGGGGCTCATGTTCTACTACGGCCTGGATTTCCACGATCTGGCTCCGAACTTCATCCTCAACATCTCGGCGTTTATCATCGTGTGCGAGGCTTTTCTCCGCGTCCGCCCCCATTTCGGCCTCTGGCTCAAGACTTTTAACGTCAAGCCCAAGGTGGTGAGCGGCAGCCAGGCGGAGTGCGGAGGCGCCATGGCGGGCAAGATGGCCAATGCCCTATGGTTCGAGGGCTCTTTCATGGAGACCCTAAAGGGATGGCAATCCGGGTGGTTTTACATCACCGAGCCACGCGATCCAGAATGGACCGCGGCCCCCGAGTTCCGATCCGGACCCCCCACGCGGCTTGTGTCCTGGAAAGAGACGGGCCTGTCGTGGGGTGACGGAAAAGAGGTGACCGGATTGCAAACATGCATCCGGTCCCTGGTGAACAAGCCAGTCCGGCTAGTTAATATAATCCAGGTTATGCTCGTCCGCCGGATCCTCCCGTGCCAACAACGGGATTTCAATCTGTGGGAGTTCGACCCGGCGCAACATCAAACCCTCAGCAGGCTCTTCGACACAACGTACGAGGATGCCTGGAAGATGCTATTCAAGGGCGCCGAGGCTCCCGCATCCGCCTCCGAGGACCGCGGATATAGCTTGCAGCGTCACGCTAACAAGGTATGCCATCTACACCTTTTACAGGATGTTAAGCTTTTTCCATAGTTTGACTATATGCGGGATCTAAACTCCCTTACCTTTGACAGGCTTGGCGGGCAATAGCCGAACCAATTAACTGTCCGGCTCCGTTGCCCGAAGACCCAGCCCCAGCTTTATTGATGAAGCTGCTGGCCCCGGCGCCTTATGTGGTGTCGGAGAAGAAGGCCAAGAAGAAGAAGACCACGGGGACTCGAAAGAGTGCCCGCAATGTGGTGGTGTCGGACTCATCATCTGACGAGTCCGAGGTGCCCTCCTCCCGCGAGAATGAGGAGGAGGAAGAAGAAAACTCTCCCTCTCCAGTGGAGGGAGGAGAGAAGAGGAAGGCCGCCCCAACGGGGGAGGCCGAGGGGTCTGGGAAAAGGAAGACCCCTCCGCCGGACTACGCCCCTGACGCCCAAGAGGGCGAAGAGGAGTGGCCGGACAGGGCCAAGCGTCCGGCGAAATCGTAAGTTCGGGTATCAGAGTAACTCATGATGTTCCTTTATTGCCCAGCTTTCCCTAATGTCGAATGTAATCATGCAGCCCGCCCCGGGCCACACTCAATGAGTCTTCGAGCGGCTCCCTGGATTCATCGGACGTGAACTCTGTTCCGCCGCTGTCTCCCCCCGCACTGCGGATGACGCTGAAGTGGTGTCGCAACGAGCTCCGGGGCAAGAGGAGGTGGTCCTGGAGGAGCTGCAAGGCGACCTCCCGGACCCCAGGAGTGAAGGGGACAAGACCCCCCCAGGGCTTCAAGTCCGGCCTTAAGCCGGACACCGTGCCGGAATCTTCAACAATTCCAGACCGCGGCAGGCGAACTCCTTCCAAGAGGAACAAGCCTTCTGAGCCGGCAGCCTCCGTCCAACCGGAGGCGCCGGACAATCTGCTGGAGGTGCTTGAAGGTGCCTCCATCGACGAGGAGCACCGTACTGTTATGAGTGCGGTGATCCAGAAGGTTCAGTCCGCCAAGAGCAGGCTGAATGAAGCTTGCGCTGGCCTCCTAACAGGCTTCGAGGTAAGTAAAAATATGTAAAAATATTACCGCATAGACAGTAGCCCCTGATGCTCTGTTTGGCGTTCGGAAAGAAAAGCCGAATAGAGGATCTATGAAATTTCGCAGGAGTCTAATAATGAAGAGTCAATATGCGTATGCAGGCTTCGCTGCTAGCCACCGCCGCACTGACTGCGGAGGTGGATGCCCTGAAACAGGGACTCGAGCGGTCCGAGCAAGAGCTCGGCCATGTCAAGCAGCAGCTCGAGGAGAAAGAAGGTAAGAAATACCTTAGAAAAAAGTGCCTATAGAGAGGCATGATTGCAAAAAATAACAAGATTGTACTGCTTATTGTAGGGGCCACGACTGAGGTGGCGACCCTCAAGCAGGCGCTGTCCGAGGCCGAAAAGAAAACGGCCGCTGAGCGCACCGAGCGAGAGAAACTTGAGTCTCAGGTCGGCGAGGTGCAGCAAGAGCTTCAGGCTCTCATGAAGAAACATGAGAGTTTGGAGCTTGAGTCGAAGACCCAAGCGTCCGAGCTCGCGACGGCCCTTGAGACTGCCAAGTCTGCCAAGGCCGAAGCCCAAAAGGCCCTCCGAGAGTTGGAGGATATGAAGAAGATAGCAGCGGGTAAGGCATTCTTTATGCAAAGCAGAAACATAAAAGTAAACTACTTGTTACTTACCCGAATCCGGAGTTCTCCAGGGGCCTTCGCAGATCTTCCCCGCAGCGTATCCGATGCCGCCGCATTCTACCGAGCTGAAGAGGGCAGCTCGACGGAGAAGGTGTTCTGGTCCCAGTATGCTGAGGCCGGACACCCTGTGCCCTTGAGCGACCAGCTGAAACAGCTGGTCGAACTCCACAAGGCGGCCGAACAGGCCATGAAGGGCTTCATAGTTCGGCTGTGGCCCGGAGAGGCCCTGCCTGGGAGCTACTTCGGGCTGGTGCAGCGGCTGGTGGAGGCCTGTCCAAGGCTCGAGGTCATCAACCGCTCTGTCTGCATCGAAGGTGCCCGTAGGGCCCTTGCCCGTGTAAAGGTGCATTGGGGTAAGCTGGACGGTGAGAAGCTTGTGACGGACGGGTTGCCGCTGGGAAAGGAGCATCGCAAGCCGGAGAACTATTATAAGGATGTCCTTGCGGGTGCCCGCCTTGTGGCGGATGAGTGCACCAAGGATCTAATTTTTGAATGAATTCGCTCGTGTTTATCCTGTGCGCTGAAAACTTGTTCATATGCGCTAAGCAATGCTTATTGAATTTAAAATATTATTTTTTGTGCGTCCGTTTATCAAAAATTGAGAGATGGCCAGTCGTCGGCTTCTGCCCCCATGCCACTAGTGCTGGGGTGTTCGGTGATAAACCTGGGCGCTCTTTTTCCCATGGTTGGGTCCTTCGAGGGAGGCGCTCAGCATGACGAACCAGGCAATCGGACTATAATGCTTGAACACTCTCACTTAGCCATAGAACTTTATAATTTTAAATTTTGGCGAAGCCCCTAGTTCGGAAGACCGAGTTCGGGGCACTATCCACGCCTTGGCTGGGGTTATCCAGCTCCTCGCTCGAAGCGGCATAAGCCTTTAGGGACTCGAAAAACCTCTCGAACAGCAACCGGTCTCTCGCCTCATCATGACAGTCAGTTTTAGCTTTCTCCACTGAGGTGCTTAACCCAGCTCAACCGGGGCACAATCGCAGTGGTTCTCCTAGTGCTACCTTAGCCGATATAGCGGAACGTAAGGCACCAAAACATAGGAGCCGGGCAAACCCAACTATTGACCCAAATCATGATTCGGAGCCGATGCATATAGTGCTATAAGTTCGGGGTGCCGCACTTGTGAAAGTGTACGGACTTCTCACACCATATTAAAGGGTACTGAAGCCCCTGGCATACTTGCCGTACCACAATGTACGGGTGCGACATGTCATTAATGAACATATATATGAAAAGAGTAATGCAAAAAATAGACAAGAAGCTAAGCATTGTTTATGGAGAGGCTATTTATCAAAGCCGAACGATACAAATGGTGCGGTAAGCAAAGGATATTGGACTATTCAGTATGTCCTGACCAGGGGCAGGCCGCGGAATTTATATATAAAGTAGGTATACCGCTCGTAACAGAGACCACCTGGGAGTTCCATAATGCGGCATGGCTTGTCTGCCTCCCTGGATCTTGCATCGTTTGTGCGCCAATCGAATTGCCGAACAGGTCGTCCGAAGTATGGAGTCCTGAAAGTAAGAAAAAATTAAAAAAAAGAATCCGGCAGCCCCTGGTACGTTTTAAGCCGTATTTTGGGCGTGCCATTATTGTGCCCCTTCCCCTGTGCCCATGGTATTTCAAGGGCGTAGTTATGTACGCGAGGTACTGGTTTCGCTAGTTCGCGAAAGCTGGGGTTGGGGCCGCATTGCTACGCTTGCTCAGAGTGTGCCAGGCGGTCCTGCTGTAGGTTACTCCGGGCGCGCTTGGCAGTGTCTGGCTTTTTAATGGTCGGACTGGAGAATTGCCTAAGAAGGCTACTTTGTACCTCCGCTGCGAGAGCCGCCATATGCTCCTCCGTACGAAGGGAGCGTTTGGTGTTCCCGTTGACCGTGATTACTCCTCGAGGGCCTGGCATCTTGAGTTTGAGATATGCGTAGTGCGGCACCGCATTGAATTTTGTGAATGCGGTTCGTCCGAGCAGGGCATGATAGCCACTGCGAAACGGGACTATATCGAAGATTAACTCTTCGCTTCGGAAATTATCCGGGGATCCGAAGACCACGTCAAGTGTTACTGAGCCTGTACAGTTGGCTTCTACACCTGGTATGACGCCTTTAAAGGTCGTTCTTGTGGGTTTGATCCTTGAGGGATCTATGCCCATTTTCCGCACTGTGTCCTGATAAAGCAGGTTCAGGCTACTATCGCCGTCCATGAGGACTCTTGTGAGGTGAAATCCGTCAATGATTGGGTCAAGAACCAATGCGGCGAAGCCGCCATGACGGATGCTAGTGGGATGGTTCCTTCGATCAAAAGTGATCGGGCAGGAGGACCATGGGTTGAACTTTGGGGCGACTGGCTCCATCGCGTATACGTCTCGTAGCGCGCGCTTCCGCTCCCTCTTGGGAATGTGGGTTGCGTATATCATGTTCACCGTCCGCACTTGTGGGGGAAATCCCTTCTGTCCATTGTTGTTCGGCGGCTTGGGCTCCTCGTCGTCGCTGTGCAGCCCCTTGTCTCTGTTTTTGGCTCTTAACTTGCCTGCCTGCTTGAACACCCAACAATCCCTGTTAGTGTGATTGGCTGGCTTTTCAGGGGTGCCATGTATCTGGCACAAGCGATCGAGTATTCGGTCCAAACTGGACGGGCCCTGAGTATTCTTTTTGAATGGCTTTTTCCGCTAACCGGATTTATAGCCTCTGAATCCGGCATTGACTGCCGTGTCTTCATAGCTGTCGCTGTTAACACGGCGTTTTTGTTTGTTCCGACGTGTCCTACCACTTTTGTCCTTGGTATCCCAATTACCAGGGTTCTTTGATAAGTTGTTACTGCGAGCTAGCCAGCTGTCTTCACCCGCGCAAAAGCGGGTCATGAGTGTCGTGAGGGCTGCCATGGATTTCGGCTTTTCCTGTCCCAGGTGCCGGGCAAGCCACTCATCGCGGATGTTATGCTTGAAGGCTGCTAGGGCCTCTGCGTCCGGACAGTCGACTATCTGGTTTTTCTTTGTTAGGAACTGTGTCCAGAATTGTCTGGCTGATTCTTCTGGCTGCTTAATTATGTGGCTTAAGTCGTCGGCATCTGGCGGTCGCACGTAAGTGCCCTGGAAGTTGTCGAGGAATGCGGCTTCCAGGTCCTCCCAAGAACTAATTGAGTCTGCTGGCAAGCTGTTAAGCCAATGCCGGGCCGGTCCTTTAAGTTTGAGCGGGAGGTACTTGATGGCGTGTAGATCATCGCCGTGTGCCATGTGGATGTGAAGGAGATAATCCTCAATCCATACCGCCGGGTCTGTGGTGCCATCGTACGATTCGATGTTTACGGGTTTAAAGCCCTCTGGGATTTTATGATCCATTACTTCATTAGTGAAGCATAGCGGGTGTGCGGCACCTCTGTACTGGGCTATATCACGACGCAGCTCGGAAGAGCTATGTCTGTTGTGTTCGGCCCGGCCCGATTTGTTGTATCCGGCGTGAGGATCATTGTCACATGCCGTAGGGCGCCTGCACGATCCGTAGATTGATCTTGTCTGTCTTGCCTTGTCCTCCAGTATGTCTCGCAGGTCGGGCGCATTTTCCTGTGCCTTAGTTGTGCGGTGTCGGGGCATGGCTTGGGTGGAGGGCTGAGAGGCGTCTCTGTCGCGGCCATGAGGTGGCCGGTCTGCCATGTCATGCACAGGTGATGTAGGTGCTTCCTCCTCTGATCGGGGTAGCAGCCTGCGCTTCGGGTAACTCTTGGAGGGGCGTTCGAGTTCATACTCTTCGGCCGCAAGGACTTCAGTCCATCTGTCAGCTAGCAAATCTTGGGCAGCTTTAAGCTGTTGCTGCTTTTTCTTGAGGCTGCTTGCCGTGGCTAAAAGCCTGCGTCTAAAACGCTCTTGTTCGGCGGGGTCTGATGGTATGACGAATTCGTCATCATCGAGGCTTGCCTCGTCTTCGGAGGGAGGCGTATAGTTATCATCCTCGACCTCTCGGTCTGCCGCTCTCTCATGAGGGCTGGCTTCTCCATCTTCCTGTGCCGAATCTTGCTGGGGTGGGTGTTCTTTGGCGCTATCTGGGGTAGTATTATCTCCCGTGCCGGAATCACCATTTTTGCTTTGGCGGGACTTAGAGCGGCGCCGCTGACGCCGGCGCTTTGGCTGTTTCTTGGGGGCGTCATCCCCCATTGTTCCATCGCCATCTCCGTCTTTTGGAGTATCCACCATGTATATGTCATATGACGAGGTGGCATTCCAGCCCCTACAGGTGCTGGTTCCTGTTTGTCTCCTATATCGTCGTCCATGCCGTCGATGTCTTCGGAGCCGAAGTCAAGTATGTTGGTTAAATCGTCGACAGTGGCTACAAAGTGGGTGGTGGGTGGGTTTTGAATTTCCTCACCGTCCGTATCCCACCCTTGCTGACCGTAGTTCGGCCAGGGCTCTCCTGATAAAGAGAGAGACTTAAGAGAATTCAGGATGTTGCCAAAAGGCGAATGCTGAAAGATGTCCGCGGCAGTGAACTCCATTGCCGGCGCCCAATCGGATTCGATTGGCAAGGGTGCGGGGGGCTCGGAGTTCGGAGAAGAATCCGGCTCCTCGGAGTCACGGGCCACGCGGAGTGCGGGGCTGGAGTTCGGCTCGATCACCTCTGAGATCGCAGCCCCTGAGGCAGCGTCCAACCGCTGATCCTCGATCGGCGCAGTAGGTTCCGAATCAATGGTCGAAACCGATGTGCGTGCGGCCTCCAAGGCGTTGTTCGGCAGCAGAGCTATATCATGCCCGTCGAGACAGTGCGGCACGCTTGGCTGTGGCTCGAATCTGTCAAAGATCAAGTCCCCGCGGATGTCAGCCGTGTAGTTTAGGCTTCCAAACCTGACCTGATGGCCAGGGGCGTAGCTTTCGATCTGCTCAAGGTGGCCAAGCGAATTGGCCTGCAGTGCGAAGCCGCCGAAGACGAAGATCTGTCCGGGGAGAAAAGTCTCACCCTGGACCGCATCATTGTTGAAGATCGAAGGAGCCATCGGGCCTAAAGGCGACGACACAGAGGAACTCTCAATGAAAGCACCAATGTCGGTGTCAAAACCGGCAGATCTCAGGTAGGGGGTCCCGAACTGTGCGTCTAGGCCGGATGGTAAAAGGAGACAGGGGACACTTTGTTTTACCTAGGTTCGGGCCCTCTCGATGGAGGTAATACCCTACTCCTGCTTGATTAATATTGATGATATGGGTAGTACAAGAGTAGATCTACCACGAGATCAAGGAGGCTAAACCCTAGAAGCTAGCCTATGGTATGATTGTTGTGTATGGAGTTGATTCTGTCCTACGGACTACAACCCTCCGGTTTATATAGACACCGGATAGGGTTAGGGTTACACAGAGTCGGTTACAATGGTAGGAGATCTTGAATATCCGCATCGCCAAGCTTGCCTTCCACGCCAAGGAAAGTCCCATCCGGACACGGGGCGAAGTCTTCAATCTTGTATCTTCATAGTCCAGGAGTCCGGCTGAAGGTATAGTCCGGCTACCCGAACACCCCCTAATCCAGGACTCCCTCAGGGGGGCTGGGGCGCTGGGGTGGGGGGCTGGGGGCGCTGAGGATGGGGGTCGCCAGGGCTAAGAGTGCGGGGGCTGGGGTTCACCGGAGCTGGTGGCGCGGGGCTGGTGAGCGAGGGGGCTGAGGGCGTCGCATGGGGGAAGTGTCTGGAGTAGCTCGGTACCGGTTCGGGCCTGAATTGACTCGGGAACACAGGATCGGGCCCTTATAGGAGCGGATGGTAACAAAATAACAGAATAGCCATGTCCTATATATATATATATATCAGTTAGGCTTCAAGTGCATACTTGTTAGTTAAACCTATGTATAAATTGTGACACTAAATACGACTAGTAAGTACTCCAGTACAGTAGCAGTACTACTATACGACGGTCAAATTATTCATCATGTCCACACATTGAATTGACGTGACAACACACTACGCGTGAGGTGACACAAGAATCCCGGTGGCGTGTTCGGGTATTCTGGACTTCAGATTTGGAGTACCACTTATCTGTCGAAATCTTTCATCATTCACTTAAAACAGTCGATTGATCATACATTGAGTACCATATAACTGAATTACCGATGCAAGTCGAAGAAGGATTGGCCGGTGCTACCGGCTGGTGTCAAGTTCGATCCCACGGATCAGGAGCTGATCGAGCACCTTGAGGCCAAAGTGAGTGCTGACAGCGCGAGATTTCAGTCTCTCATCGATTTGTTCATACCAACCATCGACAGCGAGCACGGCATATGCTACACCCAACCTGAGAAACTTTCAGGTAAGACACCGATCGGCCATCTACTTGCACAAACATATTCCTTTGTTTATAGCTCTATTTTTCTTTTTAGACGCGGACCTAGTGAAGCAATTACAATTTGACAGTTAATAAAAAGTGAAACAAGTGACTGCAACATGCCAAAGATGTTATGAAAATGCCAACTAGGTACACTAAAACTTGTATTCCACAATACTGCAGGTATCACACTGAGTGGCCTAAGGAAGCATTTCTTCCAGCGCAATTCTAGGGCGTTCAAAAGGGGCACGTGGACGCGTTGCAAGATACAGTCGGAGTGCGGCATGCACGCGATGTGGCACAACACCGGCAATACCTTGCTGGTGATGGTCAACGGCCGGCAGACGGGCAGCAAAAAAGGTTCTGGTGCTGCACACCAACAAGAACTTCGACCAGCAGAGGACCAACTGGGTGATGCACCAGTACCACCTAGGGGACCTGGAGCAAGAGAAGGAGCGGGAGCTGGTCCTCTGCAAGATTTTCTACCAGACGAACACTAGGGCCAGGAGTAAAAAGATTATAAGTTAGTTTGGTATTGGTAGTTGTACTACCTTGTCGTCCACAAGTTGGTATTGTTGTTAATGATCTTTTGGTATGAACTTGCATTTGCTTCCAACCATCATGCCGAGGGTCGGTGTGGATATAAAGCTGAATCATTTGTTTTGAAATGAATTTTCAGGCACCTGATTTTTATTTGATGGGTAGCATAAGCACCCACCGTTCGAATTCTCAGTTCTCCAATTTTTTCGAAACAAGTGCATGCACTTATTATCACGATTAAAAAACAATATTCGTGCTGCATCATAGTTATCAGTTTGTACTTGCAGAATTCTCTCGTTTATTGACCACATATATTTTTTTTAGGTCGAACAAGTTTCAACTGGGTTGTAGACTGCCCAGGGTTGGTTTTGTTTTTAACAGGCCCAGCCCATGACGACAACGCGGCACAAAGATCCAGCAGGTATCTACTGGCCTCTGGCCCGCCAGCGTTAGTTATATTTTGTCTTACAACATCCGCAGGCAGTTTTTTTTACTGAATCAAACACACAGCCTAATTCTATTATCCTCTTGAAACGCATGTCCTACATCCGTTTTCTAATCTCTACCTATAGTTTTACTAGTTCATATACATGTATCATTATATTGAAAACACATAAAATTCCCTTTTCATATTTAAATCCTTATTTTTGTTGTTTTTTCCCACCTAGCGCTGATTTTTTTACCACTGGTTTTCCCTTAAACCAACTCAATTGTCCCACGTCTTATTTGCTTACAAAAACAAAATGATTTTTTTGGCAAATCAATAAGTTCTTAAAAATGTTTATCATTTCGGGATTACAACAGTTCGGACTCCACCGAAATATGCAAAATAAGGTTGAACTTTTTGACCGTGGTCCTGGACAGAAAATGGGTTGTAATAAATTACTTAAGAATTAGCAAATGGGCTACAAATTATAAAAAATAGCAAATGGGCTTTATGTTGTCTGCCACAGATTTGGAGGCTGACTTGTGGGCCTACTAAGTTCATACGTACACAAGGTTTCTCAAAAAAGAAACTTAGTCAACAATCGACTGTACCAGCGTCAGACCGTTAGATGCACTGTTCAAGAATTCGGCAGATAAATCAGTTAACGGCCAGTTAATCGCTACTCACTGGGTGACTGACTCGAATAGTGACTATTCATTGTGTTAACTGCCCAAGCCAGTTAACAGGCTGTCAGACCGATTAATCGGTGTCAGACCGATTAATCGCCTTGGCCCGTTGGCTGGTAGCAAGCAAAGACCAGCCTTTTTGGCCTGTGACCACCCCTTCGATGCCCCTCCGGCTCCTTATATCGCTAGGTTTTGGCCTCCTGCCGCCCCTCCCGCTTCTTTCTCATCTAGCCCCGGCCTGGCTGGCGGCAGCAAGTCCTCGCCGGTGCCCTGTCCAGCAGCTCCACCGCTACAGGCTGCAGCTTCGCCGCTCGCCTG
Source organism: Triticum urartu (assembly GCF_003073215.2). NCBI lineage: Eukaryota > Viridiplantae > Streptophyta > Magnoliopsida > Poales > Poaceae > Triticum > Triticum urartu. The sequence goes on along the minus strand of NC_053026.1, from coordinate 567,665,391 downwards.
CCTGCTCTCCCTTCCCCTGCATCAGCTGCTCCGGTGCCCTTGTCTTCTCCCGTGGACTGCTTGTCATCACCCGATCCGGCTGCTACTACCCATCTCGTCTTGGCGGTTAATCTCCTAGTCCTAGCTATTCCTCCATGGCATCCCCAAATAGCAAGGTAGTACCCTCTTCTTCCCCTCTCACACGCTAGACAATCTAGCACCGTAGATTAGCAAATTTTATAGAATATAGATGTATCCATCACTAGTGCAGAACCGGGCAATAGCACCGGTTCGTAAGGCCCTTTAGTGCCGGTTAGGTAACCGGCACTGAAGTGTGGGCACTAAAGCCCCCCCCTTTAGTACCGGTTCAGCACGAACCGGTGCTAAAGGGCAACCAAGTGGCACGAGCCAGCTCCGAGGGCCGGGAGCCCTTTAGTACCGGTTGGTAACACCAACCGGTACTAAAATGTTTGGGGGGTTTTGGTTTTATGATTTCTTTTTCATTTAATTTTGTGTTTTCCATTTTAATTCTTTTTTGTTTGCTAGTATTTTACGGTACTACACATTGTACACGTTATGCATATATATAAATAGAATTTCTAGTAGAACCAATCATATATATATCATCAATGTCTCACAAACCACCATATTAATTTACACATACACACATGTATAGCTATATACAATTTCTCCTACATATGCATGTTGCCTTCGGAGCCAGTGGCATTAGCCTAATTGGTGCCTTCGGAGCACGATGACAATTGGAAGTGGTTCATGACCTGGTCGATGGGGGCGGTAGCGGGTAATAGTATTCTCCCTTCGGATTTATGACATGGTCGAGCAAAAATCCCGCTATTTCCTCTTGAAGTGCTTCTACGCGCTCCGTTTCTAGGAGCTTGTCCCGCACCTCTTTGAACTGTTAAGAAGGAGATCAATATGCATGTGTATTAGTTGTGTGACTAGATATCGATAATGGTGTAAAAATTGTGAATAGTGTTCTGACAAGCGTACCCATTCCTGTCTTTGAGATCTGCTCCTTTCGGACGCCATCATGCGAATGTTCTCGCAAACGCAGAATGCACACAGATTAGTCCCCTGCGCCTGCTTCAGGGCCTTTATTACAAGAATGGAATTTAATTTGATCAGATAATAATTAATCAAGCATGATAATTAAAGAGATGGCGGCTAGCTAGCTAGCTAGTACTACTTAATTACTTACCTTGGGTCGAAACCATTTCAGCTGTCGTTTCCATTCGCCTTCCGTGACGCTGATGAACCTTGCCCAAGCCCTGCCCGCCGACAAAGAAAATGAATAAAGGGGTTATTAAATAGTTCATATCATGAAATGACGAACTAAATAGGCCGAGATATATAGTTAATAATGATTAAAATTACCTGTTGACTATCCCAAACAAGATGTTATAGTCACTATTTGCTTTGAGTAGCGAGTCCAGTATTTGAACTGTTCCGGCGTCAACTTTAATGATACACAAGATCCAGTGAAATCTGCATGCACACACGTTTGCATGTCTTAATTAAGCGGGCATATGTAAGCAAAAACATGTAGCTAGCTAGTAGGCAAAAACAGAGAATTTTTAGTACAAGAAAGTGTAACTCACTGGAAGTTGTAAGGAAGTAGTATATCTTCATTGTATTTGAGGCACTTCAAGAACTCTAGCATGCTGTCCTCTACCTGCTTTTCATGATGTTTGTTTATTGTCCATGTGTATTCATTAACGGTGTTTGGGTCAATGAACCCAATGCCATAGCGTCCACCTTTTCTCATTTCATACATCTTCATCCTGCATAATACCACAGAAAAGAATATAGTGAGGATAATTACAGGTAATGATTGATCAAAAGGATCACTACAGCTAGCTTGAGACTTAAATTATAGAAAGAAATCACTTACAGACAATAGCAACTGACGATAGATTTGTCGAGTGCGTCTTGATTGTATAACTGAAACAGTTCAGAATACTCAACGGTCACAGGTTTCTCATGGTAGTAATGATCCTTCTTGACTTGCACCATGAGGGACTCTCGATCGGATCTCTTGGTAATGTCCATGTACCATTGATGTAATTCATACATTCTTGTTGGGAGCTTCTTGACCTCTTCTGGCTTGACCAAAGGTTGGCCCCGGGCATATTTCCGTTTTATTTCCTCCTCTGTAAGCACAGGCATGTCCTCGATCTCGAGGAGTTGTCCAACAGTGATTTTGAGAGTTTCAGCCTGCATTATATGCTCCTGGGTTATTACCACATCGCCCACCTCGGGAACGTAAACTGTTTGGCCACAATAATATTGGGCGCGCATACTGTCACGTGTTGTTGGTGGCACAACAAGCGGGGGGATCGATTGCGCCGCCTGTTCTCCTAGCTGGGCAACGGTTTTCCCGCATTTTTTGACAGCTGCTTGTTGTTTGCTCGAGCTCGAGCTCGCCTCCTTCTGTAGACGTTGTCGATGTAACTTCCTGATGTGGCGCTCATAGTCTGTGTCAACAGGCTTAGGAGCTGGTGGTTGAGCCATACGAATGAAGTGGTCAACTACTTCCACAGGCACTTTCTCCCTTGGCGGCGGTGGCGGTTTCGGTCCAAAATGGGCGTCGACTTCTGCCCGCACTATGGCATTGGTTTGCTCCTCGGTCCTGTCGTAAGCCCTCTCAGGAAGAGGAGTAGTGAGGTTTGGACCATATTTATATCGCTTGCCTCCGCCTGTACTTCCTGTACTATGACCTTGACTCGTACCGCTACGCACCATAGCTGCGGGGTGTCTCTTCTGCGATTGCTGAGGCGGCGGAGACCGGCTGACGGGGCTGAGTTGGACGAGGAGGAGTGGCCTGAAGCTGTGCCGGACTTGGAGGAGGAGTGGCCTGAGGTTGTGCCGGACTTGGAGGAGGAGTGGACGTCTGACGCTGTGTCGGACTTGGAGGAGGAGTAGCCTGACACTTTGCCTGACTTGTAGGAGGAGGAGTGGCCTCACACGTTGGTGGACTTGGAGCGGGAGTCTGCTGACTCGGTGGCGGACTTCAACGAGGAGTCGGGTGACGCGGTGTCGGTGGCCTTCGAAAGATGATGCAATCCTTTCTCCATAGGATGACATGATGTATGGCCTCTCCCAATGTGTGCTCGTCGTCATCTCCAGGAATGTCAAGCTGTAGCTCCGAATATGGGTCCACCACCTCATCAACCAAGACACGAGCATAGCCCGCTGGAATCGGGTTGCAATGGAAGGTTGCCTCGGGGGAATTTGAAAAAGCAACGGCGTCCGCCACCTTCATGGATATGTTCTTCATTTTGAAGTGTAGCTCGCAGTTAGTGTTCTCCGTGATGTCATCCATGGGGTATCTATCCAGCACTGCGTCGCCTGAGGCGGAACCCACGCTGCTTCTCGGCATGGATGGGGCGGTGCTATCCAATGCTGGATCATCCGCTAGCTGTTGCAGATGCTGAGACCCCCTTTGCTGGCTAAGTGAGTCGATCTGCTCCTGCTGCCGCTGGAATTTAACTGCCAATTCCGCTTGACTTGCTTCTAGGCCTTGAAGGCGTTCATAGTCCCGCTTCCTCTGCTCCTCCTCCATCTTCCTCTTCTTCTCCTCCGCAATCTTCTTTCTCACACGGGTTCTGTAGTCGGCGTTCCAGTCCGAAAACCACTCATACCACGGAATAGCGCCCTTGCCTCGTGTTCTTCCCGGGTGTTCAGGATTTCCCAGGGCATGCGTAAGCTCGTCGTTCTCTCTGTTGGGCTGGAACACCCCCGATCGAGCCTCTTCTATTGCAACAAGTATCACACCGTCGGCTCCGTTCAGACATGCCTTCGTCAAAACATTGCCTGTCTTCGGGTCCAACTCCCCCCCATGCGCATAGAACCAAGTCCTGCACCTGGGGGGCCAGCTCTTAGTAACCGGAGTGACACCTGCATCCTCCATCTCTTTCTCAGACTTATTCCACTTAGGCATTTCCACCGCGTAGCCACCTGGCCCCAGCTTATGGAACTTATCCTTTTTTCGGCATTCTTCTTGTTTATTCTCGACCGTTCCTTAGCTAATTCTGAATCCTTGAATTTCACGAAATCGTCCCAATGAGCACTTTGATTCTCTAGTATCCCCTCGAATACTGGAGTCTTCCTTCCTCCCTTGACGTACTTCTCCCACGTCGTTCTCTTGTGGTTCTTGAATGCAACCGCCATCTTCCTAAAAGCAGCGTCCTTGACTTTCTGCACATCTGCTTCTGTGAAATGATCTGGTAGGGTGAAATGTTCCATGAGAGTATCCCAAAGCAGTTTTTTTTGATTCTCGTCGACAAAAGTAACATTTGGACGTGGCTTTGCTGGCTTTCTCCATTCTTGAAGGGAGATCGGGAGTTGGTCCTTCACAAGAACTCCGCACTGACGAACGAACTTGTCCGCAATCTTCTTAGGCGCTAATGGTTCGCCATTAGGTTTGAATGCCTCGATATTGTACTTGACGCCCTCCTTCAACTTTTTGTTCGGGACTCGTTTCGTCCTTTTGCCTGAAGATTTGCTCGATCCGGATGGCTGAAAGAAGAAAGATCGATTCGTTAATATATCTTCAACTCATTTAAAACATGCGATGATCACCAGATTCCTGCTTATATAAATATATATACCTCGCCGGTGTTTGTTGTTTCAGGATCAACATGTTCTTCGTCGTAGTTCATGACTTCATCAATTCGGTCGTCGCGGTCGAATATCATATCACCCTCTCCGGTGTTGTTTAGAAATTCGGAGCCGTCAAAATCTTCTTCATTCTGATCATCATCTGGCCCGCGTATGATATCGAACATGGTCTGTTCTCTCTCTCTGTCGGTATTGTCCGCCATAGCTTTTATTTAACTATGCCAAAAGAAATATAAAACAATTTAGTATAATCTCGAATAATAGATATAATCTCGAATACATCGTCTCGAATAATAGATATAATCTCGAATACATCGTCTCGAATAATAGATTTAATCTCGAATACATCATCTCGAATAATATATAATATTGAATAGTACATCACTTGCTAGGTAGCTAATTAAAGATCGAATACTACAGAAGAATCTAGGACACTCGCGGTTCCTGCGGCGCGGGCGGTGGACACCCAAAGAGAAGGAACCCTCACAGGATCATAGCTGAAGTGAGATCCCTGAAGAAACTGCCAGGTATTGGAGAACCTGCCGCCCTCTAACGCAACCATGTAGCGATGGACGTGCTCGTCCTCCTCCCTGACACGACGACGTACCACCTCCGGCGGGGCCGGCTCCCTCCGCGCCAAAACTGGCCCACGCGAACGCCACCAAACGAGATCAGGGTCGACGACGGGACCCGGGGCCGGGTTCCTCATCAAGCGGCGCGCCCCTCCAGGCAGCACCTCCCAGTGCCAGCCCGGTGGAGCCCAGTCCCGGACATGGGTCAGCTGGACGTCGTCGCGGACGTGTCGACGGCGAGAATGCGGGCCGGGCATCATCGACAACAAATACTAGCTATATGCCCGCAAAAAGTAACATTTTTTTAATGATTGGATTTTGATAACTAAAATTTCTAACATTTCTATAACATTTCTAACAATGTTATATATAACTAACATTTCTATAACATTTCTAATATTTCTATAACTAAAAAAAAGAAAAATTTCTAACTTTTTTATAACTATTTCTATAACTAAAAAACAGAAAAATTTCTAACAATTCTAACTTTTTTATAACTATTTCTATAACTAAAAACAGAAAAATTTCTAACAATTCTAACTTTTTTATAACTATTTCTATAACTAAAAAACAGAAAAAATTCAAACAATTCTAACATTTCTAACAATTCTAACATTTCTAACTATTCTAACAATTCTAACATTTCTAACTATTTCTAAAAAACAGAAAAATGTCTAACAATTTCTAAAAAACAGAAAAATCTATAACTAAAAATGTATGTGTGTGTGTGCGCGCGCTCACTGGCCGGCGAGGCGAGAGGCGACGGGGGGCGCGCGGCGACGGGGACGGCGACGGGCGCGGCGACGACGGGGCGGCGACGACGGGGGACGGCACGGGCGCGGCGACGACGGGGGACGACGGGGGACGGGGACGTACGGGCCGGGGCGGCGACGACGACGGGGACGGTGACGACGCGGCCGGGACGGGCGGCGGGTGACGACGGGGACGACGGGGACGTGGACGACGGGGCGGCACGACGGGGACGGGGCGGCGACGGGGGGGGACGGGCCGGGGCGGCGACGAGGGATATGGAGACGGCGGGGGCGGCGGGCGACGGTGCAGAGGAGAAGAAGCAGAGGGAGAGATGAGAAACTGACGAAATTTTGAAGTGTTTTCTTATATAGAACCCACCTTTAGTACCGGTTGGAGCCACCAACCGGTACTAAAGGTCTGTTTTGGCTAGCCCAAGCGGCGGGAAGCGACCCCCTTTAGTACCGGTTGGTGGCTCCAACCGGTACTAAAGGCCCCCCCTTTAGTACCGGTAGGTGCCACGACCCGGTACTAAAGGGTGTGCGCTGCCAGGCGAGGGGCACAAAAGTTTAGTCCCACCTCGCTAGCCGAGGGGCACTCGCACCTGCTTATAAGCCCCGCCGTCGCTGCTGTCTCGAGCTCCTCTCTTAAGCAGGCCTTCTGGGCCTACCTCTTCTGCGATGCCCTGTTGGGCCTACTGGGCTAGCGGGCCTGCATCCTGGCCCAACTTGAATTTGGGTTTCTAGTTGTATGCAGGCCGCTGTGGCCCAGTAGGTGGGCTTTTTTTTCTTATTTTTTTTGCTTTATTTATTTTTGTGAATAACTTAACTTTGAAAATAGATTTTTCAGTGATTCTTTTTTCTTATGTTTAATATTAGTGTGTTTTATCATTATATTCAATTTGGTAATGCTTAGGTTATTTAAAAAATGAAATGCCTTTGTAACGGATGAGTTTTCGTCCGAAACCCTGATACTTCGAAACAGATTGTCCATTTTGTACACGAAGTGCATCCAATTTTTGCGGTAACCCTCTCTACTTTTTTTCACATGCTATGTGGGTGAAATTATGATACCATGCCAACTTTCAACCTTTTCTGAGTTCATTTGAAATGCTTTTCAATTTCAGGGTCATTTAGCTGAAAAAATCAGTAAATGCATGAAAGAATTTGCTTGCACATAAAATTTCTTCGCGTTTCAAATGCCAAAACACATAACTAGCTACCCTAACTATTACAGAGATTCCCTCCTGGGTGTGAAACACAGAAGAAAGTGATGATAGTTAAGCCGATCACATCCTAGATCTTTGGGTGTGAAACTTTTTCTTCGCGTGTGTCCCTTTGCGTCGTAGCCATGGAAAATCTTCATCATTTAACGGGATGCTCGGGTCAATATTCACTGTGAATGGAGCAATTTCATCAAACTTTTCATAATCTTCTGACTTGTCTGCCTTGTCATCCACTCCCACGATGTTTCTCTTCCCAGAAAGAACTATGTGCCACTTTGGCTCATCGTACGATGCATTCGCTTCCTTATCTTTTCTTTTTCTTGGCTTGGTAGACATGTCCTTCACATAGAAAACCTGTGCCACATCATTGGCTAGGACGAATGGTTCGTCTGCATACGCAAGATTGTTGAGATCCACTGTTGTCATTCCGTACTGCGGGTCTTCCGTTACCCCGCCTCGTGTCATATTGACCCATTTGCACCGAAACAAAGGGACCTTCAAACCACGTCGATAGTCAAGTTCCCATATGTCTTGTATATAACCATAATATGTTTCCTTTCCCGTCTTGGTTTCTGCATCAAAGCGGACACCACTATTTTGGTTGGTGCTCTTCTTATCTTGGGCGATCGTGTAAAATGTATTACCATTTATCTCGTACCCTTTGAAAGTCATTATATTCGAAGATGGTAACTGGGACAGCAAGTACAGGTCATCTTCAATAGAGGTGTCATGCATGGTACGTGCTTGCAACCAGCTGGCGAAACTCCTGGTTTGTTCATGTGTAATCCAGTCATCAGACCGCTCCGGGTGTTTGGAGCGTAGCAAATTCTTGTGTTCATCCATATACGGAGCCACCAAGGCGGAATTCTTTAGAACTGTGTAGTGTGCTTCAGTGAGAGAATGTCCGTCCATACATATTATTTGTTCCCCTCCTAGCGTGCCTTTTCCATCCAGTCTGCCCTTATGCCGCGATTCAGGAACACCAATCGGCTTAAGGTCAGGAATAAAGTCAATACAAAACTCAATGACCTCCTCATTTTGACGGCCCTTGGAGATGCTTCCTTCTGGCCTAGCACGGTTATGAACATATTTCTTTAAGACTCCCATGAACCTCTCAAAGGGGAACATATTGTGTAGAAATATAGGACCCAAAACGTTAATCTCTTCGCATAGGTGAACTAGGACGTGCGTCATGATGTTGAAGAAGGATGGTGGGAACACCAACTCGAAACTGACAAGACATTGCACCAAATCATTCTGTAACCTTAGTATGATTTCTGGATCGATTACCTTCTGAGAGATTGCATTGAGAAATGCACATAGCTTCACAATGGCTAATCGAACGTTTTCTGGTAGAAGCCCCCTCAATGCAACCGGAAGCAGTTGCGTCATAATCACATGGCATTCATGAGACTTTAGGTTCTGGAACTTTTTCTCTGCCATGTTTATTATTCCCTTTATATTCGACGAGAAGCCAGACGGTACCTTAATACTGAGCAGGCATTCAAAGAAGATTTCCTTCTCTTCTTTGGTAAGAGCGTAGCTTGCATGACCCTGATGTATGCCGTCTTTTCCGTGCATACGTTGCTGGTCCTCCCATGCCTCAGGTGTATCTTTTGTCTTCCCATACACGCCCAAGAAGCCAAGCAGGGTCACACAAAGATTCTTCGTCACGCGCATCATGTCGATTGCGGAGCGGACCTCGAGGTCTTTCCAATAGGGCAGGTCCCAAAATATAGATTTCTTCTTCCACATGGGTGCGCGTCCGTCAGCGTCATTCGGAACAGGTTGTCCACCAGGACCCTTTCCAAAGACCACCTTCAAATCCTTGACCATATCATGTACATCAGCACCAGTACGGTGGCGAGGCTTCGTCCGATGATCCGCCTCACCTTTGAAATGCTTGCCTTTCTTTCTTACGGGATGCCTGCTCGGAAGAAATCGACGATGTCCCAGGTACACATTCTTATTAGCCAAATATATAATGTCGGTATCGTCCAAACAGTGCGTGCATGCGCGGTATCCCTTGTTTGTCTATCCTGAAAGGTTACTGAGAGCAGGCCAATCATTCATGGTCACGAACAGCAACGCCTTTAGGTCAAATTCTTCCCCCATGTGCTCATCCCACGCACGTACACATGTTCCATCCCACAGTTGTAAGAGTTCTTCAACTAATGGCCTTAGGTACACATCAATGTCGTTGCCGGGTTGCTTAGGGCCTTGGATGAGCACTGGCATCATAATGAACTTCCGCTTCATGCACAACCAAGGAGGAAGGTTATACAAACATAGAGTCACAGGCCAGGTGCTATGGTTGCTGCTCTGCTCCCCAAAAGGATTAATGCCATCTGCGCTTAGACCAAACCATACGCTCCTTGCGTCATCTACAAACTCCTTCCCGTACTTTCTTTCGATTTTTCTCCACTGCGACCCGTCAGCGGGTACTCTCAACTTTCCGTCTTTCTTACGGTCTTCTCTGTGCCATCGCATCGCCTTGGCATTCTCTTTGTTTTGGAACAAATGTTTCAACCGTGGTATTATAGGAGCATACCACATCACCTTGGCAGGAATCTTCTTCCTGGGGCGCCGGCCCTCGACATCACCAGGGTCATCGCGGCTGATCTTATAGCGCAATGCACCACATACCGGGTAAGCGTTCAAATCCTTGTACTCACCGCGGTAGAGGATGCAATCATTAGGGCATGCATGTATCTTCTGCACCTCTAACCCTAGAGGGCAGACAGCCTTCTTTGCTTCGTACGTACTCTCGGGAAATTCGTTGTCCTTTGGAAGCATATCCTTTATCATTACCAGCAACTTTCCAAATCCCTTGTCAGATACACCATTCTCTGCCTTCCATTGCAGCAATTCCAGTGTGGTGCCCAGCTTTTTCTTGTCACCTACGCAATTCGGGTACAACAATTTTTTGTGATCCTCTAACATGCGCTGCAACTTCTTCTTCTCCAAATCACTTGCGCAGTTTCTCTTTGCATCGGCAATGGCCCGACCTAGATCATCAACGGGCTCATCTGATGCCTCTTCTTCAGCTTCTTCCCGCATTGCCGGCTCAGCTTCTTCCCGCATTACCGGCTCAGCTTCTTCCCCCATTGTTGTATCATCGTATTCAGGGAACCCATGGCCAGGATAGCTGTTGTCGTCCTCTTCTTCTTCATTGTCTTCCATCATAACCCCTCTTTCTCCGTGCTTGGTCCAAACATTATAGTGGGGCATGAAACCGGACTCAAACAGGTGGACGTGAATGGTTCTTGACGTAGAGTAATTGTGACCATTCTTACAGCCAGCACATGGACAAGGCATCAAACCATCCGCCCGCTTGTTTGCCTCAGCCGCAATCAGAAAAGTATGCACGCCCTCAACGAACTGGGGAGAGCATCGGTCATCGTACATCCATTGTCGGCTCATCTTCATTACACAACACCGAATAGACCAAATTAATACAAGTTCATACATAAAGTTCATACAACACTTAAATGCAACAAACAAATAACTCTCTAGCTAAAGCATTTAAATGCAACAACAAATGCGATCAAGATCGCAACTAAGGTAACAATGGATCCAACAGCATAATGATACCAAGCCTCACTATCGATGGCATATTTTCTAATCTTTCTAATATTCAAGCGCATTTTCTCCATCTTGATCTTGTGATCATCGACGACATCGGCAACATGCAACTCCAATTCCATCTTCTCCCCCTCAATTCTTTTCAATTTTTCTTTCAAGTACTCGTTTTCTCTTTCAACTAAATTTAACCTCTCGACAATAGGGTCGGTTGGAATTTCCGGTTCACATACCTCCTAGAAAAAATTTCTATGTCAACTTGATGGGCATAATTTGTCATAAACACGAAATGCAACTAGTTTTAAAAGAGAATATATATACCACATCCGAATCATTGCAAGAGTAAATCTAGCAATGAGAGATGAAAGGACAAAGTTGCTAACCTTTATGATCATTTCAATGGACGGGGGCCTTCAAATCTTGACAAAATTTGGGCAAAATGTGTGATGAGCTCGAGAGGAAGAGGGGAAGAACAGAGAGGAGAGGGGAAAGGGGAAGAACAGAGCGAGCTCGGGTGGACGAAGGGTTTATGTAGGACGACCTTTAGTACCGGTTCGTGCCAAGAACCGGTACTAAAGGGGATGGAGGGGCCCCAGTCTGACAACATCCTGCCACCACTCTCATTAGTACCGGTTCGTGGCACGAACCGGTGCTAAAGGTTCGCCACGAACCGGTACTAATGAAAGCGGCCCGGCTAGCCGTTGGAACCGGAACTAATGTGCTTCACGTTTGACCCTTTTTCTACTAGTGCATGGAGTAGATTACAGATTTGCAGATTAGATATGTAGATATTGGCTTCTAAAATGCTAGATCAAATCACCAACACTTGAACGCGTACGTGCAAGCTAGTTGGACAAGCAAGCACGCAAGTAGGTTAATCTATGAACAGTAGCAAGCACACACATAGCTTAATTGATGAACAGTAGCAAGCAGTACACACATCTTCGTACACGTATGAGAAACTGGCTTGCGCTAGCTCGCCGCGATGGGTCGATGTGATCTTCGACGGAACGTCTCTGTACTATTTTTCCTTTGATTTTAGAATAGCAAAATCTCCATGTTGGATGTTTACTTTTGCTGGAACCACTTGTGTGTGAACTGAACTCCACATGAGTACAGTAGTATAAACTCTAGTATAAATCATGTTTTCTTTTCTTTTATTTTTATACAAAAGAAATGTATACTATACATCACTATGAATTTTGATGCTACACTACAGTAAATTTTATTGTGAACATCTGCTATAGATGATGGCATGTTGCTCTCTGCTTGTTGTGCTTGGAGTGCATGCAGTGCTTGCCGGCTGTTGTTGTTGCAGCAAGTACTCCAAGCAGAACACCTTGTTTCTTTTTCTACTTCTATGGTTGCTTCTTATTTTGCTCATTGAATATATTTGAAGGGGTCTACGCCTGCTTCTACCATTGAACATTGATTGATACTTACTAATTTATTATGTTCGCTCCTGTTTAACATTGATTGATACTTAATATGTTTGCTTATGTTGAAATTTGATACATACTTACTATGTTTGCTCCAGTTGAGCATTGATAAACACATACTTATTAATTTATTATGTTTGCACTGATTTTACATCGATACATACTTATTATGTTTAACATGGATTGATACTTATTATGTTTCCTCTTTGAATATATTTGAAAGGGTCTGTGGCTGCTTCTACCGCTGCAAGTTCTCAAACTCTCAAAAGGAATTCAGATGACATGGGGTGGGAGTTTGCAACCTTGATTGATCCTCTAGATTTACAGCGAGTGAAGTGCAAGTTGTGTGGAAAGGAGATGGGTGGAGGGGTCAATAGGATGAAGCAGCATATAGGGAAAGTAAAGGGACAAGTGACAAGTTGCAATGTAGCCACACCAGATCAGCAGAAAAGGTGTAGAGATGCTTATGAGGCACCACAAAAGAAGAAGAAGAAGAAGCTGAAGCAAAACATGATGAAGAAGTACGGGCTGAGGTTGTCATTCAAGTTGACGACAATGAAAATAATGAGGAAGAGCTTGCTGCTATTGGAGAAGGTGAACCTCACAAGGCAGGGCCTATGGATAAATATGTGATGCCAATTGATCATGCGATTCCATTGAAGAAGTTCCAACAGAACATAAATGATGCAATTGACACAGAGAGAGCTTACAGAGTAGGCCAGTATTTGGCTAGATGGATGTACAAAAAAATATTCCTTTCAATGTTGTCAATGATGATTACTTCAAGCAGTTTTGTGAAGCCCTTGGTCGGTTTGGTCCTAATTGGAAGCCACCTTCACAATATATGATCCAAGAGAAGATGTTGCTGCAAGAAGTGGAAAGAACTAAGGATTTTATGAAGCCACATGAGCTTGAGAGGGTGGAAACCGGCTGCTCTATCATGACCGATGCTTGGACCGACAAGAAAAGAAGAAGTATTATGAATTTATGCATTCATTGCAGGTTAGGGACTGCCTTTCTTGAATCAAAGGAGGCGTCGGCTGATGCACACACAAGTCTATACATCTTCAATTATGTAGTTGGGTGCATTGAGAAAATTGGTATGATTCTTGAACTCTCAACTTTGCTTCCATAATGTTGTAGCTACTGATTTTGAGATTTTTCATCTTGTAGGTGCTGAAAATGTTGTGCAAGTGGTCACGGACAATGCTTCAAATAACACGGGGGCAAAGGATATGCTCAAAGGAAAATGGCCAAAAATCTTTTGGACCTCATGTGCAACTCACACCCTCAACTTGATGGTAGAAGCAATTGCGAAGCTAAAGCAATTTGGTCCTACCATCACTAAAGCCAAGCAAATGACAATTTTTCTTTATGCACATCATAAAACACTATCCTTGATGAGGTATTTCACCAAGAAAAGAGACATTGTTAGACCGGGGGTGACACGATTTGCTTCGGCCTTTCTTACCTTGCAAAGTTTGGTTTCTAAAAGGAAGGAACTAAGAGCAATGGTTTGTAGTGATGAATGGGAAGCATGCAAGCACACAAAAAGGTGAAAGGAAAGTCGGCTCATGCCACAATAATGAGTAGGGATTTTGGAAAAATGTCTCTCTTTGCATCAAGGTATGCTTATTGGGCCAGTTTGCATCTATTCATATGTTGAGGGTGTTTGCATCTATTTATTTGTATGTTGGGGTTGTTTGCATCTAGTCAAGTATTCCTACACTCCTACTTCTAATTTTTAGTTGTAACTTGTACATTATAATGTTGGGGCTGTTTGCTCATACTTGTGTGACTCACTTTATCAGTTCTATGTTACCTTGCAAGGTTTTCGAGCCACTAGTGAAGGTTCTTCGGTTGGCAGATAGTGATGGTCCATCTATGGCATCTATGTATGGAGAACTAATAAGTGCAAAAAAGGAAATCAAGGCTACTGTTGAAAATTCAGAAAAAGACTATTTGCTGATCACTAATGCCATGGATAGCAAGATGAGTGGGAGGTTGGATTCTCCATTGCACATGGCACCATACATCTTGAATCCGAAATATAGTTATGCAGACCCGAGCATCTTTACGGATGTAGAGGTAGTAGCTGCACTTATGTAAGTCATGGATACTTTTTATTATGATGATGACATCAAGCAAAATAAGGTGCTGAACATTGACTTCACCAAGTTTAAAAAGAAAGAGGGTATCTTTGGGAAGGTGGTTGCCATGAAAGCAATTAGCAATGACAATTTTGATGCCGGTAAGCTTGTTCTCAAAGCAAAAAACTTACTATTGCATTTCTGAAATTATATAGGCTGATTGCATATTATTTCACTTTTGTCAAATTGTAGCTGATTGGTGGTCAACTTATGGATTACAAACTCCTACGTTGCAACACATGGCCATAAGGATACTTAACTTGACCACAAGTTCATCCGGATGTGAAAGAAATTGGAGCACATTTGAAATGGTAACTCTTAAGAGTTTTAGTCACTCTCAAGTTTCAAGTATTAATCAGTTGGTCAAATCTGAATATTCTTACTTCTCGCTATTTTTTAACTAGGTGTCCATTTGCACTTTTGTAGGTAGATGCAAAGAGGAGAAATCAACTAGATGTGGCCCGTAGGGACAATCTAGTTTATATCCAATTCAATGGAAGGATGATTGATAAAAGAAAGAAGTTATCCTCTTCTAGTGATGTTCTTCTTGGTGAAGATGCTTCACGAGCTCAAGATTGGATATGTGAAGATGCATATATCGATGAGGAGATTGATCCCACTACAGGCATGCCATACAGCATCATTGATGAAGCAATGGGGGCAAGCGATCCTGTGGAGCTTCGTAGAAGTGCAAGAGTTAGAGAACTCCATGAAGTTGAAGAATTCGTTGAGGATGATGATAATGAATCAGATCATGAGATAGAGGATGATGGGATTGATTATGAGTCTGATGATGATGGAGTGATGGCAACCAAAGACGATGATGAGGAGGAGGAACCCCCGCAGCCTTGAGCCATTTGTCACCAACTTATAAGATCTTTATTATTGCACAAGACCTTATTTTGCTTCTATTTCCGTGGCTGAACCTTGTTACCTTGCTACCTATATCTATTTGTGTGGCTGAACCTTCAGCTGTTTACCTATATTTGTGTGGCTGAACTTACGTGAACATTATTACCTATTTGCAACTTGCCTATTTGTGTTGTGAACCTTATTATGAATTATTCGATCTTCGTATTTGTGTGGCAGGCATTTATTTATCTTTGACATGTGTGGCTGCCATTTATTTATCTTTGACATGTGTGTCTGTATATTGTGTTGCTACCATTTATTTGGTATTCCCTATTTCCATTTGTATGGTTGCCATTTATCTTGAGTTCATGACATATTTGATATTTGAGTTGATATCCGTATATTGTGTGGATGTATGTTGACAATTTAATGTTTAAACTATTAATTTCGAATTTTGATATTATTTTGGTTTGGATGCATTAGGATTAACAATTTTTCCTCGTATTTATGCTTTTTATATGCCTATAGTAGCATATTTTGGTATATTCCATAGTTGGGATAACATGCGAGTATTGTAGAGTACAAAAAAAAGATATATGTTGTCCATTCCCTAATTAATCTATCGATTAATAGTCGACTGATTAATCCAATTAATAGGCCGATTCACCGATTAATCGCTACTCCCAACCCGACCGAGCAGCTACCAGTTACCGATTTCTTGAACACTGGTTAGATGTCAATCTAACGGCAATCGTGTTTCTTCAGTCTCTGATCTTCCTGCCCCGGCCACCCAAACCAACGCCATCGGAAGCGCCTGCTCCCGCCTCCCGTGGCCGGCAGTGCTGCCGGGCAGGCCTCACGGCCCCATCATACTCGCATCCCTGGCCTGTCTATCCCTCTACACACCCACACCTCCTGTTATTTTCCGGCGACGGCAGTCGAACCAGTCAACCCTCATACTCTCCACCGCGTGGGCAGCCACTGTCGTGTCTTCCCCGGCTCCGTGTCGTTCCCTTCGTAGGCCTCGCCGTCGTCCACCGCCCTGGTGCTCTCGGCGCGGCGTGGTCAACGATGTCCATCCAACGGTCGTAGTGCTTCTTCAACCTCTGGTCTTCTTGCCCCAGCCGCCCAAAGCAGCGCCGGTCGTGCCGCATGCTCCTGCCTCCCGTGGCCGGTTGTGCTGCCGCGAAGGCCTCACCGTCCCCATACTACTACCACCGCTGGTCAGGCCATCCCTCCACTCACCCACTCCCCCTGTTATTCTGCGGCAACGACAGCCTCACACCACAGTCTAACCAGTGAACCCTCGTACTCCTCTCCGCGTGGGCATCCACTGTCGCGTCTTCCCCGGCTCCGCGCCACCTCCTTCCTAGGCCTCACCGTCGTCCACCGCCGTGGTGCTCTCGGCACGGCATGGTCAATGTGGTCAACGACCGACTTCCATCGGAAGAGTACTGTATGTGGAGAGGCTAACAGATGGGTCCACAGCAGCCGCAACGAAGTGCCTCCTTATTACGTGCAAAATAATTATTTCTCCACCTGACAGCAGGGACCCACCGGACGGGCCACCAGTATTTCACGAAAAAAATGTTTCCCCCTGACTGCTAGGACCCACCGGACGGGCCACCGTATTTCGCAGAAAAAACATTTGCCCCTGATTGCTGGGACCCACCGGACGGACCACCATATTTCTTGAAAAAAACGTTCCCCCCGCTGTCACCTCGGACCCACCGGAAGTGCCTCCTTATTACGCACAGAAAAATGAATACTCCCCCTGCTAGCTGGGACCCACCATGGTGGGAGGCTGACTTGTGGGCCTACTAAGTTGACGGGGACGGAGGGCTTTGTCAACTTAGTCAATATGAACGATTCTAGCTCCAATGACCGTACGATGTCCATCGAACGGCCGTCGTGCTTCTTCAATCTCTGCTCTTCCTGCTCCAGCCGCTCAAACAAGCGCCGGCGGGACTGCCTGCTCCCTCCTCCCCGCGGCCGGCTGTGCTGCCGTGCAGGCCTCACCGCCCCACCGTACTCCCATCGCTGGCCTAGCCATCCCTCTACTCACCCACACCTGCTGTTATTCTTCGGCGACAGTAGACGAACCAGTAAACCCTCGTACAATCGTACTCCCCTCCGCGTGGGAAACAACTTCCGAGTCTTCCCTGCCTCCGTGTCGTTCCCTTCCTAGGCCTCGCCGTCGTCCACCGCCCTGGTGCTCTAGGCGCGGCCTGGTCAACGTGGTCAATGACCGACATGCATCTGAAGTGGATTGTACGTGGAGAGGCCGACAGCTGGGTCCACGGCCGCACGCAAGGAAATGCCTCCTTATTACGCGCAAAATAATGATTCCTCCACCTGACATTAGGGACCCACCAAAAGGGCCTCTGTATTTCGTGAAAAAAACGTTACCACCGCTGACAGCTCGGACCCACCAGCTATATCTTCGCACGCAAGGAAGTGCCTCCTTATTATGCACCAAAAAAAATTAATACTCCCCCTGTTAGCTGGGACCCAGTATAGTGGCAGGCTGACTTGTGGGCCTACTAAGTTGACGGGGACGGAGGGCTTTGTCAACTTAGTCAATATGCACGATTCTAGCTCCAGTGATCGTACGATGTCCATCCAACGGCCGTAGTGCTTCTTCAACCTCTGGTCTTCTTGCTCCAGCCACCCAAACCAGCGCCGGTCGTGCCTCATGCTCCTGCCTCCCGTGGCCGGCTGCGATGCGGCGGAGGCCTCACCGCCCCCTACTACTCCCACTGCTGGCCAGGCCATCCCTCTACTCACCCACACCCCTTGTTATTCTGCGGTGACGGCAGCCTCACACCACAGCGAACCAGTGAACCCTCGTACTCCTCTACGCGTGGGCATCCACTGCCGCGTCTTCCCCGGCTCCGCGTCGTCCCCTTCCTAGGCCTCACCGTCGTCCACCGCCCTGGTGCTCGCGGCGCAGCGTGGTCAACGTGGTCAAGGAACAGCTTCCATCGGACGTGGACTGTATGTGGAGAGGCTGACAGCTGGGTCCACGGCCGCAGTAAGGAAGTGTTTCCTTATTACGTGCAAAATAATTATTCCTCCACCTGACAGCGGGGACCCAACGGGCGGGCCACCGTATTTCGCAAAAAAAACGTTCCCCCCCCCCTGACTGCTGGGACCCACCAGCTACACCTTCGCACGCAAGGAAGTGCGTCCGGGCAAAAAAATGATTCGCCCCCCTGACTGCTGGGACCCACCAGCTACATCTTCGCACGCAAGGAAGTGCCTGACAGTCGGGACCCACCTGGTCGAAGCATACGTAGCGTTGTCATTCTGGTCGCGAACGTGTACGTACATACTGGTCGATGTAGAGGCGCGCACGTGTCATAGTAGAGGCGCGCATGTGTCGTAGTAGAGGCGCGCACGTAGCATGTACACGTACGTACAACGGCCAGGGTGCAAGAAAGAAAATACGGCCACGTATGTGTACATACGGGCGGGGTCTCGAACGCCTACTCGCACATACGTACGGCCAGGGCTCGTGTACATGGCTGGGTCGGAATGGAGAAACAGCGTCGTCGTCGTGTTCATGGGGAGGCAACGGAATGTGTCGTATTCATGGGGAGGCAACGGAATGCGTCGTGTTCATAGGGAGGCAACGAAATGCGTCGTGTTCATCGGGAGGCAACGAAACGCGTGGGAGCCAACCGGCTGGGTCGGAACGAAATGCGTGGTCGTGTTCATCGAGAAGGCTTGGACGGAACAGGCGATGGAAATGAGGCCTGGTGTATCGTAGAACGGAGGAAACAGACCTCCTACGGTCGAAACGGGGGTCCTGTTGATCGGGAGGGGTGTGGAGTACCGCAAAACAGAGGAAACGGACCCCCTACGGTCGAAACGAGGGTCCTGTTGATCGGGAGGGGTGTGGCGTACCGCAAAACGGACGAAACGGACTTGTGTTGGAGCGCTACGGTCGAAATGGGGGTCCTGTTCATCGGGATGGGTGTGGCGTACCGCAAAACGGGACTCCACGGGATACTGTTCATCTCCACCGTTGACCTCCTCCAGCCTCCACGGGCTACCATTGACCTCCTCCAGCCTCCACGGGCTCATGTTCATCCAGTCTCCACCGCGCGCTACTCCACCGGCTACTGTTCAACCACCCCTCCACGGGCACCCCTCCTGTGACGCCCCGAGACCGATGTGCCAGGTGTCTTCCAGTTATTCGCCTGCGTGTTGCATCTTGTCATGTCATCATGTGCATTGCATCATCATGTTTTGAAAACTTGTATTCGTTCGGGTTCCCCTAGTCCGTCTGTTGTCCGTTCTGAGCCCAGACACACTTGCACGCGCCCGCGACATGTCCGAAATATTATTTTATAAGTGCCGGAAAATGTTCTCAGATTGGGTTGAAAGTTGGCATGCAGTGTTGTTATAGCGTTAGTAGGTCGCCTGCCAAGTTTCATCGCTTTCGGAGTTCGTTTGATAGCCCAACCATTAAACTATAGAGGCATTATAGCCGGGCACACGTCGGACGTTTTCGGTCTCCGAAAACAGTCGCCGGGCCTCCCTCTCTTCTCTTCTCTCAGCTCGAGACCGTCTACATAGCTCACTACCTACCGCCAGGCCCTACCTAACCTCTCTCGTCAGCCCGCGACCCTCCTCGCACGCGCGCCCGAAAGCTGTCCCGGACCCGACTCGGGCTGTCGCTACCGTTGTGTCCGGATCATCCCTGAACGTCTACAAAACATCACCGTTTTCTTATTTGAACTCCCTACCTATTTTATTCTCGTCCGTCAGATTTTGAACCGATGATCCAAATCCCTCTCCTTTAATCCCTTTGCTATATATATCTAGCCTAACCCTAGAACCTAGGAGGCTTGTCCCTCCCCGCCGCCACTCCTCTCCCACATCAGGATCTCCTCCCGATCCAAATCCATCCCCTCCCAAATCCCTCTCGTTTTCAACACCAGACCAACCCGAGCTCCTCCCTCGCTTGAACATGCCGTCCCCAACCACTCTTGCTCGATCTCCACTGCAGCCGGTGCTCAAGCCCTCATCGCCCCCACCTCCTTCCTCTCCCTTCCCTGTCGGGCTCGTCCCACCGCTGCGCAAGGCCCAGCTCCTCCCGGCCGGCTCCTCTCCACTTCGTCAGGCCCAGCCGATGGCCAGATCCGGCCCCGTGCACCCCAGCCCATCACCTCTGATGGCCCAAGGCCCAGGGTGAGCAGCCCCTGGTTTTTTTCCCTCTGTTCGTTGGGCCAGCCTTCAGATTCGGCCCATATCATGTTTTTTCCAACGCCTGCGAATTTAGCTATTTTCCAGAAAACTGCTATTTTACAGATTAGTCCCTCTACTTCATGCTTTTAATATCTCACAAACCGTGCATCGGATTAAAACAAACTTAACATGAAACTTGCTTAGTTTTTCATCTAGTTTAATAATATGCCACTTTCATCCATGTTTAAAATGTTTAAATTGATGTTTGGTTAAATTTGCTCCTATGCCATGTTAAAATGCTTTAATTCATAACTAATTAACCGTAGCTCCAAATTTAACAAACTTTATATGTAAATGGGGTGGAAAATGCCTAGTTTAACATGGTGGCTTTACTTTGCATGTTTAACAACTCTAAAATAATGTTTAGGGCAGAACAGTACCAAATCTATAATATGCTCATGAGGAGTTTTCGGACTTGTTGTTTGTTGTTTCCGACCTCATTTAAACTTGACTAGATAGGTAGTTTTCTTTGCTTCACCCTCTTGCCATGCTAACAACATTTAACCTTGTTGTATACATAAAACAAGATCGAACTAAATAAGTCATGTGGTGTTTTCTTCAATATGCAACTCCGTTGCATATTGAGCTCCACTTAATTTGTAGGGTTGCTTGTGCACTTTGCCATGCCATGCTTCATTAAACCGGACATGCATCATACTCGATTGCGCATCATGCCATGTTGATGTGTTGGTTGTTTACTACGTTGTTTGCTTCTTTCCGGTGTTGCTTCTTCGGGTCTGTTCCGATAACGTCGTGATTGTGAGGACCCGTTCGACTACGTCTGTTTGTCTTCTTCATGGACTCGTTCTTCTTCCTTGCGGGATTTCAGGCAAGATGACCATACCCTCGAAATCACTTCTATCTTTGCTTGCTAGATGCTCGCTCTTTTGCTATGCCTATGCTGCGATACCTACCACTTGCTTATCATGCCTCCTATATTGTTGAACCAAGCCTCTAACCCACCTTGTCCTAGCAAACCCTTTGTTTGGCTATGTTACCGCTCTGCTCAGCCCCTCTTATAGCGTTGTTAGTTGCAGGTGAAGATTGAAGTTTGTTCCTTATTGGAACATGGAGATGTTGTTCCTTGTTGGAACATGTTTACTTGTTGGGATATCACAATATACCTTATTTAATTAATGCATCTATATACTTGGTAAAGGGTGGAAGGCTCGGCCTTATGCCTGGTGTTTTGTTCCACTCTTGCCGCCCTAGTTTCCGTCATATCGGTGTTATGTTCCCGGATTTTTCGTTCCTTACGCGGTTGGGTTATAATGGGAACCCCTTGACAGTTCGCCTTGAATAAAACTCCTCCAGCAAGGCCCAACATTGGTTTTACCATTCGCCACCTAGCCTTTTCTTTCCCTTGGGTTCTGCAGACTCAAGGGTCATCTTACTTTAACCCCCCACCCCCCCCGGGGCCAGTGCTCCTCTGAGTGTTGGTCCAAGGCTACCAGGGGCAACTCTGGGCTGGCTTACTCGACGTCTTGCTCATCCGGTGTGCCCTGAGAACGAGATATGTGCAGCTCCTATCGGGATTTGTCGGCACATCTGGGTGGCTTTGCTGGTCTTGTTTTACCATTGTCGAAATGTCTTGTAACCGGGATTCCGAGTCTGATCGGGTCTTCCCGCTAGAAGGAATATCCTTCGTTGACCGTGAGAGCTTGTGATGGGCTAAGTTGGGACACCCCTGCAGGGTTATGAACTTTCGAAAGCCGTGCCCGCGGTTATGGGCAGATGGGAATTTGTTAATGTCCGGTTGTAGAAAACCTGAAGTTGACCTTAATTAAAATACATCAACCGCGTGTGTAACCATGATGGTCTCTTTCCGGCGGAGTCCGGGAAGTGAACACGGTGTTGGAGTTATGCTTGACGTAGGTTGTTCTAGGATCACTTCTTGATCATAGTTTTTATCGACCGTGCCTTGCCTTCTCTTCTCGCTCTCATTTGCGTATGTTAGCCACCATATATGCTTGTCACTTGCTGCAGCTCCACCTCATACCTTTTACCTTACCCATAAGCTTAAATAGTCTTGATCGCGAGGGTGCGAGATTGCTGAGTCCCTGTCACTCACAGATTACTTCCAAACCAGCTTGCAGGTGCCGTTGAACCATGCAGATGTCGCAACCAAGCTCAAGGAGGAGCTCGATGAAGATCTTGTCCTTGGTGTTGTTTCATTCTAGTTGATCAGTAGTGGAGCCCAGTTGGGGTCGATCGAGGACCATGTCGCATTTGGGGTTCTTGCTTTTATTTTGGTTCCGTAGTCGGACCTTGACTGTATTTGGATGATGTAATGCTTTATTCATGTACTTGTGTGAAGTGGCGATTGTAAGCCAACTATGTATCCTTTCCCTTATGTATTACATGGGTTGTGTGAAGATTACCTCACTTGCGACATTGCTTTCAATGCGGTTATGCCTCTAAGTCGTGCTTCGACATGTGGGAGATATAGCCGCATCGAGGGCGTTACAAGTTGGTAATCAGAGCCTTCCCCGACCTTAGGAGCCCCACTGCTTGATCGAATTAGCGGACGAGTTGAGTCTAGAAAAATGTTTTGAGTCTTCTAGGAATTATATATCAGAGAGTTTAGGAATTCTTTTTACTCCCCAGTCCCTTCATCGCTCTGGTGAGGCATCCTGACGTAGAGTTTTGACTCTTCTCTTCTCAAATTTCACTAAAAAAATTAGGATCACGCGGGTATCTTGGAATCGTTCCGATCGATTTGTGACGAGAACATTGTTCTTGGTGCCTCCTGTCATTTAGGGGTTGTGGCAGTGTCCCGGGGAGTTGAGCTCTGAGGTGTTGTCGTCACAATTTTATCGTTGCAGTTCTGGAATACCTGAGATTAGTTCGCCGACATCGAAAATCTCTTTTATGCAGTTGTTGGTGAGATAACCTCGACGCCACCCAGTACTGGGGCGGGAGTTTGGGAGTATTGCCATAACTCGTATAACGGATGCTTTTCGAAGGTTGAGGTAGATGATTTCCGAAGGTTTCTTGGTTATGTGTTGAAGGATGGATACAACTGGATGTAGGATTTGTTAGTTTGGGTGAGATATTATGCTTCCCCTGTATCCCTAACACCTGATTGCATAACCGGAAAATTTCGGGAGTTTATAAGCGGGAATTCAAGTAGATCTTAGGATTTCTTTCCGATAGATGTATGATATGAAATTGGGGTTCGACGTCTAGTGGTCCGCCTATTCACGGTTGGTTTTACAGTGGTCTCGTTGTGTCTTAAAGAGTCCTTGGCTATGCCGACTCGGGGTCGCTTCGTATGTCATGTGCACTGCCTTGTACATGATGGTGCTGTACGATCGAGCCCGTGTAGGCCCCACCACGAAAACTTCGGACAAAATCTCTATCATATGTTTGTTCCGGCTTATTCTGCAAGCCAATACTTTGTTTTGTTTTGAGTTGTGGTATTCAAGTTGCTTCGAAGTCAAATGTTGATTCCATCCCTTGTCTAAGTGGTGTTCTCATACTCCGTTGTGAATACCAATCCTTCTCGATAATTGAGATTGTTATGCCAATCTTGTTCTACCGGTGTGTCTCTCTTCAAGTGGATCCGATCATTTCAACTTCCACAAGATCAATTATCACTTCTTCTCAACGGTGTTTGTTTCATCCGCCCAAATTGCCTTTGTTTTCCCACCCTCCCTCCCTTGTTTTCTTCAAGGACTCATATTTCTTAATCAAGTATCCATGTTATTGATGCGAAGTCTCTCCATTCCTTTTCCGTCAATGTTCTTACCCGGTGATTCTCATGAAGATTCTAATGGAGCTTCAAGCTCATCATTCTCGGTTTTCTTTCTTCTCCGGTGGGTTCAATTCAAGCGTTGGTTTTGACCATAGTCCTTTCGTTTTGCCCAATACCTTCTCTTGCCGGTGCACCTCTAAATCATTAACTTTTCGTTATTCATTTGTTCCGGAGTGCTGAAGATATCTCGAAGATTCGTGTATCCACTCTTCTTTCATTCAACCTATTTCGAGGATGTTATATCATTCAAGCCTTTTTATTCAACCGGTGCATTCTCCTTTTCAAGTAATCTTTTCAACGGTGTATCTTTTGAGTGGGCCCTAACCCACAGGTCTTTTCCCAGGATCTTACCTGACTCTTCTTATTTTCCTGGTGTTACTCTCAAATTCTTTTCCAAGTTTGACGTACGAATGAGTTATCATCAGTCAAATGTTTTTCTCCAAGATCTTTCAAATTCTTTTCATCATTGACTCAATCTCTTCGCTTTTGATTCTTCCGGAGTGCCTAAACGATTCTTGATGGTGTTTCTCATCATCATTCTCATATTTTGAAGACCAAAGAAGAGTTTCTTTTAAATCTTGCTCCATTCTCTTCAAGATTTGTGATTCTAGCTTGTTGCCATCCTCTCATAATTATTTTCGATTGTGGGAATTCTTTTCACCCATCCGGTGCAATTCAGGAGTCTTTTCAGGTTGAGTATCCAGAGTCCATCAATTCGGGTTTATTCATTCTCAGCTTTCAGTTATCATTCTCCAATCTTACCGGTGCTTCGTTCAAGTGATCTCTATTCGGCTTGTGATCTCCTCGTTCTCATGTATCTAAATCCTCTCAAGCATCTTCGTTCATTTTATAATTCTTCCCGGAGTTTCTTTATCTTCTCGTCGTTCATTTTCAATTCTTACGGTGTTTCGCTCAAGATCTCTTCCTTGGTTGTCATACTAATTCTTTCATTGTTTTCTATCCTACCGGTGACTTGTTGAAGACTTTCTCAAGTTTGCGCTATATCTATCTTAATCCTTTCGACAAGAATAAGTAGTGTGCCAAATCCGTTGATTGTCATCAATTTAATTGGTGAAGGATACGCATAACGTAATTCTTATTCTTGCTTCATCCAAGTGATTAATTCTTTATTCCGGAGGCTCATCAAATTCGCGGTTTCACTTGATTCATCTTTCTTTCCCGGAGTCCCAAGCTCTCGCAATTATATCACCATGGAGATTCATCTAAATCATTACAAGGTTTCAGCTTGTGTTTTCAACTTCTTTTTCCTTTTGTTTGATCATCCTTTTGTTATCGGAGTTCTTCATGAAGGTTCTACATGATGGTTCATCAAGGATTTAATTCCTTCTCGAAGTGTTCATCGAGATTCTTTTCTAAGGAGCTCAAGCATTCTTCATCTTGCTATCCGGGGTGCAATTCTTTCTTCCGTATTATTGGAGGTGGTATTATGTCATTTTTGACAATTTCCGTGTGTTTCATGATTCACATGTTGTCAAGAATGAGATATTTTAAATCCACCAATCTCTTCGTTGGAGTTATCTTGTATCATGTTTCTCCTAAAGCCTTCTCTAAGGATTGTTGCTATTTATGGTGCTTATAAATGATCCAATTTCTTCATCTATCATACCGGTGTAATAGTTTTTCTCGTCTCCTTGTTCATATCAATCCAATTCTTCTTCCCGTGAGTGGCTGGTTGTCACCTCATAATTTGAGATGTATTCCATAAGACCATATCAAGCTTATTATTTTCGTTGTTGGTTTGTCAACAACTCCGTTCGACCCTTCTTCTAAAGATGCCTTCTCAAGCTCTTTTGTGACAGAAGTTGGCATTTTCTTCTCCATTCTTTTATCTCAATTATCTATCTTCTATTTCTTTCGTTCCGGAAGCTTTGTGGTTGCTCTTCTCAACCCATCATCTCTTTCGTCAAAGGTCATGTTCTTTTCATGATTGTCCATTTAACCGGAGTGTCGTGCCCTCTTTTCAAGTTCTATCACCTTATCAAGTTCTTATTCAATTACTTTCTTTTAATCGGAGTGCTGCCTGAATTTGCTCTTCCTTGTTTCTCTTTTCTAACGGAGTGTTTTCAACTTCGTTCATCCCCGTTGTATTCTTTTCTCGATATGGCTTAACCTTTTCAAGGTTCTTTGGTTTCACTCATTTGTCAAAGGAGCAACTAAGTTTACCTTTTCTCTTTTTCTTTTCCATTGTCCCTCCGGTACCATTCTAGATCTCGGGACGAGATCCTCTCATAGTGGTGGAGTGTTGTGACGCCCCGAGACCGATGTGCCAGGTGTCTTCCAGTTATTCGCATGTGTGTTGCATCTTGTCATGTCATCATGTGCATTGCATCATCATGTTTTCAAAACTTGTATTCGTTCGGGTTCCCCCAGTCCGTCTGTTGTCCGTTCTGAGCCCAGACACACTTGCACGCGCCCGCGACATGTCCGAAATAGTATTTTATAAGTGGCCGGAAAATGTTCTCGGATTGGGTTGAAAGTTGGCATGCGGTGCTGTTATAGCGTTAGTAGGTCGCCTGCCAAGTTTCATCACTTCCGGAGTTCGTTTGATAGCCCAACCATTAAACTATAGCGGCATTATAGCCGGGCACACATCGGACGTTTTCGGTCTCCGAAAACAGTCGTCGGGCCTCCCTCTCTTCTCTTCTCTCAGCTCGAGACTGTCTACACAGCTCACTACCTACCGCCAGGCCCTACCTAACCTCTCTCGTCAGCCCGCGACCCTCCTCGCGCGCGCGCCCAAAAGCTGTTCTGGACCCGACTCGGGCTGTCGCTACTGTTGTGTCCGGATCATCCCCGAACATCCACAAAACATCACCGTTTTCTTATTTGAACTCCCTACCTATTTTATTCTTGTCCGTCGGATTTCGTTCCGATGATCCAAATCCCTCTCCTTTAATCCTTTTGCTATATATATCTAGCCTAACCCTAGAACCTAGGAGGCTTGTCCCTCCCCGCCGCCACTCCTCTCCCACATCGGGATCTCCTCCCAATCCATATCCATCCCCTCACAAATCCCTCTCGTTTTCAACACCAGACCAACCCGAGCTCCTCCCTCGCTTGAACATGCCGCCGCCAGCCACTCTTGCTCGATCTCCACTGCAGCCGGTGCTCAAGCCCTCATCGCCCCCACCTCCTTCCTCTCCCTTCCCTGCCTTTCTCCCTCACCTCACATCTCTCCCTCTTCGTTTGCTCGAACAGGAGACCACGTCGCCGCCCAGGGATGCCAAGCCATCAAGCTCCATCGTCACCGAGAGCAATTTCATCCTGCCCCATGGAGCTACACTGCAGGACCTCCTCTGCATCGAACCCAAGTCAGGCGCCCATGTCGACCAACCCTCGTTGATCCGCTTCTACTTCGGCCTGCGTCGGATCCCGGTGTCCCCAGCTCGCCTGCTGCGCCGCCAAGTCCGGTCGGCCTGCTCTTCGCCGTTTCCCGCTCCTCCTGCGCTCGCACCTGCAGATCGCCGCCGAACCAGATCCTCGCGGCCTCTCTGTTTCTTCAGACGAATAGGAGCTCCAGGAGTCCATGGCGACGCCCTTGCCTCGTCTTGCTCCGGGGGATTCGAACGCCAAGTGCCTCTGCCCCGTCCTCACCTCGTCGGAGAGGTTTCTCCTTCGCCAAGTCCAGCGCCGCGCCCTGCTTCCTCTGAATCGAAGACGCACGCAGCCAGCGCCCCTGATCCTCGCGTTGACCGTGCCATGTACCCGCTCCTTCCATGTCCCTCCAGACAGAGCTCGATCCAGCCGACTCGGACTCGTCCCATCGCTGCGCAAGGCCCAGCTCCTTGCTACGTCTCGAGCTAGCATTGGTTTTCCCCGAAGAGGAGGGGGTGATGCAGCACAGTAGCGTAAGTATTTCCCTCAGTTTTTAAGAACCAAGGTATCAATCCAGTAGGAGGTCACGTGCAAGTCCCTCGTACCTGCACAAAACGGTAGCAACTCGCAACCAACGCTTAGGGGTTGTCAATCCCTTCACGGTCACTTACGAGGGTGAGATCTGATAGAGATAATATTTTTGGTATTTTTGGTATAAAGATGCAAAGTGAAAAGTAAAAGCAAAACAAGTAAAATAAAGTAATGGAGATTGATATGATGAGAATAGACCCAGGGGCCATAGGTTTCACTAGTGGCTTCTCTCAAGTGCATAGATATTCTACGGTGGGTGAACAAATTACTGTTGAGCAATTGATAGAATTGAGCATAGTTATGAGGTTATCTAGGTATGATCATGTATATAGGCATCACGTCCGTGACAAGTAGACCGACTCCTGCCTGCATCTACTACTATTACTCCACTCATCGACCGCTATCCAGCATGCATCTAGAGTATTAAGTTAAAAACAGAGTAACGCCTTAAGCAAGATGACATGATGTAGAGGAATAAATTCATGCAATATGATAAATACCCCATCTTGTTATCCTCGATGGCAACAATACAATACGTGCCTTGCAACTCTTTCTGTCACTGAGTAAGGACACCGCAAGACTGAACCCAAAGCTAAGCACTTCTCCCATTGCAAGAACTACCAATCTAGTTGGCCAAACCAAACGGATAATTCGAAGAGACTTGCAAAGATAACTCAATCATACATAAAAGAATTCAGAGAAGATTCAAATATTATTCATAGATAAGTTGGATAATAAACCCACAATTCATCGGTCTCAAAAAACACACCGCAAAAAGAAGATTACATCGAATAGATCTCCACGAGAGAGGGGGAGAACATTGTATTGAGATCCAAAAAGAGAGAAGAAGCCATCTAGCTACTAGCTATGGACCCGAAGGTCTGAAGTAAACTACTCACACTTCATCGGAAGGGCTATGGTGTTGATGTAGAAGCCCTCCGTGATAGATGCCCTCTCCGGCGGAGCTCCAGAAGAGGCCCCAAGATGGGATCTCGTGGATACAGGAAGTTGCGGCGGTGGAATTAGGTTTTTGGCTCCGTCTTTGGTCTAATGGGGGTACGTAGGTATATATAGGAGGAAGGAGCACGTCGGTGGAGCTCCGAGGGGCCCACGAGGCAGGGGGCACGCCCAGAGGGGCGCGCCCTCCACCCTCGTGACCTCCCCAGAAACTTCTTGGAGTAGGGTCCAAGTCTCCTGGATCACGTTCGGTGAGAAGATCACGTTCCCGGAGGTTTCATTCCGTTTGGACTCCGTTTGATATTCTGTTTCCTCGAAATACTGAAATAGGCAAAAAACAGCAATTCTGGGCTGGGCCTCCGGTTAATAGGTTAGTCCCAAAAATAATATAAAAGTGGAAAATAAAGCCCAATATAGTCCAAAATAGTAGATAAAGTAGCATGGAGCAATCAAAAATTATAGATATGTTGGAGACGTATCAGGCAGCCCCAAGCTTAATTCCTGCTCGTCCTCGAGTAGGTAAATGATAAAAAGAGAATTTTTGATGCGGAGTGATACTTTGGCATAATTTCAATGTAAATATTCTCTATCATGGTATGAATATTCAGATCCGAAAGGTTCAAGACAAAAGTTCATATTGACATAAAAATGATAATACTTCAAGCATACTAATCAAACAATTATGTCATCTTAAAATAACATGGCCAAAGGAAGTTCATCCCTACAAAATCATATAGTTAGGCTATGCTTCATTTTCGTCACAAAAAGATGTTCCCAACTTCTATACCCCCGATGACAAGCCAAGCAATTGTTTCATACTCAAATAATCTCAAACTTTTTCAACCTTCGCGCAATACATGAGCGCGAGCCATGGACATAGCACTATGGGTGGTATAGAATATGATGATGGGGATTGTGTGGAGAAGACAAAAAAGGAGAAAGTCTCACGTCAACGAGGCTAATCAATGAGCTATGGAGATGCCCATCAATTGATGTTAATGCAAGGAGTAGGGATTGCCATGCAACGGATGCACTAGAGCTAAGAATGCTCAACAAAAGAAAACTAGTGGGTGTGCATCCAACTTGCTTGCTCATGAAGACCTGGGGCATTTTGAGGAAGCCCATCGTTGGAATATACAAGCCAAGTTCTATAATGAAAAATTCCCACTAGTATGAACAAGACAACTTATGAGACTCACTATATGAAAATCATGGTGCTACTTTGAAGCACAATATATGAGACTCACCACATGAAGAACAAGGTGCTACTTTGAAGCACAAGTGTGGAAAAAGAGATAGTAGCATTGCCCTTTTTATTTTCTCTTTTTTGGGGCCTTTCTTTTTTTCTTTTTGGCCTTTCTCTCTTTTTTTGATTGGGCAATGCTCTAATAATGATGATCATCACACTTCTATTGATTACAACATAATGATTACAACTCGATACTAGAACAAGATATGACTCTATATGAATGCCTCCGACGGTGTACCGGGATGGTGCAATGAATCAAGAGTGACATGTATGAAAAATAATGCATGGTGGCTTTGCCACAAATATGATGTCAACTACAAGATCATGCAATGGCAATATGACAAAAGTAAAGCATGTCATGATGATGATGATGGTGATGATGGAAGTTGCATGGCAATATATCTCGGAATGGCTATGGAAATGCCATGATAGGTAGGTATGGTGGCTGTTTTGAGGAAGATATAGGGAGATTTATGTGTGAAAGAGCGTATCATATCACGGGGTTTGGATGCACCGGCGAAGTTTGCACCAACTCTCAATGTGAGAAAGGGCAATGCACGGTACCGAAGAGGCTAGCAAATGGCGGAAAGGTAAAAGTGCGTATAATCCATGGACTCAACATTAGTCAAAAGAACTCATATACTTATTGCAAAAATTTAGAAGTCGTCAAAAATCAAGTACTACACGCATGCTCCTAGGGGGATAGATTGGTAGGAAAAGACCATCGCTCGTCCCCGACCGCCACTCATAAGGATGCACAAGCCAGGTACACTTCATGCTTCAAATTTGTTACACAACTTTAACCATACATGCATGCTACGGGACTTGCTAACTTCAACACAAGTATTTCTCAAATTCACAACTACTCAACTAGCACGACTATGATATTATCACCTCCATATCTCAAAACAATTATCAAGCATCAAACTTATCTTAGTATTCAACCCACTAAAAAGAAAGTTTCACATATCTTGAATACCAAGTATATTAACATTAAGCAAATTACCATGCTATTAACGACTCTCAAAATAATCTAAGTGAAGCATGAGAGATCAAGTTTCTTTAAAACAAACCATCACCGTGCTCTAAAAGATCTAAGTGAAGCACTAGAGCAAAAATTATCACGCTCAAAAAGATATAAGTGAAGCACATAGAGTAAACTATCAAGCTCAAAAGATATAAGTGAAGCACATAGAGTATTCTAACAAATTTCAATTCATACATGGCTCTCTCAAAAGGTGTGTACAGCAAGGATGATTGTGGTAGACTAACAAGAAAAGACACAAATAATACAAGACACTCCAAGCAAAACACATATCATGTGGTGAATAAAAATATAGCTCCAAGTAAATTACCGATGGAAGTGGACGAAAGAGGGGATGCCTTCCGGGGCATCCCCAAGCTTTGACTTTTTGGTGTCCTTGGATTATCTTGGGGATGCCATGGTAATCCCCAAGCTTAGGCCCTTGCCACTCCTTGTTCCATAATCCATCAAAAGAATTCACCCAAAACTTGAAAACTTCACAACACAAAACTCAATAGAAATCTCGTGAGCTCCGTTAGAGAAAGAAAACAAAAGACTACTTTAAGGTACTGTAGTGAACTTGTTCTTTATTTGTATTGGTATTAAAACTACTATATTCCAACTTCTATATGGTTTATAAACTATTTTACTAGCCATAGATTCATCAAAATAAGCAAACAACACACGCAAAACAGAATCTGTCAAAAACAGAACAGTCTGTAGTAATCTGTTACTAACGCAAACTTCTGGAACCCAAAAAATTCTACCAAAATTAGACGACCTGGGCAATTTGTTTATTGATCAGCAGCAATTGGAATCACTATTTTATCACGTCCTGGTGATTTTTGACAATTCGGGCACTGAGCGCAAAGATTCTGGAAATTACAGCAAGATCAAATAACTATCTTCCAAGAAGATCTAATAGGTTTAACTTGGCACAAACACTAGTTAAGAGATAAAACCACATCTAAACATAATCTATATGGATTATTTATTCCTAAACAGAACCAAAAACAAAAAACACAAAATAAAATTGGGTTGCCTCCCAACAAGCGCTATCGTTTAACGCCCCTAGCTAGGCATAAAAGTAAGGATAGATCTAGGTATTGCCATCTTTGGTAGGCAATCCATAAGTGGCTCTCATGATAGATTCATATGGTAATTTTATTTTCTTTCTAGGAAAGTGTTCCATGCCCTTCTTCAAGGGAAATTGGAATTTAATATTCCCTTCCTTCATATCAATAATTGCACCAATCGTTCTAAGGAAAGGTCTACCAAGAATAATAGGACATGAAGGATTGCAATCTATATCAAGAACGATAAAATCTACGGGCACATAATTCCTATTTGCAACAATAAGAACATCATTAATTCTTCCCATAGGCTTTTTAATAGTGGAATCTGCAAGATGCAAGTTTAGAGAGCAATCATCAAAGTCACGGAAATCTAGCAAATCACACAAAGCTTTGGGGATAGTAGAGACACTAGCACCCAAATCACACAAAGCATAAAACTCGTAATTTTTAATTTTAATCTTAATTGTAGGTTCCCACTCATCATGGAGTTTTCTAGGGATAGAAACTTTCAACTCAAGCTTTTCTTCATAAGATTGCATTAAGGCGTCAACAATGTGTTCGGTAAAGGCCTTATTTCGACTATAAGCATGAGGAGAATTTAACACGGATTGCAACAAGGAAATACAATCAATTAAATAGCAATTTTCATAGTTAAATTCCTTGAGATACAAAATAGTGGGTTTAGCAATATCTAGATTTTTATTTCTTTCAATCCCTTTTTTATCAATTTCATCATTAGGATCTAAAAACTCAGAATTCTTAGAATGCCTTCTAGGTAAGGGAAGATCATAATCAGATTCATCAAGATTCATATTGCAAAACAAAGATTTAATAGGGGACACATCAATAACTTTTAGATCTTCATCTTGATTCTCATAGTTATTCGGTTTAGCGGCCATCTTATTGACTAAGGTGGCTTGCATATCCGAAATTTCAGCGGTCATTTTTTCAAGATGAGCAATTTGGGCTCTTACACCATCAAATTCTTTGGACATATCATCGAGCTCTTTATTCATATAACTCATAAAACTCTTTTGTTCCTTAAGCTCGTTTCTAAAGAAATTATTATGCTCAAATTGCAAGACCATAAACTTCCTGACATTGTTTTCGATATCTTCTAGCCTTTTAAGGTGAAGATCACCAAAATTAGGTAAGGCCATCGTGACGAACAAGCAAGCAAACTAACACACGAGCAAACAAAAGGCAAAGGGAAAGAGAGGGTGAATAAAACGGCAAGGGTGAAGTGGGGGAGAGGAAAACGAGAGGCAAATGGCAAATAATGTAATGCGAGAGATAGAGATTGTGATGGGTACTTGGTATGTTGACTTTTGCGTAGGCTTCCCCGGCAACGGCGCCAGAAATGGCTCGTTGACGGGAGAGTAAATCTTGAATTGACTTGGCGTAGGCCTCCCCGGCAACAGCGCCAGAAATCCTTCTTGCTACGTCTCGAGCTAGCGTTGGTTTTCCCCGAAGAGAAGGGGGTGATGCAGCACAATAGCGTAAGTATTTCCCTCAGTTTTTGAGAACCAAGGTATCAATCCAGTAGGAGGTCATGCGCAAGTCCCTCGTACCTGCACAAAACGGTAGCAACTCGCAACCAACGCTTAGGGGTTGTCAATCCCTTCACGGTCACTTACGAGGGTGAGATCTGATAGAGATAATATTTTTGGTATTTTTGGTATAAAGATGCAAAGTGAAAAGTAAAAGCAAAACAAGTAAAATAAAGTAATGGAGATTGATATGATGAGAATAGACCCAGGGGCCATAGGTTTCACTAGTGGCTTCTCTCAAGTGCATAGATATTCTACGGTGGGTGAACAAATTACTGTTGAGCAATTGATAGAATTGAGCATAGTTATGAGGTTATCTAGGTATGATCATGTATATAGGCATCACGTCCGTGACAAGTAGACCGACTCCTGCCTGCATCTACTACTATTACTCCACTCATCGACCGCTATCCAGCATGCATCTAGAGTATTAAGTTAAAAACAGAGTAACGCCTTAAGCAAGATGACATGATGTAGAGGAATAAATTCATGCAATATGATAAATACCCCATCTTGTTATCCTCGATGGCAACAATACAATACATGCCTTGCAACTCTTTCTGTCACTGAGTAAGGACACCGCAAGATTGAACCCAAAGCTAAGCACTTCTCCCATTGCAAGAACTACCAATCTAGTTGGCCAAACCAAACGGATAATTCGAAGAGACTTGCAAAGATAACTCAATCATACATAAAAGAATTCAGAGAAGATTCAAATATTATTCATAGATAAGTTGGATCATAAACCCACAATTCATCGATCTCAAAAAACACACCGCAAAAAGAAGATTACATCGAATAGATCTCCACGAGAGAGGGGGAGAACATTGTATTGAGATCCAAAAAGAGAGAAGAAGCCATCTAGCTACTAGATATGGACCCGAAGGTCTGAAGTAAACTACTCACACTTCATCGAAAGGGCTATGGTGT
The DNA here is from genome assembly GCF_003073215.2 of Triticum urartu. Classification (NCBI taxonomy): domain Eukaryota; kingdom Viridiplantae; phylum Streptophyta; class Magnoliopsida; order Poales; family Poaceae; genus Triticum; species Triticum urartu. Next base: position 567,630,475 of record NC_053026.1, on the reverse strand, counting down.
TGATGTAGAAGCCCTCCGTGATAGATGCCCTCTCCGGCGAAGCACCGGAACAGGCCCCAAGATGGGATCTCATGGATACAGGAAGTTGCGGCGGTGGAATTAGGTTTTTGGCTCCGTCTTTGGTCTAATGAGGGTACGTAGGTATATATAGGAGGAAGGAGCACGTCGGTGGAGCTCCGAGGGGCCCACGAGGCAGGGGGCGCGCCCCCCTGGGCGCGCCTCCATCCTCGTGACCTCCCCGGAAACTTCTTGGAGTAGGGTCCAAGTCTCCTAGATCACGTTCGGTGAGAAGATCACGTTCCCGAAGGTTTCATTCCGTTTGGACTCCGTTTGATATTCTGTTTCCTCGAAATACTGAAATAGGCAAAAAACAGCAATTCTGGGCTGGGCCTCCGGTTAATAGGTTAGTCCCAAAAATAATATAAAAGTGGAAAATAAAGCCCAATATAGTCCAAAACAATAGATAAAGTAGCATGGAGCAATCAAAAATTATAGATACGTTGGAGACGTATCACTCCTCCCGAGCCGGCTCCTCTCCACTTCGCCAGGCCCAGCCGATGGCTAGATCCGGCCCCGTGCACCCCAGCCATCACCTCTGATGGCCCAAGGCCCAGGGTGAGCAGCCCCTGGTTTTTTTCCCTCTGTTCGTTGGGCCAGCCTTCAGATTCGGCCCATATCATGTTTTTTTCCAGCGCCTGCGAATTTAGCTATTTTCCAGAAAACTGTCGTTTTACAGATTAGTCCCTCTACTTCATGCTTTTAATATCTCACAAACCGTGCATCGGATTAAAACAAACTTAACATGAAACTTGCTTAGTTTTTCATCTAGTTTAATAATATGCCACTTTCATCCATGTTTAAAATGTTTAAATTGATGTTTGGTTAAATTTGCTCCTATGCCATGTTAAAATGCTTTAATTCATAACTAATTAACCGTAGCTCCAAATTTAACAAACTTTATATGTAAATGGGGTGGAAAAATGCCTAGTTTAACATGGTGGCTTTACTTTGCATGTTTAACAACTCTAAAATAATGTTTAGGGTAGAACAGTACCAAATCTATAATATGCTCATGAGGAGTTTCCGGACTTGTTGTTTGTTGTTTCCGGCCTCATTTAAACTTGACTAGATAGGTAGTTTTCTTTGCTTCACCCTCTTGCCATGCTAACAACATTTAACATTGTTGTATACATAAAACAAGATCGAACTAAATAAGTCATGTGGTGTTTTCTTCAATATGCAACTCCGTTGCATATTGAGCTCCACTTAATTTGTAGGGTTTGCTTTGTGCACTTTGCCATGCCATGCTTCATTAAACCGGACATGCATCATACTTGATTGTGCATCATGCCATGATGTGTGGTTGTTTACTATGTTGTTTGCTTCTTTCCGGTGTTTGCTTCTTCGGGTTGGTTCCGGTAACGTCGCGTTTGTGAGGACCCGTTCGATACGTCCGTTTGTCTTCTTCATGGACTCGTTCTTCTTCCTTGCGGGATTTCAGGCAAGATGACCATACCCTCGAAATCACTTCTATCTTTGCTTGCTAGATGCTCGCTCTTTTGCTATGCCTATGCTGCGATACCTACCACTTGCTTATCATGCCTCCTATTGTTGAACCAAGCCTCTAACCCACCTTGTCCTAGCAAACCGTTGTTTGGCTATGTTACCGCTTTGCTCAGCCCCTCTTATAGCGTTGTTAGTTGCAGGTGAAGATTGAAGTTTGTTCCTTGTTGGAACATGGAGATGTTGTTCCTTGTTGGGAACATGTTTACTTGTTGGGATATCACCTCTATTTAATTAATGCATCTATATACTTGGTAAAGGGTGGAAGGCTCGGCCTTATGCCTGGTGTTTTGTTCCACTCTTGCCGCCCTAGTTTCCGTCATATCGGTGTTATGTTCCCGGATTTTGCGTTCCTTACGCGGTTGGGTTATAATGGGAACCCCTTGACAGTTCGCCTTGAATAAAACTCCTCCAGCAAGGCCCAACCTTGGTTTTACCATTCGCCACCTAGCCTTTTCTTCCCTTGGGTTCTGCGCTCAAGGGTCATCTTTACCCCCCGGCCAGTGCTCCTCTGAGTGTTGGTCCAACTGAGCGATGTCCGAGGCTACCAGGGGCAACTCTGGGCTGGCTTACCCGACGTCTTGCTCATCCGGTGTGCCCTGAGAACGAGATATGTGCAGCTCCTATCGGGATTTGTCGGCACATCTGGGTGGCTTTGCTGGTCTTGTTTTACCATTGTCGAAATGTCTTGTAACCGGGATTCCGAGTCTGATCGGGTCTTCCCGCTAGAAGGAATATCCTTCGTTGACCGTGAGAGCTTGTGATGGGCTAAGTTGGGACACCCCTGCAGGGTTATGAACTTTCGAAAGCCGTGCCCGCGGTTATGGGCAGATGGGAATTTGTTAATGTCCGGTTGTAGAAAACCTGAAGTTGACCTTAATTAAAATACATCAACCGCGTGTGTAACCGTGATGGTCTCTTTCCGGCGGAGTCCGGGAAGTGAACACGGTGTTGGAGTTATGCTTGACGTAGGTTGTTCTAGGATCACTTCTTGATCATAGTTTTTATCGACCGTGCCTTGCCTTCTCTTCTCGCTCTCATTTGCGTATGTTAGCCACCATATATGCTTGTCGCTTGCTGCAGCTCCACCTCATACCTTTTACCTTACCCATAAGCTTAAATAGTCTTGATCGCGAGGGTGCGAGATTGCTGAGTCCCTGTCACTCACAGATTACTTCCAAACCAGCTTGCAGGTGCCGTTGAACCGTGCAGATGTCGCAACCAAGCTCAAGGAGGAGCTCGATGAAGATCTTGTCCTTGGTGTTGTTTCGTTCTAGTTGATCAGTAGTGGAGCCCAGTTGGGGTCGATCGGGGACCGTGTCGCATTTGGGGTTCTTCTTTTATTTTGGTTCCGTAGTCGGACCTTGGCTGTATTTGGATGATGTAATGCTTTATTCATGTACTTGTGTGAAGTGGCAATTGTAAGCCAACTATGTATCCTTTCTCTTATGTATTACATGGGTTGTGTGAAGATTACCTCACTTGCGACATTGCTTTCAATGCGGTTATGCCTCTAAGTCATGCTTCGACACGTGGGAGATATAGCCGCATCGAGGGCGTTACACCTCCACCGTCTATTGTTCATCCAGCTCTCCACACCACGGGGTCCTGTTCAACCACCCCTCCACGGGCACCCCTCCATCGTCTACTGTTCATCCAGCCCTCCACCACACCACGGGGTCTTGTTCATCCAGAGGCAACGCCACCGCTCACTGTTCATCCAAACCCCCCTGCAACGCTCACTGTTCATCCCAGAGGCAGCATCGATCGGCTTCAGTTAACAGCAGTAGCGAAGGAATCGCTCGATCGGGTTCAGTTAACATCCATCGATCGATCGCTTGGGTTCAGTACGCGTAGCCTGCAGTGCAATCGCTCGGGTTCAGTTAGAGCCCAACGCCTCGCTCGGGTTCAGTTAGAGCCAACGCCTCGCACACACGCGCGTACATGTACGAGAGAAACGCGCATCGCTCGGCCCCCGACCTCCCACCGTAACTGGGAACTTCCCGAAATTTTCCTCCCCCTCGCTTCTACCACGGTTTTTTCCGTCATGGACAGCCCAAAGAATGCCATGCAGCTGCGTCTCCGGCCCGCCCAGGATGAAAAGCCCATTTTCTGTCATGATTTTTTGTCATAGAAGTAGGAGCCCACCACATCTATGATGATACCGGGTTTTGTCACAATTATCGTCATAGAAGTGTCATATGTATGACAGAAAAAAAATTCGTTCGGCCCAAAATGTCACGGATGTGTCTTTTTTTTGTAGTGTAGGCATAATGCATAGATCTAACTATTGTCATCTTTATTTCCATTTTCCTTAGAGGTGTTTTTGTCAGGAGGTTTTGCAAAAAAAAACATAAAACACCTTATCCATAGAGACTTTAGCACTATCAAGTTGCTTATCATCATATCCCCTTTGATTTCCGACAACAATCCAAGAATAGTGTTGATTAACATCATTGAAAACTTGTTGGATTATGTCTAAAACAGGGACTTCCTTTTTAAGATTCTCATCAAAGATTCGATTATCCCCAAGCAAATGTCTTAGCACATAATCACTATTATAAAGAATCTCATCTATCACCGGTTTTTCATGATTCATACCATAGAAATCAAAAATTTCCCTAGCTTCTCATATTATGTAATCAAATTCATTCATAAGAACAAGGGTGGCCAACTTTTTAGCTTTGGGATTCTTTATAATGGGCAACTCAAAAAACAATCTTTGCAAGGTAGGATGGGTACGGATGAATTTATTTTCAAGTTTCAGAACTAGTGCTGAAATGGCTTCCGCATAAGATTTAGTCCTTTTAAGTATAGGAACATCATCAAGACTTAAATTTCCAACACAATTGAAAACTTCTTGGATACGTTCTTTTCCTATAACATTCCCTTGCCTCAAAACAAAAGTTAGCATCCAGATTGCCCGATCGTCCAATAGGAGTTAGGCCATCATCTGTTTCTGCCATACCAAAGTCACTCACGGTAACGAATCTTAGCAAACAAAAATTCCAACGAGAAACACGAACGAAAAAGGAGGGCGAATAAAACGGCAAATTTTTGTGAAGTGGGGGAGATTAAAATGAGAGGCAAATGGCAAATAATGTAAATTGCAAGGAGATGAGATTTGTTATTACGAACCTGATAGATGTTGATGATGTCTCCCCGGCAACGGTGCTAGAAATTGGCACGTTGACGAGAGACTATCTTGACTTGATCCTCCCCGACAACGGCGCCAGAAATTCCTTTTGATGCGGCTTAAAACACGTCGGTATTTCCCCAAAGAGGAAGGGATGATGCGGCACAACTACGGTATTTCCCTCAGTGATGAGACCAAGGTTATCGAACCAGTAGGAGAACCACGCAATACTATGTAAACGGTACCTGCACACAAAGAACAAATACTTGCAAGCCGACATAAAAGAGGGGTTGTCAATCACTCCAGGGTAAAAAGATAGATAAATTGTAGTACATTGGATAAATAGATCTCGCGGGAACGTGAGATAAAATAAATAACAAAAAATTGCAACATGGTATTTTTGGGTTTTGGATTAATAGATCTGAAAATAAAAGCGAGTAAAAATAGATATCGAAGGCAAATGTGATAAAGAAGAGACCCGGGGGCCGTAGATTTCACCAGTGGCTTCTCTCGATAAAATAGCATATGGTAGGTAAACAAATTATTGTTGGGCAATTGATATAACCTCAAATAATTATGATGATATCCAGGCAATGATCATTATATAGGCATCACGTCCAAGATTAGTAGACCGACTCTTGCCTGCATCTACTACTATTACTCCACACATCGGTCGCTATCCAGCATGCATCTAGTGTATTAAGTTCATGGAGAAAAGGAGTAATGCAATAAGAATGATGACATGATGTAGATAAGATCTATTCATGTAGGAATAGACCCCATCTTATTATCCTTAATAGCAACGATACATACATGTCATTTCCCCTTGTGTCACTGGGATTGAGCATCGTAAGATCGAACCCATCACAAAGCACCTCTTCCCATGGTAAGAAAAATCGATCTAGTCGGCCTAACTAAACCAAAGATTAGAAGAAGAAATACGAGGCTATAAGCAATCATACATATAAGAGATCAAAACTCAAATAACTTTCATGGATAAAATAGATATGATCATAAACTCAAAGTTCATCGGATCCCAACAAACACACCACAAAAGAATTACATCAAATAGATCTCCAAGAGACCATTGTATTGACAATCAAGAGAGAGAGGGGGGAGGCCATCTAGCTACTAACTATGGACTCGTAGGTCTACAATGAACTACTCACGCATCATCGGAGAGGCACCAATGAGGATGATGAACCCCTCTGTGATGGTGTCTAGATTGGATCTGTGGTTTCTGGAACTTGTTGCGGCTGGAATTGTGTTTCGTCGACTCCCCTAGGGTTTTTGGATTTTCGGGGTATTTATAGAGCAAAGAGGCGGTGTGGGAGGCCACTGAGGTGGGCAGGCGCGCCCAGGTGGGTTGTGCCCCCCTTGGGGAACCCCTCTGGTACTTCTTCTGCCCATCTTGTATCTTCTGGTCCAAAAAATTCCCCAAAAAGTTTCGCTGCGTTTGGACTCCGTCTGGTATTGATTTTCCATGAAGTAAAAAACAGCAACTGGCACTAGGCACTAAGTCAATAGGTTAGTCCCAAAAAATGATATAAAGTTGCTATAAAATGATTGTAAAACATCCAAGAATGATAATATAACAACATGAAACAATCAAAAATTATAGATACGTTGGAGACATATCACGCGCCCAGGAGCCCAGGCGCGCCCAGGGGGTTATGCCCCCACGGAGCCCCCCTGCATTGCCTCTTCGCCCTATAAATACCCAAATATTCCGGAAACCCTAGGGGAGTCGACGAAACACAATTCCAGCCGTCGTAAGTTCTAGATCCACAAGATCCAGTCTAACACCATCACGGAGGGGTTCATCATCCTCATTGGTGCCTCTCCGATGATGTGTGAGTAGTCCACCATAGACCTAAAGGTCCATAGGCAGTAGCTAGATGGCTTCCTCTCTCTCTCTCTCTTGATTCTGAATACAATGGTCTCTTGGAGATCTATTTAATGTAACTCTTTTTGCGGTGTGTTTGTTGGGATCTGATGAACTTTGAGTTTATGATCAGATATATATCCATGAATATTATTTGAGTCTTCTTTGATATCTTATATGCATGATTATTTATAGCCTCGTATTTCTATTTTGGATCTTTGGTTAGTTAGGCCAACTAGATCGATTTTCTTGCCATGGGAAGAGGTGCTTTGTGATGGGTTCGATCTTGCGGTGTTCTTTCCAAGTGACAGAAGGGGCAACAAGACACACATGTATCATTGATATTAAGGATAACAAGATGGGGGCTATTTCTACATGAATAGATCTCGTCTACATCATTTCATCGTTCTTATTGCATTACTCTGTTTCTCCATGAACTTAATACACTAGATGCATGCTGGATAGCGGTCGACGTGTGGAGTAATAGTAGTAGATGCAGGTAGGAGTCGGTCTACACATATAGGACGTGATGCGTATATATTGATCATTGCCTTGGATATCTTCATAATTATTCGATCTTCTATCAATTTCCCAACAGTAATTTGTTTACCCACCGTGTGCTATTTCTTGAGAGAAGCCACTAGTGAAATCTACGCCCCCCAGGTCTGTTCTTTATCATATTTGCTTTGAGATCTATTTTTATTCGCTTTTGTTTTCAGATATATTATTCCAGAACCCAAAAATACCTTGCTGCACTTTTTTATTATTTATTTTGTTTTGTGTTATTGCGAGATCTATTTATCCAAAATCATACAAAACAATCTATCTTTTGCCCGAGGAGGGATTGACAGCCCCTCTTATGCGTCGGGTTGCAAGTATTTGTTCTTTGTGTGCAGGTACCGTTTACATAGTGTTGCTTGGTTCTCCTACTGGATTAATACCTTGGTTTCACAACTGAGGGAAATACCTACCGCAGTTGTACTGCATCATCTCTTCCTCTTTGGGGAAATACCGACGCAGTTTCAAGTGACATCAAAAGGAATTTCTTGTGTCGTTGCCGGGGAGACACAAATCTCATCAGGTTCCTAATCACAAATCTCATCTCCTTGCAATTTACATTATTTTCCATTTGCCTCTCGTTTTCATCTCCCCGACTTCACAAAAAATTGCCTTTTTATTCGCCTTCTTTTTCGTTTGCCTTTTTCTCGTTCGATCTTTCGTTTGCTTGTGTTGCCATGTGTCTTCTATTTGCTTGCATCTTCGCTTGCTAAAAATCTATTGATATGGATCGTCATCCACTTTCTAATCTTTTCAAAAGATCCAATTATGACGAACCAATTGCTAGTGAGTCGAGTGCACTAGATTATCTTTATGAAGTTTTGCTTGAAATTCGTGAATCTGAAAATTGTGATGAAGTGTTAAAAGAAGAAATTTATAAGGTGATCCACGATAGCTCCTTGAATGAAAAGCATGATTTAAATGATATTATTATAAATTCTATTATGTCAATTGTGTTAGTGATATGCAAACCCCCAAGCTTACGGATGCTTGTTTTGTTATGTCCACTACTTATTGCAATGATTATGATTGGGGTGATAATGATTCTTATGATCTTGAAATTTTATTTAAACCTCATGATGAATATGCTTGCGATAGTATTGAAAGTGGGTTTGGAAGAGTGTCAACTTTATGTAATAATGATCCCACTATTTTGGAGGGTGTTGAATCTTATTGTGATAGTTATCAAAGTGGGCTTGGAGAGGTCATGCCTTTATTTGATGATAATCCCACTATTTAGGAAGAGTGTCAACTTTGCATGCATGTGGATCATGTAGAGAATATTTTATGTGATAGTTATATGGTTTAATTTGAATATGACCCCACATGTAATTATTATGAGAGGGGGAAATATGGTTGTAAAAAAACTCATGTTACTAAATTACCTCTCTTCATGCTGAGATTATCAATATTTTATTCCTCTCTTTGCATATGCTAGATGTTTCTTGTCTTAATAATTTGTTTGCTTATAAAATTCCTATGCATAGGAAGTATGTTCAAAATAAATGTGTTTCTCACATGCTACATGATGCTCTCTTCATGTTTCAGTTTCTATCTTTCATGTGAGCATCATTGAAATCTCAAGCCTATCTTAATGACTATAAAGAAAGAGCTTGTTGGGAGGCAACCCAATGAATAAAATATTTTTATATGTTTCTATCTGTTCTTGAGTGTTTGCACAATTATGATACTGTTATGATTGTGTTTTTTATATTTTAATTAGTGTTTGTGCCAAGTAAAGCCTTTGGGATCATGTTTGGTGATAGTTGATTTGATCTTGTTGAATAACAAAAACTTTTGCGTCTAGTAACAGAATTGTTTAAAATCGCAGAAGTGAGATAAAATTCTGAATTTTTGTACACAAGATACATATACAAATTACCTATGTTGTCCTATTTTTTCAGATTTTAGGAGTTACAGAAGTATACGAAGTTTCCAGATTACTACAGACTGTTCTGTTTTTGATAGATCTTGTTTTCTTTGCATTGTGTGCTTATTTTGATGAATCCCTGGATTGTATCGAGGGGGTATAAGCCATGGTAAAGTTAGAATACAGTAGGTACAATGCAAAAATAAAATATGAATGGGTTTGCAACATACTTAGAGTGGTGATTTGCTTTGTTATACTAACGGATCTCATGAAGGTTTTGTTAAGTTTTGTGTGATTGAAGTTTCAAGTTTTGGGTGAGATCACGATGGATGAAGGAATAAGGAGTGAAAAGAGCCCAAGCTTGGGATGCCCCATGGCACCCCAAGTTATTATTCAAGGATAACCAAGCAACTAAGCTTGGGGATGCCCCGGAAGGCATCCCCACTTTATTCTAACGACCATCGGTATTTTACTAGGAGCTATATTTTTATTCATCACATATCATGAGTATTTCTTGAAGCGTCTTGTATTATATGAGTCTTTGCTTGTTTTTCTTTTTAGTTTTTCACAAGTATCCTTGCTGGATAGACCTATTTGAGAGAGCCAAAATTATGCTATGATTTGTTAGAATTGCTCTTTATGCTTCACTTAATTTTTTTGAGATATGGAATTGCTCTAGTGCTTCACTTATATCTTTTTAAGCACGGTGTGCTTTAATGCTTTTGAAGAAATGCTCTCATGCTTCACTTAGATTTATTTGAGAGTTAGTAATTTTTTGAAGAAACTCTCTCATGCTTCACTTATATTATTTTGTGAGAAGAAATTTTTTATGCTCGTGTGCTTCACTTAAATTTGTTTGAGCTTATCAAAAGGGACATATGAAACTAGTCCCAAAGTGATAGATATTCAAGAGGTATATAATAAAAACTTTCATGAAGATCATTGGACAAAATAAACTTGATTCTTTGTAATAGTTTTGAGATATGATGATAGTGATATGTGAGTCATGTTGGTGAGTAATTATGCTTTAGTAAGAATATTGGTGTTAAGGTTTGTGATTCCATATGCAAGCACGAAAGTCACTAGTTATGCAATGAAATTACAACCTACTTATGGTGCATTATTCAGTGTTAGTTATGCTTAATGCTCGCTTATGTGATTTTTTGTTTCTTGGTTGGTTGCTTCTCAATCTATTTGCTAGCCTCCACTTGTACTAAGTAGAAATACTACTTGTGCATCCAAAATCTTTAAACCCAATTTTGCCATATGAGTCCACTGTACCTACCTATATGTGGTATTTCGGTGTCGTTCTAAGCAAATTTGTATGTGCCATCTCTAATTTTCGAAATGAATTTCCTTTTTGTGTGCCCGTACGGCTCATGAAGCGGCGAGGGGTGGCCAATATTTTCCATGCTAGATGTGTTATTCTCAAGATGAGTGTTTATTCACTTGTCATTGCATGAGAGTACGGTGGTAATAGGGGTGCCCAGTCCCGAAATGAAAAAGAAATTTACTTTATGTTGTCAAATCAAATAATAAATTCCTTGGAAAGTGTTGGTATGGAAGGCACCCGTGGATACGGCTAGTCGTGGATTGTGAAAGAATGGTGGAAAAAGGAATAAACTTTATTTTCTATTTGGGAACCACCTATGATATATCTAGCCTGGAAAGTGTTGGCAATTGCTTGGTCGTTTTCGTTGACGGGAAAAGTATGCCTCAAAATTGTCTCTCAATTCGAGTTTTGAGCTCTGGCACCTCTACAAATACCTACTTCCCTCTGCGAAGGGCCTATCTATTTACTTTATGCAATTTTTATTTTTATTTGAGTCTCCATCTTCTCTTATAAATCACCAATTAGGGAGCACTATGATCATACTTGAGCATTGGATGTAGCTAATATGTGAGTGTGTTTCATGAATGGATCAATGATTGAGCATGATGGGCTAAGGATAACTTTCTTTAGTGTTGATATTTTGAAAGACATGGTTGCTTGTTGATATGCTTGAGTATTGAATTCTTCATGTCAAAACTAGACTATTGCTTTGAACCATATAGAAGTCAAAATGTCCATGCTACAAAATAAAAGAATATGTGATGAACATGTTAGGCAGCATTCCACATCAAAAATTCTGTTTTTATCATTTACCTACTCGAGGACGAGCCGGAATTAAGCTAGGGGATGCTGATACGTCTCCAACATATCTATAATTTTTTATTGTTCCATGCTATTATATTATCATTCTTGGATGTGTTACAATCATTTTATAGCAACTGTATATCATTTTTTGGGACTAACCTACTGACATAGTGCCCAGTGCGAGCTGTTGTTTTTTGCTTTTTTTACTTTGCAAAATATCAGTACCAAACAGAGTCCAAACGCAGTGAAACTTTTTGGAGATTTTTTCTGGACCAGAAGACACCCGGTGGGCTAAAGAAGTACTAGAGGGGAGGCCCATGGGGAGCACAACCCACTAGGGCGCCCCTACGAGCCCAGGCGCGCCCAGGGGGGTTGTGCCCCCCACGGAGGCCCCCAGCACCGCCTCTTCGCCCTATAAACACCCAGATATTCCAAAAACTCTAGGGGAGTCGACGAAACACAATTCCACCCGCCACAAGTACAAGAACCATGATATCTAATCTAACACCATAATAGAGGGGTTCATCATCCTCATTGGTCAATAACCAATAGCGGAACCTGGATGCTCATATTGGTTCCTACATATTCTACGAAGATCTTTATCGTTCAAACCGCATAACAACATACGTTGTTCCCTTTGTCATTGGTATCCTCATACCTAGTTCAATCTCGTTACTGACAAGTCTCTTCACTCGTTCCATAATACATCATCCCACAACTAACTCATTAGTCACAATGCTTGCAAGGCTTATAGTGATGTGCATTACCGAGAGGGCCTAGAGATACCTCTCCAACAATCGGAGTGACAAATCCTAATCTCGATCTATGCCAACTCAACAAGCACCATTGGAGACACCTGTAGAGCACCTTTATAATCACCCAATTACGTTGTGACATTTAGTAGCACACAAAGTGTTCCTCCGGTACTCGGGAGTTGCATAATCTCATAGTCATAGGAACATGTATAAGTCATGAAGAAAGCAATAGCAACAAACTAAACGATCATTGTGCTAAGCTAACGGATGGGTCAAGTCAATCACACAATTCTCTAATGATGTGATCCCGTTAATCAAATGACAACTCATGTCTATGGTTAGGAAACATAACCATCATTGATTCAACGAGCTAGTCAAGTAGAGGCAAACTAGTGACACTCTGTTTGTCTATATATGCACACATGTACTAAGTTTCCGGTTAATACAATTCTACCATGAATAATAAACATTTATCATGATATAAGGAAATATAAATAACAACTTTATTATTGCCTCTAGGGCATATTTCCTTCAGTCTCCCACTTGCACTAGAGTCAATAACCTAGATTACACAGTAATGATTCTAACACCCATGGAGTCTTGGTGCTGATCATGTTTTGCTCGTGAGAGAGGCTTAGTCAATGGGTCTGCAACATTCAGATCCGTATGTATCTTGCAAATCTCCATGTCTCCCTCCTTGACTTTATCGCGGATGGAATTGAAGCATCTCTTGATGTGTTTGGTTCTTTTGTGAAATCTGGATTCTTTTGCCAAGGCAATTGCACCAGTATTGTCACAAAAGATTTTTATTGGACCCGATGCACTAGGTATGACACCTAGATCGGATATGAACTCCTTCATCCAGACTCCTTCATTTTGCTGCTTCCGAAGCAGCTATGTACTCCACTTCACACGTAGATCCCGCCACGACGCTTTGCTTAGAACTGCACCAACTGACAGCTCCACCGTTCAATAAAAACACGTATCCGGTTTGTGACTTAGAGTCATCTGGATTAGTGTCAAAGCTTGCATCGCCATAACCATTTACGACGAGCTCTTTGTCACCTCCATAAACGAGAAACATATCCTTAGTCCTTTTCAGGTATTTCAGGATGTTCTTGACCGCTGTCCAGTGATCCACTCCTGGATTACTTTGTTACCTCCCTGCTAAGCTAATAGCAAGGCACACATCAGGTCTGGTACACAACATTGCATACATGATAGAGCCTATGGCTGAAGCATAGGAAACATCTTTCATTTTCTCTCTATCTTCTGCAGTGGTCGGGCATTGAGTCTAACTCAACTTCACACCTTGTAATACAGGCATGAACCCTTTCTTTGCTTGATCCATTTTGAACTTCTTCAAAACTTTATCAAAGTATGTGCTTTGTGAAAGTCCAATTAAGCGTATTGATCTATGTCTATAGATCTTGATGCCCAATATATAAGCAGCTTCACCGAGGTCTTCCATTGAAAAACTCTTATTCAAGTGTCCCTTTATGCTATCCAGAAATTCTATATCATTTCCAATCAACAATATGCCATCCACATATAATATTAGAAATGCTACAGAGCTCCTACTCACTTTATTGTAAATACAGGCTTCTCCAAAAGTCTGTATAAAACCATATTCTTTGATCACACTATCAAAACGTTTATTCCAACTCTGAGATGCTTGCACCAGTCCATAGATGGATCGCTGGAGCTTGCACACTTTGTTAGCACCCTTTGGATCGATAAAACCTTCAGGTTGCATCGTATACAACTCTTCTTCCAGAAATCCATTTAGGAATGCAGTCTTTACATCCATTTGCCTAATTTCATAATCATAAAATGCGGAAATTGCTAACATGATTCGGACGGACTTAAGCATCGCTATGGGTGAGAAAGTCTCATCGTAGTCAACTCCTTGAACTTGTCGAAAACCTTTTGCAACAAGTCGAGCTTTGTAGACAGTAACATTACCGTCAGCGTCAGTCTTCTTCTTCAAGATCCATTTATTCTCGATGGCTTGCTGATCATCGGGCAAGTCAACCAAAGTCCACACTTTCTTCTCATACATGGATCCCATCTCAGATTTCATGGCCTCAAGCCATTTTGCGAAATCTGGGCTCATCATCGCTTCCTCATAGTTCATAGGTTCGTCATGGTCAAGTAACATGACTTCCAGAACAGGATTACCGTACCACTCTAGTGCGGATCTTACTCTGGTTGACCTACGAGGTTCGGTAGTAACTTGATCTGAAGTTACATGATCTTCATCATTAGCTTCCTCACTAATTGGTGTAGGAGTCACAGGAACAGATTTCTGTGATGAACTACTTTCCAATAAGGGAGCAGGTACAGTTACCCCATCAAGTTCTACTTTCCTCCCACTCACTTCTTTCAAGAGAAACTCCTTCTCTAGAAAGGATCCATTCTTAGCAACGAATGCCTTGCCTTTGGATCTGTGATAGAAGGTGTACCCAATAGTCTCCTTTGGGTATCCTATGAGGACACATTTCTCCGATTTGGGTTCGAGCTTATCAGGTTGAAGTTTTTCACATAAGCATCACAGCCCCAAACTTTAAGAAATGGCAACTTCGGTTTCTTGCCAAACCATAGTTCATAAGGCGTCGTCTCAATGGATTTAGATGGTGCCCTATTTAACGTGAATATAGCCGTCTCTAAAGCATAACCCCAAAACGACAGCGGTAAATCAGTAAGAGACATCATAGATTGCAACATATCTAGTAAAGTATGATTACTACGTTCGGACACACCATTACGCTGGTGTTCCGGGTGGTGTGAGTTGCAAAACTATTCCGCATTGTTTCAAATGAAGACCAAACTCGTAACTCAAATATTCTCCTCCACGATCAGATCGTAGAAACTTTATTTTCTTGTTACGATGATTTTCCACTTCACTCTGAATTTTGTTGAACTTTTCAAATGTTTCAGACTTATGTTTCATCAAGTAGATATACCCATATCTGCTCAAATCATCTGTGAAGGTGAGAAAATAACGATACCCGCCGCGAGCCTCAATCTTCATCGGACCACATACATCAGTATGTATGATTTCTAACAAATCTGTTGCTCGCTCCATAGTTCCGGAGAACGGCGTTTTAGTCGTCTTGCCCATGAGGCATGGTTCGCAAGTACCAAGTGATTTATAATCAAGTGATTCCAAAAGTCCATCAGAATGGAGTTTCTTCATGCGCTTTACACCAATATGACCTAAATGGCAGTGCCACAAATAAGTTGCACTATCATTATCAACTCTGCATCTTTTAGCTTCAATATTATGAATATGTGTATCACTACTATCGAGATTCATCAAAAACAGACCACTCTTCAAGGGTGCATGACCATAAAATATATTACTCATATAAATAGAACAACCATTATTCTCAGATTTAAATGAATAACCGTCTCGCATCAAACAAGATCCAGATATAATGTTCATGCTCAACGCTGGCACCAAATAACAATTATTTAGGTCTAAAACTAATCCCGAAGGTAGATGTAGAGATAGCGTGCCGACCGCGATCACATCGACTTTGGAACCATTTCCCACGCGCATCATCACCTCGTCCTTAGCCAATCTTCGCTTAATCTGTAGCCCCTATTTCGAGTTGCAAATATTAGCAACAGAACCAGTATCAAATACCCAGGTGCTACTGCGAGCATTAGTAAGGTACACATCAATAACATGTATATCACATATACCTTTATTCACCTTGCCATCCTTCTTATCCGCCAAATACTTGGGGCAGTTCTGCTTCCAGTGACCAGTCTCTTTGCAGTAAAAGCATTCAGTCTCAGGCTTAGGTCCAGACTTGGGCTTCTTCACTCGAGCAGCAACTTGCTTGCCGTTCTTCTTGAAGTTCCCCTTCTTCCCTTTACCTTTTTTCTTGAAACTGGTGGTCTTGTTGACCATCAACACCTGATGCTCCTTCTTGATTTCTACCTCCGCAACCTTTAGCATTGCGAAGAGCTCGGGAATCGTCTTATCCATCCCTTGCATATTACAGTTCATCACGAAGCTCTTGTAGCTTGGTGGCAGTGATTGAAGAACTCTGTCAATGACACTATCAACAGGAAGATTAACTCCTAGTTGAGTCAAGTGGTTGTGGTACCCAGACATTCTGAGTATATGTTCACTGACAGAACTATTCTCCTCCATTTGCAGCTGTAGAACTTATTGGAGACTTCATATCTCTCAATCCGGGCATTTGCTTGAAATATTAACTTCAACTCCTGGAACATCTCATATGCTCCATGACGTTCAAAACGTCGTTGAAGTCCCGGTTCTAAGCCGTAAAGCATGGCACACTGAACTATCGAGTAGTCATCAGCTTTGCTCTGCCAGACGTTCATAACATCTGGCGTTGCTCCTGCAGCGGGTTTGGCACCTAGCGGTGCTTCCAGGACGTAATTCTTCTAAGCAGCAATGAGGATAATCCTCAAGTTATGGACCCAGTTCGTGTAATGGCTACCATCATCTTTCAACTTTGCTTTCTCAAGGAACGCATTAAAATTCAACGGAACAACAACACGGGCCATCTATCTACAACAACATAGACATGCAAAATACTATCACGTACTAAGTTCATGATAAATTAAAGTTCAATTAATCATATTACTTAAGAACTCCCACTTAGACAGACATCCCTCTAATCATCTAAGTGATCACGTGATCCATATCAACTAAACCATGTCCGATCACCACGCGAGATGGAGTAGTTTTCAATGATGAACATCACTATGTTGATCATATCTACTATATGATTCACGCTCGACCTTTCGGTGTCAGTGTTCCGAGGCCATATCTGCATATGCTAGGCTCATCAAGTTTAACCCGAGTATTCTGCGTGTGCAAAACTGGCTTGCACCCGTTGTATGTGAATGTAGAGCTTATCACACCCGATCATCACGTGGTGTCTCAGCACGATGAACTTTCCCAACAGTGCATACTCGGGGAGAACACTTATACCTTGAAATTTAGTGAGAGATCATCTTATAATGCTACCGTCGATCTAAGCAAAATAAGATGCATAAAAGATAAACATCACATGCAATCAATATAAGTGATATGATATGGCCATCATCATCTTGTGCCTATGATCTCCGTCTCCAAAGCACCGTCATGATCACCACCGTCACCGGCTTGACACCTTGATCTCCATCGAAGCATCATTGTCATCACGCCAACTATTGCCTCCACGACTATCGCTACCGCTTAGTGATAAAGTAAAGCAATTACATGGCGATTGCATTTCATACAATAAAGCGACAACCATATGGCTCCTGCCAGTTGCCGATAACGGTGTTACAAAAACATGATAATCTCGTACAATAAAATTTAGCATCATGTCTTAACCATATCACATCGCAACATGCCCTGCAAAAACAAGTTAGACGTCCTCTACTTTGTTGTTGCAAGTTTTACGTGGCTGCTACGAGCTGAGCAAGAACCGTTCTTACCTACGCATCAAAAACCACAACGCGGTATAGTGATTGCTTTTTGATCTTCAGAAAGAACCCTGTTCATTGAATCCGATTCAACTAAAGTTGGAGAAACTGACACCCACCAGCCACCTGTGTGCGAAGCACGTCGGTAGAACCAGTCTCGCGTAAGCATACGCGTAATGTCGGTCTGGGCCGCTTCATCGAACAATACCGCCGAATCAAGAATCAACTAGTGACGACAAGCAATATGTATATACCCACGCCCACAACTCATTTGTGTTCTACTTGTGCATATAACATCTACGCAAAAACCTCGCTCGGATGCCACTGTTGGGGAACATAGTAATTTCAAAAAAATTCCTACGCACACGCAAGATCATGGTGATGCATAGCAATGAGAGGGGAGAGTATCGACCACATACCCTCGTAGACCGTAAGCGGAAGTGTTATGAGAACGCGGTTGATGTAGTCGTACGTCTTCATGATCCAACCGATCCAAGTACCGAACGCATGGCACCTCCGAGTTCAGCACACGTTCAGCTTGATGACGTCCCACGAACTTCGATCCAGCAAAGCTTTGCAGGAGAGTTCCGTCAACACGATGGCATGATGACGGTGATGATGTTGCTACCAACGCAGGGCTTCGCCAAAGCACTGCTACGATATGATCGACGTGGATTATGGTGGAGGGGGCACCGCACATGGCTTGGAATAATCAACTTGTGTGTCTTTGGGTCCCCCCCCCCCCGCCGCCCTCGTATATAAAGGATCAAGGGGGAGGCCGGCCAGCCTTGGTGCGCCCCAAGGAGAGGAGGAATCCTCTTCCTACTAGGAAGAGGATTCATCCTTTCCTAGTCCAACTAGGAAGAGGGAAGGGGGAAGGAAAGAGAGGGGGAAGGGGGAGGGAAAGAGGGGCCGCGCCCCCCTCCCCTAGTCCAATTCGGACTCCTCATGGGAGGGGGCACACCACCTCCTGGGCTGCAGCCCTCTCTCTCCCCTCAGGCCCACTAAGGCCCAATACTTCCCCGGGGGGGTCCCGTAACCCCTTTGGCATTCCGGTTTTCTCCAAAACCATCCGGAACACTTCCGGTGTCCGAATATAGCCGTCCAATATATCAATCTTTACGTCTCGACCATTTCGAGACTCCTCATTATGTCCGTGATCACATCCAGGACTCCGAACTACCTTCGGTACATCAAAACACATAAACTCATAATACCTATCGCCACCGAACTTTAAGCGTGCAGACCCTACGGGTTCGAGAACTATGTAGACATGATCGAGACTCGTCTCCGGTCAATAACCAATAGCGGAACCTGGATGCTCATATTGGTTCCTACATATTCTACGAAGATCTTTATCGGTCAAACCGCATAACAACATACGTTGTTCCCTTTGTCATCGGTATGTTACTTGCCCGAGATTCGATCGTCGGTATCCTCATACCTAGTTCAATCTCGTTACCGGCAAGTCTCTTTACTTGTTCCGTAATACATCATCCCGCAACTAACTCATTAGTCACAATGCTTGCAAGGCTTATAGTGATGCGCATTACCGAGAGGGCCCAGAGATACCTCTCCGACAATCGGAGTGACAAATCCTAATCTCGATCTATGCCAACTCAACAAGCACCATCGGAGACACCTGTAGAGCACCTTTATAATCACCCAGTTACGTTATGACGTTTGGTAGCACACAAAGTGTTCCTCCGGTACTCGGGAGTTGCATAATCTCATAGTCATAGGAACATGTATAAGTCATGAAGAAAGCAATAGCAACAAACTAAACGATCATCGTGCTAAGCTAACGGATGGGTCAAGTCAATCACATCATTCTCTAATGATGTGATCCCGTTAATCAAATGATAACTCATGTCTATGGTTAGGAAACATAACCATCATTGATTCAACGAGCTAGTCAAGCAAAGGCAAACTAGCGACACTCTCTTTGTCTATATATTCACACATGTACTAAGTTTCCGGTTAATACAATTCTAGCGTGAATAATAAACATTTATCATGATATAATGAAATATAAATAACAACTTTATTATTGCCTCTAGGGCATATTTCCTTCAACATGCTGGATAGCGGTCGATGTGTGGAGTAATAGTAGTAGATGCACGCAGGAGTCGGTCTATTAATCTTGGACGTGGTGCCTATATATTGATCATTGCTTGGATATCGTCATAATTATTTGAAGTTCTATCAATTGCCCAACAATAATTCATTTACCCACCGTGTGTTATTTCTTGAGAGAAGCCACTAGTGAAATCTACGGCCCCGGGTCTATTCTTTATCAATTTGCCTTTGAGATCCATTTTTATTTGCTTTTGTTTTCAGATCTATTATTCCAATAACCCAAAAATACGTTGCTGCACTTTTACATTTTTTATTCCATGTTTATTCGAGATATATTTATCCAATCTATCCAATTTTGTCCCATCAACTTGACAATTTCCTACACTGTTACCTGTAAGAGGGATTGACAACCCCTCATAAGTGTCGGGTTGCAAGTATTTGTTCTTTGTATGCATGTACCATTTACATAGTGTTGCTTGGTTCTCCTACTAGATTGATACCTTGGTTTCATAACTGAGGGAAATACCTATCGTAGTTGTGTTGCATCATCCCTTCCTCTTTGGGGAAATACTGACGTAGTTCAAGCGACATTAGTGCCTCGCTGCCCCTTCTGTCACTGGGAGAGGACACAGCAAGATCGAACCCATCACAAAGCACCTCTTCCCATGGCAAAAATATCGATCTAGTCGGCCTAACTAAACCAAAGATTCGGAGAAGAAATACGAGGCTATAAATAATCATGCATATAAGAGATCAAAGAAGACTCAAATAATATTCATGGATATAGATTTGATCATAAACTCAAAGTTCATCAGATCCCAACAAATTGAACACACCAGAAAAAGAGTTACATGAAATAGATTTCCAAGAGACCATTGTATTGACAATCAAAAAGAGAGAAGAAGCCATCCAGCTACTGCCTACGGACCCTTAGGTCTATGGTGGACTACTCACGCATCATTGGAGAGGCACCAATGAGGATGATGAACCCCTTCGTGATGGTGTTAGATTGGATCTCGTGGTTCTGGTACTTCCGGCAGCTGGAATTGTGTTTTGTCGACTCCCCTAGGGTTTTTGGAATATTTCGTAATTTATAGGGCAAAGAGGTGGTGCAGGAGACCTCCGTGGGGCCCACAACCCCCATGGGCGCGCCTGGGCCTCCTGGTGCGCCTAGGTGTCTTGTGGTCCCCACAGGGATCCTCTCTGGTACTTTCTTGGCCCCCAAGGTGTCTTCTGGTCCAAAAAATCTCAAAAAAGTTTCGCTGCGTTTGGACTTCGTTTGGTACTGATATTCTGCAAAGTAAAGAAACAACAACTAGCACTGGGCATTATGTTAGTAGATTAGTCCCAAAAATGATATAAAGTTGCCATAAAATGATTGTAAAACATCCAAGAATGACAATATAACAACATGGAACAATAAAAAATTATAGATATGTTGGAGACGTATGAGGATGTATTGTTCCATCTCCTGCATAAGGATTAGCTAGCAGTTTCTCTATCATACCTGAAGGAATCTCATAATAAATATTTTGAGTAGGTGCAATAGGTTGAGGACCAACTCTTTGTGCGTCGAGATGAGGTGAAGATACCCCAAACAAACCCCTCAAAGGATTGTTTTCCAAAGTAACTAGTGACAGTAAATTTTAGCACATAATATAAATGTTTCCTTACCAAATTCCACTCACCAAAGGCGCTTCACTCCCTAGCAATGGCTCCAGAAAAGAGTCTTGATGACCCACAAGTATAGAGGATCAATCATAGTCCATTCGATAAGTAAGAGTGTCGAACCTAACGAGGAGCAGAAGGAAATGACAAGCGGTTTTCAGCAAGGTATTTTCTGCAAGCATAGAAATTATCGGTAACAATTAGTTTGATAGCAAGGTAATTTGTACAAGCAACAAGTAACATTAGTAACTAAAATTCAGCAAGGTAGCCCAATCCTTTTCTACGGTAAAGGAAAGGCCGGAACGGTCTCTTATAATAAGCAAAGCGTTCTTGAGGACACACGGGAATTTCATCTAGTCACTTTCGTCATGTTTGTTTGGTTCACATTCGTTACTTTGATAATTTGATGTGTGGGTGGACTCGTGCTTGGGTGATGTTCTTACTTGAACAAGCCTCCCACTTATGATTAACCCCTCTCGCAAGCATCCGCAACTACGAAAGAAGATTAAGATAAATCTAACCATAGCATAAAACATATGGATCCAAATCAGCCCCTTACGGAATGGTGCATAAACTAGGGTTTAAAATTCTGTCACTCTAGCAACCCATCATCTAATTACTACTCCACAATGCCTTCCCTTAGGCCCAAAGGCGGTGAAGTGTCATGTAGTCTATGTTCACATGACACCACTAAAGGAAGCAACAACATACATTATAACACCCGGATAGTTAAGCTACAGTAACCCTCGAAAGGTGATGCCATGTCATCACTTTCACTGTTGCTAAATCCCTCGTTGATTCAAACTGATTTAAATTCAAATTCAAATTAAAGTCAAAATTCAAATTTCTCAAACGTGCAAACTAAAATGTCCAAAGTGTTTCAATTAATCCCTGGATATTTTTCATGTTGAAACCCATATTTTATAAAATATTTAAATGCCCCTAAATGAATAAAGCATGGACTAAAACAATTATTTAATTACTTTTAAATAATAAACCAATGCAAACTATTTAATAGGGTGCCAAATTATTTGTGGCAGTGGCATATTTATTGATACTAATTTTGGGGATAGTATTGTTTTTTCTTCAAAAACTAAAATAAAAGGAAACAAAAAAAGAATAGAAAAATAAAATTAAAAGGAAACCCCCAGTTCCCCCACCCCCTGGCTTTGGCTCAGCCGGCCTAGCCCACCCTTGCCCCCGTCGGTCGTCTCTCTCCTTTCCCCCCTTTTCAACCGACCGACTCCTCCCCGCTCGCCCCCGCCAGATCGTCTTGCCGGCCACGTCACTACAGCGACCGCCCTGTAGCCCTTGCGTGGATAAGAGCGGCGCCACGCATGCTCTGGACCCTCGCTAGATCTTTTCCCCTTCCTCCTCTCGCTGATGCGTCCTCCCCCGCCATGGCGGCCACTGCCATCATCGTCGCCTTGCCGCCCGCATAGCCACAGAGCTCCCCGCACCCAGCCACAGTGCCCATGAGGTCCACCGTGCTCCGCTACGTTGCCTACGTCCATGAGCTCGAGCTGAAGAGCCCCACATCGCTGGATCCAACCGTCTCCTTCCTCGACGGCCACCGGCGATCCCTGACGATTCCGGCGCCTCCCCGACTCCTCCCCGAGCCCGCTTGTGCTCAACTACAGGGCCTCCGTGAGCCCCTCTCCCCTCCCCCTCTTTTCCCCGAACGATTCCGTCCCCGTAGCTCCCTTCGTCATAGCCGTGTTGTTGCTGCCACCGGACCTTGCTGGGCCGGCGATTTCGTCCGCCCCCGCCGCGGTCTGGCTGCTCCTGCCCTGCACTCTCTCTGGTCGTCCAGGCCACGCTCGTCGTGACCCCGACCGTGCCCCCTCGCGACCAAGGCCACGTCGCCCCCGCTCACCACTGTCTGCGGCCTCGCGTCCCTGCTGCCCACTATATTTTGCTGCTGCACGCTGCCTTCCACCACGCCGGCCATCGCCCGGGGCCCTGCTTCGCATCACCGTCGCCACTGGCGCCCACGGTCGCTGCCCCGCGACGCCGCATCGCACCCGCCCGCTTCCCCCGTGCGCGCTCGCCGCGCTCAGGCCTCGCCTCACGCGCGCGTGGCCGCTGCCCGCCGGTCGGCCTCCACCAGCTGCTGGCTACTATTGCTGCCGAGCCATCCTCTGCTGCTTGCTGCTCCGCTGCCAACCGCCACTGCTCATCGCTCGCACCCCCGCCGCCCCGCTGCTGCACCCCCTCCCGCGGCGCCGCCGGGTCTGCCCCCTGCCGCCGTCGCCGACGGCCGGCTGCACCAGCCGCGCCGCTCGGCCCCGCTGCCGACCGCACCTCTCCCGGTCGCATCGCCGCCTTCACCTCGCCCCGCCTCCTCCTTCAGTCGCGCCCGACCACCAGAGCCCGAGCCGCCCCTGGTGCCATGCATGCCCAGGGCCGCGCGCTCTAGCGCCCGCACGTGCGCCACCGGGGCGGAGCCCCGTTTAGCTCCGCTCCCACAGCCCAGTAACCCGCCCCGTTGCCTCCCCTGTGTCACTGACCGCAGGGCCCATGCCCCTG
The DNA here is from genome assembly GCF_003073215.2 of Triticum urartu. NCBI lineage: Eukaryota > Viridiplantae > Streptophyta > Magnoliopsida > Poales > Poaceae > Triticum > Triticum urartu. Next base: position 567,606,838 of record NC_053026.1, on the reverse strand, counting down.
TTTTATATAAAAAAAGATTAAAAAGAAATGAAAATAATTAGCTAATTAATTAACTTAACTAATGAGGTTTAATTAACCTAATCGTATAGTTAAACTAATTACCCACATTTAATTAACCGACAAATTAGTCTAACTGCTGTTAATTAGTTAACAATCATTGACGAATGGGCCACATCTGCTAGTTTGACCGGTCAACGATCAGAGTTGACCACTGATGTCAGGATGACATCATGCTGACATCATAATTGTATTTTCTAAATTAATTAATTCTGTTAATCCGAAAGATGGTTTAAATCTTTAAAAATTAATACAAAATAATCCGTAGTTCAGATGAAAAAACTTTGTACATGAAAGTTGCTCAGAATGACGAGACGAATCCAAATACGTAGCCCGTTTGTCCTCCACACATCCCTAGCATAGTGAACACGCAACTTTCCCCCTCCGGTTCTTTTGTCTGAAAACACGAAACACCGGGAATACTTTCCCGGATGTTTCCCCCCTTCGCCGGTATCACCTATCCCTGCGTTAGGTCACCCGTAACACAACGTATTGTCGCGTCTTGCTTTGTGTTACATTTGATTGCTTTGTTATTTATTGTGTTCCCCCTCCGTTACTTCTTTTTGGTAGACTCCGAGACTGCTGCCGATGTTCGTGTGTTCGACTACATTGAAGATGGCCCCTCCTTGCCAGAGCAACCAGGCAAGCCCCCCCTGATCACCAGATATCGCCTACTCTTCTCTCTACTGCTTGCATTAGAGTAGTGTAGCATGTTACTGCTTTCCGTTAATCCTATTCTGATGCATAGCATGTCATTGTTGTTACAGCTGTTGATACCTTACCTGCAATCCTAAATGCTTAGTATAGGATGCTAGTTCATCATTAGTGGCCCTACATTCTTATCTGTCTGCCATGCTATACTATCAGGCCGTGACCACTCGAGAGGTGATCACGGGTATATATTATATACTTTATACATATTACATGTTGTGACTAAAGTCGGGTCGGCTCGTTGAGTACCCGCAAGTGATTCCGATGTTGGGGGTTGAAGGGGCAAGTGGTTCCACCCGAGTAGTGGGGGCCTGGGTTCCCGACGACCCCCGACTGTTACTTTGAGGCAGAGCGACAGGGCAGGTTGAGACCACCTAAGAGAGAGGTGGGCCTGGCCCTGGTCGGCGTCCGTGGATAATTCAATTAACGCGCTTAACGAGATCTGGGTATTTGATCTGAGTCTGGCCACTGGCCTATACGCACTAACCAACTACGCGGGAACAGTTGTGGGCACTCGTGAAGGAAATATGCCCTAGAGGCAATAATAAAGTTATTATTTATTTCCTTATATCATGATAAATGTTTATTATTCATGCTAGAATTGTATTAACCGGAAACATAATACATGTGTGAATACATAGACAAACAGAGTGTCACTAGTATGCCTCTACTTGACTAGCTCGTTAATCAAAGATGGTTATGTTTCCTAACCATGGACAAAAGAGTTGTTATTTGATTAACGAGATCACATCATTAGTTGAATGATCTGATTGACATGACCCATTCCATTAGCTTAGCACCCCGATCGTTTAGTATGTTGCTATTGCTTTCTTCATGACTTATACATGTTCCTATGACTATGAGATTATGCAACTCCCCGTTTGCCGGAGGAACACTTTGGGTGCTACCAAACGTCACAACGTAACTGGGTGATTATAAAGGAGCACTACAGGTGTCTCCAAAGGTACATGTTGGGTTGGCGTATTTCGAGATTAGGATTTGTCACTCCGATTGTCGGAGAGGTATCTCTGGGCCCTCTCGGTAATGCACATCACATAAGCCTTGCAAGCATTACAACTAATATGTTAGTTGTGAGATGATGTATTACGGAACGAGTAAAGAGACTTGCCGGTAACGAGATTGAACTAGGTATTGATACCGACGATCGAATCTCGGGCAAGTAACATACCGATGACAAAGGGAACAACGTATGTTGTTATGCGGTCTGACCGATAAAGATCTTCATAGAATATGTAGGAGCCAATATGGGCATCCAGGTCCCGCTATTGGTTATTGACCGGAGACGTGTCTCGGTCATGTCTACATTGTTCTCGAACTGTAGGGTCTGCACGCTTAAGGTTTCGATGACAGTTATATTATGAGTTTATGAGTTTTGATGTACCGAAGGAGTTCGGAGTCCCGGATGAGATCAGGGACATGACGAGGAGTCTCGAAATGGTCGAGACGTAAAGATCGATATATTGGATGACTATATTCGGACATCGGAAAGGTTTCGAGTGATTCGGGTATTTTTCGGAGTACCGGGTAGTTACGGGAGAAGCAATGGGCCTTGATGGGCTTTAGTGGGAAGAGGAGAAAGGGCCAAGGGGCTGCTGCGCCCCCCCTCCCCTTTGGTCCGAATTGGACTAGGGAAAAGGGGGCCGGCCACCTCTCCTTCTCCTCCACTTCCTTCTCCCTTCCCCCCCTCTTGGTGGACTCCTACTAGGACTTGGAGTCCTAGTAGGACTCCACATCCTGGCCGCACCTTTTGCCTTGGCTGGCCTCCTCCTCCATCCTTTATATACTGAGGCAAGGGGCACCCTAGGACACACAAGTTGATCCACGTGATCGTTCCTTAGCCGTGTGCGGTGCCCCCTGCCACCATATTCCACCTCGATCATATCGTTGTAGTGCTTAGGCGAAGCCCTGCGTCGGTAGAACATCATCATCGTCACCACGCCGTTGTGCTGACGGAACTCTTCCCCAAAGCTTTGCTGGATCGGAGCCCGGGGAACGTCAAAGAGCTGTACGTGTGCTAAGAACTCGGAGGTGCCGGAGTAACGGTGCTTGGATCAGTCGGATAGGGAAGACGTACGACTACTTCCTCTACGTTGCGTCAACGCTTCCGCTGCGGTCTACGAGGGTACGTAGACAACACTCTCCCCTCTCGTTGCTATGCATCACCATGATCTTGCGTGTGTGTAGGAAATTTTTTGAAATTACTGCGTTCCCCAACAGTGGCATCCGAGCCTAGGTTCTATGGTTTGATGTTATATGCACGAGTAGAACACAAGTGAGTTGTGGGCGATATAAGTCATACTGCCTACCAGCATGTCATACTTTGGTTCGGCGGTATTGTTGGATGAAGCGGCCCGGACCGACATTACGCGTACGCTTACGCGAGACCGGTTCTCCCGACGTGCTTTGCACAAAGGTGGCTTGCGGGTGACTGTTTCTCCAACTTTAGTTGAACCGAGTGTGGCTACGCCCGGTCCTTGCGAAGGTTAAAACGGAGTCAAATTGACAAACTATCGTTGTGGTTTTGATGCGTAGGTGAGATTGGTTCTTGCTTAAGCCCGTAGCAGCCACGTAAAACTTGCAACAACAAAGTAGAGGACGTCTAACTTGTTTTTGCAGGGCATGTTGTGATGTGATATGGCCAAGACATGATGCTAAATTTTATTGTATGAGATGATCATGTTTTGTAACCGAGTTATCGGCAACTGGCAGGAGCCATATGGTTGTCGCTTTATTGTATGCAATGCAATCGCGATGTAATGCTTTACTTTATCACTAAGCGGTAGCGATAGTCATGGAAGCATAAGATTGGCGAGACGACAACGATGCTACGATGGAGATCAAGGTGTCGCGCGGGTGACGATGGTGATCACGACGGTGCTTCGGAGATGAAGATCACAAGCACAAGATGATGATGGCCATATCATATCACTTATATTGATTGCATGTGATGTTTATCTTTTATGCATCTTATCTTGCTTTGATTGACGGTAGCATTATAAGATGATCTCTCACTAAATTATCAAGAAGTGTTCTCCCTGAGTATGCACCGTTGCGAAAGTTCTTCGTGCTGAGACACCACGTGATGATCGGGTGTGATAGGTTCTACGTTCAAATACAACGGGTGCAAAACAATTGCACACGCGGAATACTCAGGTTATACTTGACGAGCCAAGCATATACAGATATGGCCTCGGAACACGGAGACCGAAAGGTCGAGCGTGAATCATATAGTAGATATGATCAACACAGTGATGTTCACCAATGAAACTACTCCATCTCACGTGATGATCGGACATGGTTTAGTTGATTTGGATCACGTGATCACTTAGAAGATTAGAGGGATGTCTATCTAAGTGGGAGTTCTTAAGTAATATGATTAATTGAACTTTAATTTATCATGAACTTAGTCCTGGTAGTATTAGCATATCTATGTTGTAGATCAATAGCTCGCGTTGTTGCTTTCATATGGTTATTTTGATATGTTCCTAGAGAAAATTGTGTTGAAAGATGTTAGTAGCAATGATGCGGATTGGATCCGTGATCTGAGGTTTATCCTCATTGCTGCACAGAAGAATTATGTCCTTGATGCACCGCTAGGTGACAGACCTATTGCAGGAGCAGATGCAGACGTTATGAATGTTTGGCTAGCTCAATATGATGACTACTTGATAGTTTAAGTGCACCATGCTTAACGGCTTAGAATCGGGACTTCAAAGACGTTTTGAACATCATGGACCATATGAGATGTTCCAGGAGTTGAAGTTAATATTTCAAGCAAATACCCGAGTTGAGAGATATGAAGTCTCCAACAAGTTCTATAGCTAAAAGATGGAGGAGAATCGCTCAACTAGTGAGCATGTGCTCAGATTGTCTGGGTACTACAATCGCTTGAATCAAGTGGGAGTTAATCTTCCAGATAAGATAGTGATTGACAGAATTCTCTAGTCACCATCACCAAGTTAGTAGAACTTCGTGATGAACTATAATATGCAAGGGATAGCGGAAACAACTCCCAAGCTCTTCGTGATGCTGAAATCAACGAAGGTAGAAATCAAGAAAAACATCAAGTGTTGATGGTTGACAAGATCACTAGTTTCAAGAAAAGGGCAGAGGGAAGAAGGGGAACTTCAAGAAGAACAGCAAGCAAGTTGCTGCTCAAGTGAAGAAGCCCAAGTCTGGTCCTAGGCCTGAGACTAAGTACTTCTACTGCAAAGGGACTGGTCACTGAAAGCGGAACTACCCCAAGTGATTGGCGGATAAGAAGGATGGCAAAGTGAACATAAGTATATTTGATATACATGTTATTGATGTGTACTTTACTAGTGTTTATAGCAAACCCTCAGTATTTGATACTAGTTCAGTTGCTAAGATTAGTAACTCGAAACGGGAGTTGCAGAATAAACAGAGACTAGTTAAGGGTGAAGTGACGATGTGTGTTGGAAGTGGTTCCAAGATTGATATGATCATCATCGCACACTCCCTATAATTTCGGGATTAGTGTTGAACCTAAATAAGTGTTATTTGGTGTTTGCGTTGAGCATGAATATGATTTGATCATGTTTATTGTAATACGGTTATTCATTTAGTAAGATAATAAATTGTTGTTCTGTTTACATGAATAAAACCTTATATGGTTACACACCCAATGAAAATAGTTCGTTGGATCTCGATCGTAATGATACACATAATCATAATATTGAAACCAAAAGATGCAAAGTTAATAATGATAGTGCAACTTATTTGTAGCACTGCCGTTTAGGTCATATTGGTGTAAAGCGCATGAAGAAACTCCATGCTGATGGGCTTTTGGAATCACTTGATTATGAATCAGTTGATGCTTGCGAACCATGCCTCATGGGCAAGATGACTAAGACTCTGTTCTTCGGAACAATGGAGCGAGCAACAGATTTGTTGGAAATCATACATACTGATGTATGTGGTCTGATGAATATTGAGGCTCGCAACAGGTATCATTATTTTCTGATCTTCACAGATGATTTGAGCAGATATGAGTATATCTACTTGATGAAACATAAGTCTGAAACATTTGAAAAGTTCAAAGAAATTTCAGAGTGAAGTGAAAAATCATCGTAACAAGAAAATAAAGTTTCTATGATCTGATCGTAGAGAAGAGTATTTGAGTTACGAGTTTGGCCTTCAGTTAAAAAACAATGTGAAATAGTTTCACTACTCATGCCACCTGGAACACCACAATGTAATGGTGTGTCCGAACGTCATAACCGTACTTTATTAGATATGGTGCGATCTATGATGTCTCTTACCGATCTACCACTATTGTTTTGGGGTTATGCATTAAAGACAGCTACATTCACGTTAAAAGGGCACCATCAAAATCCGTTGAGACGACGCCTTATGAACTGTGGTTTGGCAAGAAACCAAAGATGTCGTTTCTGAAAGTTTGGGGCTGCGATGCTTATGTGAAAAAGCTTCAACCTGATAAGCTCGAACCCAAATCGGAGAAATGTGTCTTCATAGGATATCCAAAGGAAACTAATGGATACACCTTCTATCACAGATCCAAAGGCAAGACTTTTGTTGCTAAATTCGGAAACTTTCTGGAGAAGGAGTTTCTATCGAAAGAAGTGAGTGGGAGGAAAGTAGAACTTGATGAGGTAACTGTACCTGCTCCCTTATTGGAAAGTAGTGCATCACAGAAAATTGTTTCAGTGACACCTACACCAGTTAGTGAGGAAGCTAATGATGATGATCATGTAACTTCAGATCAAGTTACTACTGAATCTCATAGGTAAACCAGAGTGAGATCCGCACCAGAGTGGTACGGTAATCCTGTTCTGGAAGTCATGTTACTAGACCATGACGAACTTCCGAACTATGAGGAAGCGATGATGAGCCCAGATTCCGCGAAATGGTTTGAGGCCATGAAATCTGAGATATGATCCATGTATGAGAACAAAGTATGGACTTTGATGGATTTGCCCGATGATCGACAAGCCATAGAAAATAAATGGATCTTCAAGAGGAAGACGAACGCTGATAGTAGTGTTACTATCTACAAAGCTAGAATTGTCGCAAAAGGATTTCGACAAGTTCAAGGTGTTGACTACGATGAGAGTTTCTCACTCGTATCTATGCTTGAGTCTGTCCGAATCATGTTAGTAATTGCCGCATTTTATGAAATCTGGCAAATGGATAAAAAAACTGCATTCCTTAATGGATTTATTAAAGAAGAGTTGTATATGATGCAACCAGAAGGTTTTGTCAATCCGAAAGGTGCTGACAAAATGTGCAAACTCCAGCGATCCATCTGTGGACTGGTGCAAGCATCTCGGAGTTGGAATATACGCTTTGATGAGTTGATCAAAGCATATAGTTTGATACAGACTTGCGGTGAAGCCTGTATTTACGATAAAGTGAGTGGAAGCACCACAGCATTTCTGATAAGTATATGTGAATGACATATTGTTGATCGGAAATAATGTAGAATTATTCTGTAAAGCATAAAGGAGTGTTTGAAAGGAGTTTTTTCAAAGAAAGACTTCGGTGAAGCTGCTTACATATTGAGCTTCAAGATCTATAGAGATAGATCAAGACGCTTGATAAGTTTTTTCAATGAGTACATACCTTGACAAGGTTTTGAAGTAGTTCAAAAATGGAGCAGTCAAAGAAAGAGTTCTTGCCTGTATTACAAGGTGTGAAGTTGAGTAAGACTCAAAGCCCGACCATGGCAGAAGATAGAAAGAGAATGAAAATCATTCCCTATGCCTCAGTCATAGGTTCTATAAAGTGTGCCATGCTGTGTACCAGATCTATTGTATACACTGCACTGATTTGGCAAGGGAGTACAATAGTGATCTAGGAGTAGATCACTGGACAGCGGTCAAAATTATCCTTAGTAGAATAAGGAAATATTTCTCGATTATGGAGGTGACAAAAGGTTGGTCGTAAAAAGTTATGTCGATGCAAGTTTTGACACGGATCTGGATGACTCTAAGTCTCAATGTAGATACATATTGAAAGTGGGAGCAATTAGCTAGAGTAGCTCCATGCAGAGCATTGTAGACATAGAAAATTGCAAAATACATAACGGATCTGAATGTGAAAGACCGTTGACTAAGATTCTCTCACAAGCAAAACATGATCACACCTTAGTACTCTTTGGGTGTTAATCACATAGCGATGTGAACTAGATTACCGAATCTAGTAAACCCTTTGGGTGTTGGTCACATGACGATGTGAACTATGGGTGTTAATCACATGATGATGTGAACTATCGATGTTAATCACATGGTGATGTGATCTAGATTATTGACTCTAGTGCAAGTGGGAGACTGAAGGAAATATGCCCTAGAGGCAATAATAAAGTTATTATTTATTTCCTTATATCATGATAAATGTTTATTATTCATGCTAGAATTGTATTAACCGGAAACATAATACATGTGTGAATACATAGACAAACAGAGTGTCACTAGTATGCCTCTACTTGACTAGCTCGTTAATCAAAGATGGTTATGTTTCCTAACCATGGACAAAAGAGTTGTTATTTGATTAACGAGATCACATCATTAGTTGAATGATCTGATTGACATGACCCATTCCATTAGCTTAGCACCCGATCGTTTAGTATGTTGCTATTGCTTTCTTCATGACTTATACATGTTCCTATGACTATGAGATTATGCAACTCCCGTTTGCCGGAGGAACACTTTGGGTGCTACCAAACGTCACAACGTAACTGGGTGATTATAAAGGTGCTCTACAGGTGTCTCCAAAGGTACATGTTGGGTTGGCGTATTTCGAGATTAGGATTTGTCACTCCGATTGTCGGAGAGGTATCTCTGGGCCCTCTCGGTAATGCACATCACATAAGCCTTGCAAGCATTACAACTAATATGTCAGTTGTGAGATGATGTATTACGGAACGAGTAAAGAGACTTGCCGGTAACGAGATTGAACTAGGTATTGGATACCGACGATCGAATCTCGGGCAAGTAACATACCGATGACAAAGGGAACAACGTATACTGTTATGCGGTCTGACCGATAAAGATCTTCGTAGAATATGTAGGAGCCAATATGGGCATCCAGGTCCCGCTATTGGTTATTGACCGGAGACGTGTCTCGGTCATGTCTACATTGTTCTCGAACCGTAGGGTCCGCACGCTTAAGGTTTCGATGACAGTTATATTATGAGTTTATGAGTTTTGATGTACCGAAGGAGTTCGGAGTCCCGGATGAGATCGGGGACATGACGAGGAGTCTCGAAATGGTCGAGACGTAAAGATCGATATATTGGACGACTATATTCGGACATCGGAAAGGTTTCGAGTGATTCGGGTATTTTTCGGAGTACCGGGTAGTTACGGGAGAAGCAATGGGCCTTGATGGGCTTTAGTGGGAAGAGGAGAAAGGGCCAAGGGGCTGCTGCGCCCCCCCTCCCCTTTGGTCCGAATTGGACTAGGGAAAAGGGGGCCGGCCACCTCTCCTTCTCCTCCACTTCCTTCTCCCTCCCCCCCCCTCTTGGTGGACTCCTACTAGGACTTGGAGTCCTAGTAGGACTCCACATCCTGGCCGCACCTTTTGCCTTGGCCGGCCTCCTCCTCCTCCATTCTTTATATACTGAGGCAAGGGGCACCCTAGGGCACACAAGTTGATCCACGTGATCATTCCTTAGCCGTGTGCGGTGCCCCCTGCCACCATATTCCACCTCGATCATATCGTTGTAGTGCTTAGGCGAAGCCCTGCGTCGGTAGAACATCATCATCGTCACCACGCCGTTGTGCTGACGGAACTCTTCCCCGAAGCTTTGCTGGATTGGAGCCCGGGGAACGTCAAAGAGCTGTACGTGTGCTAAGAACTCGGAGGGGCCGGAGTAACGGTGCTTGGATCGGTCGGATCGGGAAGACGTACGACTACTTCCTCTACGTTGCGTCAACGCTTCCGTTGCGGTCTACGAGGGTACGTAGACAACACTCTCCCCTCTCGTTGCTATGCATCACCATGATCTTGCGTGTGCGTAGGAAATTTTTTGAAATTACTGCGTTCCCCAACAACTCGACGTCGCGATATCAGCCGAAGCCTTCGTGACGTCATCGACTAAGCGGCGCGCGCCGGGTTGGACTGGAACGCCTGCTCTTGTATAAGGGAGGCTAGCTTTGCTCGCCGGCCGTGTACGCAACGTGCAGGTGTGCAATGGGTGATGGGCCCAGACCCCTGCGCCATAGGATTTAGACCGGCGTGCTAACCTCTCTGTTGTGCCTAGGTAGGGCTGCGACGTGTTGATCTACCAAGGCCGGGCATGACCCAGAAAAGTGTGTCCGGACAAAGGGGATCGAGTGTGTTGGGAATGTGGTGCACCCCTGCAGGGAAGTTTATCTATTCGAATAGCCATGTCCCTCGGTAAAAGGACGACCCGGAGTTGTACCTTGACCTTATGACAACTAGAACCGTATACTTAATAAAACACACCCTTCCAAGTGCCAGATACAACCGGTGATCGCTCTCTCACAGGGGGACAAGGGGAGGATCACCGGGTAGGATTATGCTATGCGATGATACTTGGTTAACTTACCATCTACTCTCTTCTACTGCTTCAAGATGGAGGCTGTCAGAAGCGTAGTCTTCGATAGGACTAGCTATCCCTCTCTTATTCTGACATTCTGTAGTTCAGTCCACAGATACTACCCATTTCATTGATACCAATGCATATGTAGTGTAGATCCTTGCGTGCGAGTACTTTGGATGAGTACTCACGGTATGATGGAGTCCAGGAGCCAGAGGATCCCGAGGATGATTCTACGTGGAGTTCGACTTCGAGGAGTAGCTAGGTGGTCCCAGGCAGGAGGCCTTGCCTTTTCGATCGTTACTACTTTTGTGCTAGCCTTCTTAAGGCAAACTTGTTTAACCTATGTCTGTACTCAGATATTATTGCTTCCGCTGACTCTTGTGTATTCGAGCTTATGTATTCGAGCCCTCGAGGCCCCTGGCTTGTAATATAAAGCTTGTATTATTTTAATTTGTGTCTAGAGTTGTGTTGTGATATCTTCCTGTGAGTCCTTGATATTGATCGTACACATTTGCGTGTATGGTCAAATCGGGGGCGTCACATACATATCATCAAAATATTGAACGAATACCAAATTCACATGATTACTTATGACAAGACTTTTCCCATGTCCTCCAGAACAAAAGTAACTACTCACAAATCATATTCATGTTCAAGATCAGAGGGGTATGGAATAGCATTAAGGATTTGAACATTTGATCTTCCACCAAATAAACCAATTATCATCAACTACAAGATGTAAGCAACACTACTAGCAACCCATAGGTACCAATTTGAGGTTTTGATACAAAGATTGATTACAAGAGATGAACTAGAGTTTGAGATGAGATGGTGCTGGTGAAGATGTATAATGAATATTGGTCCTCCCATGATGAGAGGGTTGTTGGTGATGTTGATGGCTTCATTTCCCCCTCCTAGAAGGAAGTATCCCCGGAAGAATCGCTCCGCTGGAGAGCAAAAGTGCTCCTGCCCAAGTTCCGCCTCGAGTTGGCGGTGCTCCATTCCGAAAATCCTCTATTTATTTTTGTAAGGCAAATGGGCTTATATACCATAAGATGGGCACCAGAGGCTGGCCAGGGGCCCCACAAGCCACCAGGGCGCGCCCTGGTGCCTCGTGAGCACCTCGGTTGCCCCCTCTGGTATTTCTTTTCACAAATAATTTTTATTTATTCCAAAATAATTCTTCATGAAATTTTATCTCATTTGGAGATGTGCAGAATAGGTATCTCTAACATAGCCTTTTCAGGTCCAGAATTCCAGCTACCGGCAATCACCCTCTTCATATAAATTTTGCAAATTAAGAGAGAAAATGCATTAGAATGGTACCATAAAGTATTATATTGATAAAAACATTATAAATAACAATAGGAAAACATGATGCAAAATGGACGTATCGGCGGGCACCATGCTACCGTCCCTGGCTGGCTAGCTCGAAGTGTCTGTCACCCATCGTCCACATCCACGACTCGAGTGAGCTATCTGCGGCTCATCATCTACATCCCTGGCTCACGTGCATCCACCATTTGTTGTCCATGTCTGGTGATAAGAGTAAGCAGACATTCGTTGATGTAATGACGATTCCAAAACAAGCATTGAAGGATCATTGAAGCATACATCGTGTAATTCGGGGCTACCCGAACTCAGAATATCAAGTATTTTAATTTGTGGGTTTCAGTTTCGTGGGAGATATTTCGGGTGTTGTTATAGAAAACCTATATTTTAGATAACCCAAGTTACTCAATCCAAAATTTTGGGTAAACCCTAACGCCACGGGGCTAACTGCAACTCCAACATGTAAACCTCCCCTTAGCAATGTGTTTGGTTCGAGGAAATTAGAGATGGGGAATGGGAGTTGAGACGTGAGAAGATTAGAAGTCCTTACTTAGAGGGAATGCTAGTTTAAGTGAAAAGGGACGAGAGTTGAGAGAGCCTATTCTCACATATTTCTTTACATGGGGTATCCTGTTAATCCATGGGCAAAGTTCCAACTCACGCTAATTCCCATCATATAAAAAATGGATGAACGGGAGTAAAAGTCTACTTCCCATGTCCAATCCTTAAACAAACCCGCTCCTGCAAACACACATTCCCCTGCCCCAGTGATTACCAAACATGTTGTAAAAGTTGTTTTACGGTATGACCATAGAGTATAGGGGAAGTTGTCACGTAGCTACTTTTCCCAGTTCGTGTACAACCTTTTCTCCTAAAATAACATTTCCTATTTCCCACTAAACATCGTTGAGCCCGGCAAGTCAGTGACACAACGTTGGAAGGTGTGGCGACGGCTGCCGGAGCAGTTAGGCGGCGCGACAGGGGAGGTGCGGCAGCAACACCATGAATGGTTGAAGGGGTGGGGCAGGGCGACAATGCAGGGCGTGTGCCGTGAACTTTCAGGCGGTTTTTAGAGCATCTCTAACAGATCCCTTAAAAAGGCCAAACCTATAAAATTCCGGCGGATTTATGGTCCTGGACCAATGTTGTGTCCAGAACAGACCCTGTAAAAGTTCGATGAACCATAAACGTTTTACAGGCCACCAAAAACGCGAGCCTCCGCCCCTACTTATACAGGTCTGAGAGGACAATATACAAGCCATGAACCGGGTCCTTCTGCTGCCCTCTCCTCCCGCGCCGCCGTCCGTACCACCCGTCTCCAGCCGTCGATTTCTCCCAGCTCCAACTAAATTCTGCATTGTAGAAGGATCGAGCGCGTGCTTGCTGCCATAGCTGATCCCGTCAACGCAGGAGAGAGGAACGGGATGCGGCGGCCCCGTGACACCGGCGGCTCCGTATTTGGCAGCTACGCGGACGGGAGCTAGCTAGCTCCTAGGTCGATCGATTAGAGCATCTCCACTCGCCCCCAACAGGCCCACAAGCCCCTTTTTTATCGCCGACGTGAAAAATGGCCCAGTCGCGCCCCCAGAAGCCCATTTTTCGCCGGTTGGGGCCGAATTTGGCGCCGGCGGACCCAGACCGAACCCGACGCACTGGGGGCGCCGGGCGAAACAATTTTGGCACGAATCATGTGGACCAGCCGAGTCAGCGACTGGGCCAGCGACTGGGCGCCTTCGTCGTCCTCATCGCCTCGGTTTCCCGCGGGAATCAATGCGAAGGCTGCCGCCGGTCAGCTTTCCATTGATTCCTCACGGGCGACGCAGTGAAGGCGTGTCGACACACGTCCCACCCCCTCCCGCCACGCGCACAGACGGCTGCTGCCTGCTCGCCGCCCACTCGCTGCTATAAAAGCCGCCCCTCCCTCGCCGGTGGCCGCACACTCCCTCGCCACAACCCCTTTCCTTCTCTCACGGCCGACACCCCTCTCGCCCTCTCGCCGCTGACACCCCTCTCCCCTCTCTCCCTCATCCACCATGGCCAAGCGCTACCCCAACAACGGAGCGGCGACCAATGGCTTCGGCATGTAGAAGGGCTCAAGGCGACGACGACGTAGTAGTAGTAGTTTTTAGTTTGTACAAATATCAATGAACGCCTGAATTTTCTCCAATTTTGTGTCGTTTTGTATGAAGTTTGGCCGAATTTTGGCCGACTTTGGTTTTCAAAAAGCGGCGTCTGGGGCCAGCTCGGACCGGCGGTTGGGAAACCGACCGGCCCCACGCCGATTTTATCGTCGGTCGACCCCCAGACGGTGCTATTTCAGGGGCTGAACGGCTGGAGATGCTCTTAGCTAGCTAGCAGCTAGCTCCTGAATCGATTCAAGTCGGCGCTAGCTAGCTTCTGGACCGATTCGAGCAGCGACGGCGACGCTGGGCACTTTGTGCGAGCCGTCCTGAACGCTAGCGGCTCCGTATTTGGTCGCTTCGTGCGCCGTCCACCGGTTTCATAGGAGCGAGCTTGCTAACCGTGGACACGGATGAGAGGAAGAAAAAGACGTTGAGAAGAATATACGCGAATATTTGGTTTTACAGTCTACGTTTAAGAGGTCTGCTCGCCGCAGCTCAAACCGATCCTTAAAATGCGTTTTTCGCGAACTAAAAACCACGTTTTGAGTTTCACGGGTTAAGGGGTCTACTAGAGATGCTCTTACCCGCCAAATTATATTGGAAGGACTATCTTCCCATATAGTTACGAAAAGGTGGGAGTGTTTTTACGGAATCCCGTATTTTTTTCTTCGAATTTATGGAAGCTGTTGCTGTTTTTTTTTAACTTCTTATTTGAGATTTATGTGAGTTGGTTTAACGTTGCATGAGACTAGTACGGATTTGAGAATTTGGTTGATGGATCCGGGTTGTGTAGACGCAATTTTCATACTGTCCGCGGGCGCATCCGGATGGACGGCCCATATGCTCTAAGTTTAATAAAAGGTCCTCCAGAGAACCAGAAGCATAATTAACCAATTATTATGAGCACACTATGGCACGATCTGAAGTGGGTGAGAAATGGGCATTATTTTACTGGTCCGGAGATGGAGATAATCGCAGAAAATACAGACAGCTGGAGCCAAGCCAAGCCAAACCCACTTCCCGGTAGGACCCGCCCACTGGATAGACGCGGAAAACTTGCGGCCCCCGAAACGTCTAGAAGCAGGCGCTCCGCGCGATGGAGATCCAACGGATCAGATCTCCCCCGACGGCGGCCCTCGGACCCGGATCAGACGGCCAAGAAGAAACCCTAGCGCCCCTCGCCGCCCATATATAGAGTCACCCCTCTCGCCCTAACCCCTTCCTACCATTCCCCCCGCCCGCCGCCGCCGCCTCCTCCTCCTCCTCTCGGCTCCTTCTCCTTCCTTCGAGGTGAGCATCCCGATCCGCCCCCTTCCCCTGCTACGATGCGTCGTCTGTGGTCTCCGATGGCTTCAGATCTGTGGCTGTGCGTCTGTTTCGTGCTCCTTTCCGCGGTGATTCGTGCTGTTCTCGTACGTAGTTTGAAGGATTCGAGCATGCTTCTGTTTCGTATCCGTGCTCTGCCAGTAGATCGGGTTTTAGATTCTATTATGCGCTGATGCATGTTGTTCTCGTACGTGGTTTGAAGGATGCACGCTTGCTTCTGTTTCGTAGCCGTAGTCTGTTGGTAGATCGGGTCGCAGGTGTTTATTTTGAGCTGATGCATGTGGTTCTCGTCCGTGGTCTGAAGGATTTTCTCCACGTGCTAGCTTTGTAGCCGTAAATCTACCTGTGGATCTAGTTTAGAATCTCTTTATGTGCTGATGTGCTCATGCTGTAGCCTTGATATGTATGATTTCTCTGTTATATGTTGTTAGCGAGGACATGTTGCTCATGACGTCGTCAGATTTGTGTTCTACTTATGTTTGGTTCTAGGATCTGCTGTGAGTCGTGAGTAGAATATATGATTTCCCGTCTGCAGTCTTGGTATATATGTTCTGCCATGCATGTTTTTGTTCAATGCAAGGTTTATTGGATCTAACTTGCCTTCTGTCTGATTGGCTTGAGTGTCACCTTTTCCTATTAAGGCCATTTCATTTGCTAAGCATGATGGCTCCTAAATTCTGTTCTGCATCTTCTGTTCTGACACCTGTTTACTCTGGTCTTGCAGTTTCAGCCATGGGTAAGGAGAAGACTCACATCAACATCGTGGTCATTGGCCATGTCGACTCTGGCAAGTCGACCACCACTGGCCATCTGATCTACAAGCTTGGAGGTATCGACAAGCGTGTGATCGAGAGGTTCGAGAAGGAAGCCGCTGAGATGAACAAGAGGTCCTTCAAGTACGCCTGGGTGCTTGACAAGCTGAAGGCCGAGCGTGAGAGGGGTATCACCATTGATATTGCCCTGTGGAAGTTTGAGACCACCAAGTACTACTGCACCGTCATTGATGCCCCTGGTCACCGTGACTTCATCAAGAACATGATCACCGGTACCTCCCAGGCTGACTGTGCTGTGCTCATCATCGACTCCACCACTGGTGGTTTTGAGGCTGGTATCTCGAAGGACGGCCAGACCCGTGAGCACGCCCTCCTTGCTTTCACTCTTGGTGTGAAGCAGATGATCTGCTGCTGCAACAAGGTATACTTACTATTAACCTTTCAATGCTTGTTCTTATGTGTAGCCGTATGATGTGTTTACTGTTTTGCTATCCACTTTGATTGAGAATTACTTGATGACTGTCCATGTTAAGTAGTACAGAAACTCCATGTGAACTGGCTGCCATTTATTTAGGTTTGTGATTATAACATATGTTGCTCATTTGGTTAGTTACATCTTAATTCACAGTACTACCACTATTTTGCTATATACTTCAGAATCAGTAAAATGCACATGTTCACAAGTAGCACTGAATTGCCAGTGTCAATCCTGGTTGTTTCATAGCATTTCTTCACTGAGTATGAGTAGGTCACTAGAGGAGATTTCTTAGCATTACTTCACTAAGTGGGATCTTCATTTGGTACCGACTTTGTTATATATTGCTACCTCTGATTGAACTGTAAAATTGTCTTCTACTTAGTTATGGAGGTTGTAATTTAAAAACTAAATAGTTTGTTTGCCTATTATACTTGTTCTGTGGAACTTGCATTGTATGATAGATATGCTGCTAAACACACTTCTCTTGTTATTGTTACATGCTAGTGATTTACTAGTTCACCATATCTGTTTTAATCTGATGTGATTGCTCTTATGATCTGTCACAGATGGATGCCACCACTCCCAAGTACTCGAAGGCCCGTTATGAGGAAATCGTCAAGGAAGTCTCATCGTACCTGAAGAAGGTCGGCTACAACCCTGAGAAGGTTCCCTTTGTTCCCATCTCTGGGTTTGAGGGTGACAACATGATTGAGAGGTCCACCAACCTTGACTGGTACAAGGGCCCTACCCTTCTTGAGGCTCTTGACCAGATCAATGAGCCCAAGAGGCCCTCAGACAAGCCCCTGCGTCTTCCCCTTCAGGATGTTTACAAGATTGGTGGCATTGGAACTGTGCCTGTTGGACGTGTTGAGACTGGTGTCATCAAGCCTGGTATGGTTGTTACCTTTGGCCCCACTGGTCTGACAACTGAGGTCAAGTCTGTTGAGATGCACCACGAGTCCCTCCTGGAGGCGCTTCCTGGTGACAATGTCGGCTTCAACGTGAAGAACGTTGCTGTCAAGGATCTGAAGCGTGGGTTTGTTGCATCCAACTCCAAGGATGACCCTGCCAAGGAGGCAGCCAACTTCACCTCTCAGGTCATCATCATGAACCACCCTGGTCAGATCGGCAACGGCTACGCCCCAGTGCTGGACTGCCACACCTCCCACATTGCTGTCAAGTTTGCTGAGCTGGTGACCAAGATTGACAGGCGATCTGGTAAGGAGATTGAGGCTGCGCCCAAGTTCCTGAAGAACGGTGACGCTGGTATTGTGAAGATGATTCCCACCAAGCCCATGGTTGTGGAGACCTTCGCCACCTACCCTCCTCTTGGCCGCTTCGCTGTGCGTGACATGAGACAAACGGTTGCTGTTGGTGTCATCAAGGGCGTTGAGAAGAAGGACCCCACCGGCGCCAAGGTTACCAAGGCTGCCATCAAGAAGAAATGAGTGCTCTGGTGTCTGCCATCGAGTTATCTAGCAGAAGTTTTAGTGTCAAGTCTTTTTTGGAGAATCTTAGTGTATGTTAAGTGGTGTTTCTGGGCGTTGTTGCACTTCGACTCCTGCACCTGTGTGCGAGCTATGATGTGTCGTTTAAATACTCTATTTCGATTCCATTATTGTGCTCTTATCCCATTTGTGGTTTTGTCTGCCTGTGTTGAATGCTCTTAATAGATGGTTATGATTACCTGCTTTCCCGTTTGCAATTTCACTCTGCTATCATGCTGGGGTGAATACTGCTTTGTGATGATGAGCTTGTTTCCTGCCATTTGATTTTGTGTGTGCCTCTCTCACCTTTGGCTTCTTGAGGTCGACCTTTCTCAAAGTTGCCCAGTCAGAGGCGCATAGTGATTCGTTAGTTCTGGCCTTACTTGTGCTTCAGGTGCATCTCAGTTTTGGCAACTTGAGATGCCACATTGGTTTAACTGTTTTTGGCTATGCTTCCAGTCTTGACTTTGTGCTTATCTCAAAACATTTCTGCTCATTGCCTTTTGATTATAGTGTTAGAGTTGAGTTCTGAAAATTTAATTTTTGGCATGCTTATTTTGGCTGCAAGTTCAAGCCCCCTGTTTCAGGGAGAATGAAGCAGAGACTTTGTATAATATTGTGCTGCTTATTGCCCAGTGATTTTAGTAGTATGGTTGAATTCAGGTGCTTGATTTATTTACTTAGCAACTGCCTTTGTTGCATGCCATCTTAAATTTGAATTACCTGTGGTTTTCCGATGATGATTCTGTCTGCAAAACAGATGCTCTGTGGACTCGAGCCCCTTTTTCAGGGAGAACCGCTTGAGGAATCAGATGTAAAATGACATCAAATGACAAATCTGAGGCATTCCATATTGCGCTTCCTAGTATTATAATGTCAATCGACAAATCTGCTGTATTCCATGACATTGTTCTCCCTGGTGAAACAAAAGGCTATGATGAGAAAAGTCATGCACCACTCTGAAGAAATTTTTCTCTTTGTGCTGATAAAGCAAAACTTACAACCCATTTTACATCTGAGCCACCTCATGGAGACCTGCTTTCGTATTTTTTGTTTATTGTCTCGGCATAGATGTCTTCAGAAACTGTTTCCAGATTTAGCCATTGGGAAAATACTTTAGTTTTGAACAAGAGTCTTAAGATTAACTAGATCGGGGAGTAATGTACAGAGCCCAACATTTATCCTACCATGATGCGGACTGAAATTACATTGAGGTTAAATGATGGTTATATTTTCATTACTCCGTAATCTTGAATGGTATTTTTTTCCTATTGGTGGCTTCCTGAACCTCGTTTCATTACATCTGAATTACTTGTTCTGGGTTTATCATTCTGTCTGCAAAATGGATGCTCTGTGGAAGCAAAAAGGCTATGATGAGAAAAGTCATGAACCACTTTGAAGAGATTTATCTCTGTGCTGATAAACAAACTTTACAACCCATTGTAAATCTGAGCCACCTCATGGATACATATTTTGTATTTTCTGATTTTTTATCCTATATTTTCGACATAGACGTCTATTTGTTTTTAGGAATTGTTTCCAGCTTTTGCCTTCAGGTAAATTCTGTAGTTTGAAAATAGAAGTCTTGAAGGTTAAGTGGATTTTAGGGATAATGTACAGAAGCAAATGATGAGGGTAGCCTATGAGCGGTCCTAAGATGATGCTTACTGAAATTACATTAAGGTCAGATACATTTGCCGCTGATGGGTCCTCTTTCCGATCCCCCTTTCTTCTTATTTCCAACCCCCCTATCCTGAACGGATTTCTCCTTCCTATTTTGAATGGGCCAGTCTAAACATATGGAGTGCCCTCATCTGATACCTGTGTTTTCCCCCTCTGCAGCTCAGTATCTGGTTTCGTGAACCTTGTTGCATTTCATCTGAATTAGTTGGTTTTCCGATGATGATTCTGTCTGCAAATGGATGCTCTGTGGAAGCAAAAGGCTATGATGAGAAAAGTCATGCACCACTCTGAAGAGATTTTTATCTCTTTGTGCTGATAAAGAAACTTACAACCCATTTGACATCTGAGCCGCCTCAAGGATAAATACTTGTATTTTCAAGTTTGTTTGTCTGCAATTTTTGCCATAGACATCAAGTGTTTTTTGAGAAAATGTTTCCAGCTGGGTTGCCTGTGAGCGATCCTACCATGATGCGGACTGTATTATGTTGAGTTGAAAGGATTTGCTGCTGATGGTTCTTCCCAATCCTTCCTGTGTCTTTTAACAGATTCCGCCTTGTTCTATTTGTTGATACATTTTTTTCTGCATCTTTTGTGAACTGTGTTGCATCACAAGGCAGCAGCTTTACCACTGCGCCTAGGCTCTCCTTCTTGCCAATGATGTTTTTGTCTGCAAAATGGATGCTCGAGCCCCTGTTAAAGGGAGAACCTCTCGAGAAAATGACAACAATCGACAAACCTGAGGCATTGTGTAAAACAAAAATCATTTACTGGAGCTTGTATTTTTGTTGCTTAATGTTGTATATATTGCTTGACGAAGTGTTTCATCTGTCCAGTTTATATATGGGCGCTGATCTGCGCTGGCTTTGGGCCGGTCGCATCCGCGCCGTACGATGCAAGGCATCTCGTCCGCCAGATCAGCTTCCCCCCTTCGTTCCCCACCCATCGTTTCGAGCGAGTAGTAGAAAAATTCCCCTCGCCCCATCAAATCGACCCGCCCACCACGACCACCTGCCCACCACGCAGGTCGCCGCCCCTGCCGCGGGTCGGAGTTCGTCGTCGCCGCGTCTCCACTACCCCCCCCCCCCCCCCCCCCCCCCCCCCCCCCCTCCCTCGTCTCCCCCGTGTCCATGCTCAGTGACCATGCACCTCCTCCTTCCCCCCAATCCTTTGCATGCTTCTACTGCAGTGCCAGCCAACTCGCCGGCGGTAGCCCGACGACGCCCCCACGGTTGCAACTCTGAATGTGGTGCCCAAAAAGACAGAACATGGTGGAAGCAAAAATAATGATAGGATCTAGCAAAAACAGAACATGGTGGAAGTAAAAAAGTAGACTCAGCTGGGGATTCAGTGGTCAATTGTAGCAAAAAAGTAGACTAGTTTCAGCAGAAAAAACAATGATTGTAGCAAAATTAAGCACGAGATTCAGTGGTTGATCATAGCAAAAAAGTAGACTAATTTTAGCAAAAAAAACAATGGTTGTAGCAAAATTAAGCAATTTAGAACCGTAGGATCTCCTTCCTTCTTCCCATGTGTCTTCTTCCCTGGGAAGCAGCCCCATGCCATAGATGAGCGATGCGCCCGGCCTAGAAGCATCGCCTGGCACGTCTCGCTGCTGGACAGCAAGGGTCACCGCTGTCATCTCTGTTGAGAGAAAACCTCTATCACTTTCATTAGATGATTGTAGGCATTTATACAAGGAGAAGGGATGTGATGAAGAGGCATCCATTCGGGAGAGATGGCAGTTACAAGAGGAGACTTACCCCATAATTAACTCATGTTAATTAAACTTTAACACTCTCCCTAATCTACACAAAAAATCCATGGGTATTTGAACCCGGAAAAAGCAGAATATTTGATGGAAGTGCAAAGATTTGATGAAAAATTTGTGTTCTATTGATTCTGGGCAAAGCCCTATTTATACAAGGATTTGGGACGCTTTCAGAGAGGCGTCCGTTTACAACAGGCGCCCGTGGCAAGAAGACGCCTGTACGGACGTTCGTGTCCGTACGACGCTTTGGACACACGTGACGACTCTTAGTGTTAATGACGTTGCTTTATTCTTAACACTTCCCCTTATATAAAGATGCTTCTTCTATGTCTTGTATCCTTGTATAACTTTGAAAATATTACTCTTAATCACAAGCGTATATGATCTTGAATAACTCCTCCGAAAACTTTGTTGGAAAAATATGGAAAAAATATGAGGAGAATAGAACTTGATATGTTGTTAAAACTCCATTAAAACCCAGTAGGAAAAATAAGGAGAAAATGTTAACATATGTTATCGTCTCTTTGAAACCTTGAGGATAAAACTCATTGGTAAGTTTAGACGACAATTAATATGTCTTGTATACACTCATTAAAAACCCCGGTGGGGAAAAATAGAATGTATGACATATATTTTTATGTTGATATTACCTCATTAAAAATCTTAATGAGAACCATGAGAGTAAACTCATAAAGGGAAAAAGAGTGCAATATAATGTTTGAACAGGTTATGATTCAGAGAGGCTCTCCCCCTGATCTTTGCAAATCTCGAAGTCGTCGCATACCAATCCCATGAACATATTTTTCAAATGTTGAAGCTGTGAGTGACTTTGTGAATAGATCGGCTAGATTATCGCATGATTTGCTTGCAAAATGTTTATCTTCCCTTTCTTTTGTAATTGACGGGGAAAAAATAATTTAAAAGAAATATGCTTAGTGATATTGCTTTTTATGTAACCTGTTTGCATTTGAGCAACACAAGCTGCATTATCTTCGTAGATAATGGTTGGAGATTCGATAGAATCTTTACCACATGATTTTTGTATGTGGTTTATCATTTTGCAAAGCCATATATATTCACGTGTTGCCTCAAATAAAGAGATTATTTCAGAATGATTGGTGGATGTAGCCACTAGAGTCTGTTTGGAAGACTTTCATAATATGGCTGTCCCACCATATAGGAACACAAAACCGATTTGTGATCTGGCACTGTGGGGGTCAGATAAGTAGTCAGCATCAGCATACCCAATCATATCAACGTCCAAATTTCTCTGAAATTGAAAGAATAGGCCAAGATCCTTTGTGCCTTGGAGATATCGAAAGATATTCTTAACTCCCGTCCAATGGCGTTTAGTAGGAGCTGCGCTATGTCTAGCTAGTAAATTCACTGCAAATGCAATATCAGGCCTGGTGCAATTTGCAAGATACATGAGTGCTCCAATGGCACTGAGATATGGAACTTCAGGTCCTAATATCTCTTCTCCATTATCCATTGGTCTAAATTGATCTTTCTCTACGTCTAGAGATCGAACTACCATAGGAGTTTTGGATGGATATGATTTGTCCATATTGAATTTTTCCAATATTTTCTGGATATATGCGGTTTGATGAACCAAAATACCCGAGGGAAGGTGCTCAAGTTGTAATCCTAAGCAAAATTTGGTTTTACCCAAATCCTTCATCTCAAATTCTATCGTTAGGTGATTGCGTGCTTCATCAATATCTTGTGTGGTTCCAATGATGTTCAGATCATCAACATACACAGAAATAATGCAAAATCCAGTTGTGGACTTTTTTATGAAAACACATGGGCAATCATCATTATTGGAGTATCCTTTTTTCAAAAGGAACTCACTAAGTCGGTTGTACCACATGCGACCCGACTGTTTTAAGCCGTATAAAGACTTATTTAGTTTTACACAATATGCGTTGCGTTTTGCGTTTGGATTCGGGATTGGGACTCCATCAGGAACCTTCATGTATATGTCCGAATCAAGTGAACTGTAAAGGTAAGCAGTCACTACGTCCATCAACTACATAGATAGACAATTTTGCACTGCCAAAAATATAAGATATCGGAAAGTGGTTGCACTTATTACTGGAGAATATGTTTCAGTGAAATCAATGCCGGGTTTTTGCGTGAAACCTTGTGCTACGAGCCTTGCTTTATATCTCACCACCTCGTTGTTCTCGTTTCTTTTACGAACAAAAACCCATTTGAATCCCACGGGGAAAACTCTGGGAGGTGTAGGTATTGCTTTAGTGAATACCTTTCATTTATTGAGCGAGGCTAATTCTGCTTGGATTGCATCCTTCCATTTAGGCCAGTCGGAGCGTTTCTTGCACTCTGACATGGTCTTTGGATCATGATCAGTGAGAAGGGTATCTGCAATCTTTTCAGCAAAATATATGTCGACAGTCGTAGTCTTACGGTCAAATGATTCTCCAGAATCAACGTAGTTGATAGAAATTTCCTGCACCCTTAGTGACTCTTCGTGATTTCCCAATACGATTGAGTCTGGGTGTTCCGATGTCCCAGTTAGTTTGTGCACAACTGAGCTGGGTTGTGGAGGTTGTTCTTCCACTGGGTGTATATTACCCATTTGATGATCATCATCACTAGGTTGGTTTATATTTACTGGTTCGGAGAGTTTCTTTCTCTGTTTCCTTTGTTGCTTGTGAGGAGCTGAATCCTGTTCCGTGGCCGTACTTCTCCCCCTCTTCCTTTGAACAGGGGGTTGAGTAGTTTTGGTTGGTACCTCCACTCTTTCGGGCGCGTTTTTAGCAGGATTGTAGGATTTGGTAACACCTTTATAGTCAGTAAATGAATCTGGCAGGTTATTTGCAATGTATTGCAAATTAATTATTTTCCAAACTTGAAGTTCAGTTTCTTGAGTACGTGGATCGGAGGAGGAAATGCCTTGGGCATTCCAATCAATTTCCGGACATTCTTTTTGGTACTTGATGTCTCCCCCTAATGCCGGGAAATGGTCCTCATTGAAGATGCAGTCAGCGTGACGGGTTGTGAACAGATCTCCCGTGAGGGGTTCAAGGTACTTGATTATCGACGGTGATTTGTACCCCACATAGATCCCCAATTTTCCGTGTGGGCCCATGGATGTACGCTGCGGTGGTGAGATTGGCACATATGTGGCGCATCCGAATTTACGCAGATGGGAAATATTTGGTAGGTTTCCACGTACTAATTGCAGAGGGGAAGTGCTGTGATATGCAGTTGGTCGCAATTGGATTAAGTCAGCAGCGTGTAAAACTGCGTGACCCCAACAAGAAGTTGGTAAATTGCAATTCATTAGTAAGGGTCGTGCAATGAGCTTAATTCTCTTAATTAGAGATTCGACCAATCCATTTTGAGTGTGGACATATGGGACCGAGTGCTGAACTTCAATGCCTAATGCCATGCAATAATCATTGAAAGCATGCGAAGAGAATTCAGCAGCGTTGTCCATTCGAATTGATTTAATTCGATTCTCAGGATAATGAGCTTGCAATTTGATAACTTGTCTCATTATTTTGGCAAATGCATGGTTTCGTGTAGATAGTAAACACACATGAGACCATCGTGTAGATGCATCTATTAGAACCATGAAATACCTAAAAGGTCCAGACAATGGTTGGATCGGACCACAAATATCACCTTGAATTCGTTCAAGGAATTGTAGTGGTTCTGCTTGAATTTTAAGATATGAGGGTCTTAAAATGAGTTTCCCAGTAGCACATGCAGTGCACATAAAATCTGAAGATTGTGGGAATTTGGCTTCATTTAAGTCATGACCATTGGAATTGCGGATAATTTTCCTCATCATCCCTATACCAGGATGACCAAGGCGATCATGCCAAGTTTGGAATGCATTTACATTCTGAAAAATTACCTTATACGCAACGTGCTCTACGGGTTTTATGTACGTGTAGTACAATCCTGATGATAAAGAGGGAATTTTCTCAAATATATGTTTGCCATATCCGTTGTCTTTGGTAAAGAGGAGATATTCCTCTTTGTTATCTTCATAAGTTTCAATGTGGAAACCATTTTTGCGGATATCTCTATAACCTATGAGGGTACGAGTTGAATCGGGATACAATAAAGCATCCTCAATTACAATTTGTGTACCCATAGGGAGGGTAAATATGGCACGTTCTTTGCCAACAATTACCGCATCGCGTCCAGCGATTGTTAAAATATCTCCATTCAATTTTGTAAGAGTTTGGAAATACTTTATTTCCCTAAGTATAGAGTTTGTGGTGCCACTGTCCACAAGGCACATTTCCTCCTCCATTGGATTGACTCCCGTAGAAATCTATATATTAAAAATGTGGAATTTTCAGTTTAATGAAAAACACTTTATTGGATATATAGAATACATACAAATTTTATTGATATCAAAGTGCTGATACAATATATATTGTGTTTTTACAATATAGAATGATGACAATAACAATAATAATATGTTTTTATTACAACAATCTGATGGATGTAATAAATATCTAAATGGAGTCAATTGACTAGTCAAAGTCCCCGAACATGTCGGCGGCGTATTCGGTCATCATATTCTCCGTGTCCATGGAGTCCCGTGATATATGGAATTCCTTGTTGTTACTTGGTGCTCCTCGAACATCTTGCGAACAACCAGCTTCCTTGTTGTTATCAGGTTGAAGATTGAAGTGAGCTTCATATCTTGCTCCTTGGGCAGGTCTGTTACGTCCCATGGATTGCAGGTAGAGGTTTACCAGATGTCTTGGGGTGCGGCATTTTTTGGTGACATGCTTGTAGCATCCACATTTCTGGCAAAGTTTAGTTTTATAAAACTTATTCTTTGTTATGCCCTTCCCCTTGTCTGAATTTTGTGGCTTGTTCTTCTTGTTGTGGTTGCTCTTACCCTTGAAGTTCTTGTTTTGGCCTTTGAAAGAACCATTGAACTTGGTATTTTTCTGAAAATTTGCATGTACTTCAGGCAGAGGAGCGGCCCCAACTGGGCGTTGATTACTATTCTTTAGCAGAAGTTCATCGTGTTTCTCAGCCTGGAGGAGCACATGTATAAGTTCAGAGTAAACTGTATAATTGCGGGCACGATATTGTTACTGTAGGATCCTGTCAGCTGGGAGCATAGTGGATAGAGTCTTTTCTATCTTATCTGCTTCTGTAGGCTCCTTCTCGCAAAACCGCAACTTTGAGCAAATTTTATGAACCTCATGATTATAAGCTCCGATCGATTTGAAATCTTGGAGTCTTAAATGGGTCCACTCATGACTAGCTTCAGGAAGTATAACTGCCTTTTGCTGTTCATATCTAGTTTTAAGTGATTGCCACATATTGCTTGGAGATTCCTCCATCAAATATTCAGATTTCAGATCTGGATGGATATGGTGCCTTATTATGTATAAAGCAGCATATTGTTGTTGTTCGTTTAATTGTGCAATTCCCTCTTGGGGAGGGTCTGCAGGAGGTATGAGTGCAGCTGCAATTCCATGGGATGAAAGACTGATTTTAACATCCATAGCCCATGTAGGATAGTTGTGTCCGTCGAGCGCAAGCTCTTCAAATTCTTTGACGGTCATTTTGTCCTACAAGATTGAGAACCAGATAATCAATCAATTTACTTGTATGTAAATTAAAATCATCATGGTCATGTTGTAATAAATTTTGCAATTGTTGTGAATTCAAGTAAAGACTTGAACTTTGTTTAAATTCTATTCGAATTAAGTCTATTTTTGTGCTACATAGGCATTTTTGGACTTAATTGATGGCGAATTAATATTTGAGTTGCAAGAATAAATGATTTTCAATTGCAAAATAATATTATTGTACCATTTGTACATGTTATAGGGATTGCAAATTGCAAACACATTGAACATATAATGATTTATAGAAATAATATGGTCTAAACATCAATACACAATTTAATTGAGTACAATATATAATCACATCGAGATACAAGGTCTAAAACATGACAAGTACTTAATTATAGCACTAGTAGTTGAACCTATCTGCGAATTCCCAAATTTACGGGGCTAAAACATGACAAGCACTAAATTAGTACTAGTAGTTGGACTAATGCATGAAATCCTGATAATATAAGGATTTTTGTGCAATCTAGCCTATAACCCGTTGTTTTTTTTCTGGTCGTTGCAACATGGGCCACAGCCCACGAGGCCTTTCGGCCCAGGCCCATGGCGGCGCCGCTGATGGAGACATCAAGCGGATAAGGGGGACGGGAGGTGGGGCGGTTGGGGTCAATTCCCCCCATTCCACCACCACCTCCACGGGATCCCGCCGGCCGCCACCGATGGCGCCTAGCGCCGGCGATCTTCAGGAGGAGGGTGCCCCCCCCGCAGCGTAGCCGGGGAGGTGGAGGCCTGCAGGGTCCCAGGAGCCGGAGCGGAGGCCGGGGCGGTGCTGCTCCAGCGCCGCCGTGAAACGGCGAAGGATCCGGTGAGCCGTCGGTGGGGGCGTTCGCGGGCTTGCCGGGGGCGGAGG
The DNA here is from genome assembly GCF_003073215.2 of Triticum urartu. Classification (NCBI taxonomy): domain Eukaryota; kingdom Viridiplantae; phylum Streptophyta; class Magnoliopsida; order Poales; family Poaceae; genus Triticum; species Triticum urartu. The sequence continues at coordinate 567,579,040 of NC_053026.1, read as the reverse complement.
CGGTGGAGATGCTGGGGCCTTGGAAGACGATGCCGCTTCCTCGATCTTCCCGCCGGTGGCAGTGTTGAGGTCGGGGATGTGGCTCCGGGTTCGTCGGTCTCCGCCGGCGTGGTTGGCTCCGGCTTCACAACGGAGTTGAGCCACTGCTCCTCCTCTTCGTTCGGTGTCACCTCCCACTCCATCATGGTGGGCACAGGGCCATAGCCTGGAGGGGCGAAGTGCTCCTTGTCTTCATCGGCGGGAGTACGCGTTGGGAGGTCCGGGTAGGCGAGTGGCTCATCGATGACCTCCGGTTCCGGTGGTGGAGTGGCCGGCGGTGAAGGGCACTGTCGGTGTCAAAACCGGCGGATCTCGGGTAGGGGGTCCCGAACTGTGCGTCTAGGCCGGATGGTAACAGGAGGCAGGGAACACGATGTTTTACCCAGGTTCGGGCCCTCTTGATGGAGGTAAAACCTTACGTCCTACTTGATTAATATTGATGATATGGGTAGTACAAGAGTAGATCTACCACGAGATCAAGGAGGCTAAACCCTAGAAGCTAGCCTATGGTATGATTGTTGTATATGGAGTTGATTGCCTACGGACTACAACCCTCCGGTTTATATAGACACCGGATAGGGTTAGGGTTACATAGAGTCGGTTACAATGGTAGGAGATCTTGAATATCCGCATCGCCAAGCTTGCCTTCCACGCCAAGGAAAGTCCCATCCGGACACGGGACGAAGTCTTCAATCTTGTATCTTCATAGTCCAGGAGTCCGGCTGAAGGTATAGTACGGCTACCCGAACACCCCCTAATCCAGGACTCCCTCAGTAGCCCTTGAACCAGGCTTCAATGACGACGAGTCCGGCGCGCAAATTGTCTTCGGCATTGCAAGGCGGGTTCCTCCTCCAAGTCCTTCATAGAAGATTGTAAACAGCAAGAGTAGTGTCCGGCTCTGCAAAATAAGCTTCCACATATTGCCATAGAGAGAATAATATTAACACAAATCAAATCTGCTGACGTATTCCGCAGTGCATCATCACACTACAGCCAAGTCCTTTACTCGAATCAATTTCACCTTTCCACCTCAGCGTATTTTGCGAGGCAGTTTCCTTGGCACGTCTTGTCAAAGCAGAGATCGTGTGCCCCCCTTTTACGGGATTCTCATCAATACGGACGTGGGTAACCCAATCGTGCCCGTTAGCATGTTTTCTTGATTAAAGGCGAGTCCCAAACGGTTACGGGGAGGGCTCCTGGTATTCAACCTCTTATAAAGAGACCAGGGCCTTACTCCTTTTCTCCAATCCCAAAACGAGTTCGCCCGTCGCCTCGAGTTCCAACACCCTAGGCTCCAAATTCCGGGCGCCTCAGACCTTCGACAATGTCCGGTTCCGACCTTCAAGGCCGATGGATGCTGACGGAGGAGGACGTGCTAAAGTTGAGAGAGGCTAAGTTCTTGACCGCCGAAATTTCGCATAGGTTGCCTGCTCAAGGGCAGGCTATCCCCAGTCCCCAGCCCGGTGAGAGCGTAGTGTTCGTGTCTCACTTCCTTCGGGGGTTAGGCTTCCCAATGGATCCCTTTGTGAGGGGACTGCTGTTTTATTACGGGCTGGAATTTCACGACTTAGCTCCGGAGTCCATCCTCCATATCTCCTCGTTTATCGTCGTATGCGAAGCGTTCCTCCGTGTTACCCCTCACTTCGGATTATGGCTCAAGACTTTCGAAGTGGAGCCGAAGATGATCAAGGGACGGCACGCAGAGTGCGGAGGCGCTGTTATAAGAAAAAATGCTGATGCTCCATGGCCCGAGGGCTCTTTTCAAGAGGAGCTAGGCTTGTGGCAACGAGAGTGGTTTTATATCACCACTCCCCGGAGCACCAAGTGGGTGGCGCTTCCTGCCTTTTGCTCGGGTCCCCCACCACGGCTAGCGTCATGGGTTAACAGAGGGTTAGATTGGGGTTTGCCCAAAGACGTGCCCTTGTTACAGGGCCGCATTAAGGATCTCTTGGAAGGAGACCTCAGCTTGGTCAAGGTGACGCAGGTCATGCTGATTTGCCGAATATTGCCTGGCAAACGTCGCTCCCTTCGCCTGTGGGAGTTTAACCCAGAGGGACCACGAGCTCTCCAGAATTTCATGGGTGCAACGCCCGCGGAGATGTATAAACTGTTCTTCGGATCACAAGGGATGTGTCTGGATTTAACCGAGGACGCAGGCCTAAGTTGCAATCGCCCGGATACTCAAGTAAGCAACCTTGTGCCCGGACCTTCTATCCGTATAATTGTCATAAAATTGCCCCTAAAAGAGCCGTCCTTTTAAACAGGAGTGGATAGAGAAGGCAAAGCTGATCAGGTGTCCGGCTCCCCTTCCTGAAACCAGGCCGGATCCCGTGCTAGTCAGGATGCTGGAGATAATGCCTTTGGAGGGGGAGGACAAGGAAGCTATGGCCTCCTCGAAGGAGGCTGCTCCGAAGGGAGGAACCGACAATTCCTCTCCTAAGGGGAAGAAGAGAGCCGCCTCTGACGACCCGGAAACCATGGCCTCGAAGCGGGGGAGAAAATCCTCGTCAGAGGGTCCGGCGCCGGGGAGTTCCTCGGCCGGACTACGCCCTCAAGGGGATCAGCCCTCCAGCGAGCCGTAAGTAGAGAAAGATTTTCCTTTTGAGGGATGAGGGAAATCCTTGATTTATATCTGAAAATATTAACCGAATTTTTACCTTGTAGCTCGGACCTCAGCCCTTCTCAGCAGAGCTCGTCTTCGGGGGATCTCCTTCCGGAGATGATGGAGAGCGGGACGCCTCCCCCTGCCGTGCCGCCTAGAGAGGCGGGCGACCCTGAGGTGTCGTCGCGGAGGGTTTCTCCGAATCCGTCAGGGGCGGAAGATAGCTATGTGGCCCCCCGAGGTTCTCCGCGTCCGGCCTTCGAAAGAGGTCGTGGGACAAGTCCAGCACCATCTGGTGCTCGGCCGGAGGAGCTAAAGATTCTGCTGGGGCGAGCTTCTATCTCGGAGGAGCACCGTGCATTGATGGGCACGGTGATTGAAAGGATCTCATCCGTAGAGAGCGGATTGCATGAGGCCGTCAAAAGTGTACTGACGGGTTTTGAGGTACATTAGATAATGTACACTTTTGTCACTTGCGCATGAATAAGATGCGCCCTGTGTAGATAGTAGCCCCTGAGACTCTGCGCGTCGTCAAGAAATGATGGCACGCGGAGGATCATAATCCCAAGTCTAAGATGTCACATTTGAATGTAGGCGGCAGGATGTCTGGAATTGAGCCGAACTGATGATTTTGCCGAACTAAAGCGGCAACTGGATGTGGCAGATGCCGACATCGCGCTTGTCAGCAAGCGGCTTGATGAGGCTCAAGGTATGTAATTCCTCGGGCGGCATTAGGTAAGAAGAGTTTTATGCCAGTGTCTTACGATGTGTGTGCTTGACGCAGATGGTGCGGCCACCGTGGAGAGTCTTAGGGCAGAACTTGCCCGAGCTAAAGATCAAGCCAGAGAAAGTGATGCGGCTGCCAAGAAAGCCCTTGAAGAGCTGAGAGCCGAACAGGCTGCTCATTGCCGAAGCAAGGAAGAGATGGCCGAAAAGTTAAAGAGTGCTGTAGACCGTTGCAGACTTCTTGAGAAAGAAGACCAGGCAAAACAGACAGACTTAGAGAAGGCCGTTGCCAATGCCAAGGACGCACGCTCTACGATGAGAGCTGCGAAGGAGGAGCTGCGTCAGGCCGAACAGATTACTGCTGGAAAGCCCTTTATGCTGCGAAGGAAATTTTGCAATCCGAAGTTTGCTCCGCTGGACCGGATGTGGAGTGTGGAGGATACCTATCTGGATCTGGCAACGAGTGCTGTTGATGCGACCGAACACTTTCGTGATCAGAAAGATCGCGAAGTGGAAAAGCTTTTCTGGTCGCAGTTTCATAATCCAGAGCATCCACTGGCAGTGGACGATCGTTTGGCTCAATGGGCCGAACTGAATAGGTTGTCCGGACTCGCCATGAAGTACGTCATGGGTCATTTGTGGCCGGGGAGATCGGAGCCGAAGAGTTATTTCAGCTTGGTCCATCAATTCCTTGACGCGGTGCCGCGTATTAATGCAATGAAGAGGTCAGCATGCATAGAGGGCGCAAGGATGGCTCTTGCCCGTGTCAAGAAATACTGGGCAGAGATGGAGACCACCGTTGTTGCGTCCCGAGATTCAGACAAAAGCCGAGTATCCTCCGAGCACTATTTTCAGGAAGTCCTTGAAGGCGCCCGTGTAATAGAGACGCAGTGCTCGAAAGATGCTATGTTATGATAGCATATGTAATTATAAAGTAATATTTTGATAAACAGTAGTGGCCTTTTTATACTTGTGCCTTCAAGTATTGGGAACACCTCCTGTGCGGCCGTTTTAAGATATATATATACAAAATCTGAAAGATGGCAGTCGTTGGCTTCAGCCCCCATGCACATAGTGCAGGGGTGCTCACAGAAGACGCATTTTCACACTTAACCCAACGTCTTGGTCGTACAAAGGAGGTGATAGCGCAGCGGGCTAGGCAACCGGACTATAATGCTTTAACACTTTCACTTAGCCATAGGAGCTTGACAGTGGGACTATTTAGGTAGCCCCTTGGTGGCGACTGCGCTCGCCCGAGTTCGGGGCGCGTATGTGCCTGACCGAAAAGCGGCCCTTCGTTAAAGCGGAGGAATCCGATAGATTCCGATAGGTCATCGAGTGGCTGACCAGTCTCACACTACATCATGACAGTCAGTTTTCGGCTTTCTCTACTGAGGTGCTCGCCCGGCCGAACCGGGGCACAATCGCAGTAGTTCTCCTGGTGCCACCTTAGCCGATAGAGCGGAACGTAAGGTAGCCGAACTCAGGAGCCGGGCAACCCAACATTTGACCAAAGACATGATTCGGAGCTGATGCATATAATGCCAAAACTCGCGACGCCGAACACTCCCTAAGGTGTTCGGTCTTTATGAGTGCAGGCGAAACAACACTCTTTATTAAAAAAGCCCCTAGTGTCCAGGTACATGCAAAAATTCTGACGTGGCCACATGCCAAGACGCCAGCCTCCTCCTTGGTTATGTCAGAAAGAACCAGGGGATGTGTAGCAACAAGAGACAGTAAAAAAGGTTTACGCAGGGTCTTAATCTAAAAAGAATCCTTTAGGACGGGTCCCTACTGCACGTCTGCGCCTGTGTCTCCGTTGTGCCGTATCCTGGACGGGCGCCGCACGACGTTCATCTGTAAAAGAGAGGAACTGAGTTGAAAATGGGTCGTGCCAAACAAAATTTTAAAATAAACAAAGTATAAAGTAAAATATATAAAATTGAGCTTTATTGTCTCTTATTGTATATGCATGGAGCCCCTAGTGGGGGTATATGGCCACTAAGCCTGCATCAATGATGATTTTGTCCCGAACTCGTCTATCCGCGTTCATGGTCTTTCATGACCTATTTCGAAGTTTTTTGGCCGATGAGGCCATTTTACTGTGGGGCTGTCAAAGTGGCCACACAGTCCTCCGCTTGGGGAGGCGCACTTTAGTGCTTCCCATTCAAAGAGATGATGCCTCGTGGACCGGGCATTTTAAGCGTTAGAGATGCATAATGCGGTATTGCGTTAAAGCGGGCGAAAGCTTCGCGTCCCAGTAGTGCTTGATAGCGACTTGAGAACGGGACGATATGGAAGGTCAACTTTTCGCGGCTGAAGTTATCGGCAGAGCCGAGTATAACTTCGAGCCGGAGAAAACCCATACAATGGGTGTCCGGACCAGGTGTTACCCCTTGAAAGGAGGTTTTGCTGCGGCGGATTCTTGCTGGGTTTATCCCCATGTGATGGATTGTATCCTGATATATCAGGTTTAGTCCACTGCCGCCGTCCATAAGGACATTTGAAAACCGGAGTCCGCCAATTATTGGATCAAGTATGAAGGCAGTCCAGCCTGCATTCTTGATATTTCTAGAATAATCTAGCTGATCGAAGATGATTGGTTTTGACAACCAGTGGCGGGACCCTTTGGGGATAGGTCGTGTGGTGCGTACCTTTATGGGCGCCGCACGTTTTGTTATGTGAAGTAAGTTCATTGTTTTTACTTCTTGTGGGAAGTTCTTTTGTTTCCCGATGCTCTGCTTTTGGGGTTCGTCCTCGTCTTCGCTTGGTGTGTCGAGCCCCTTGTGTTTGGCATTGAGTCTGCCGGATTGTTTGAAAACCCAACAGTCTCTGTGGGTATGGTTAGCAGGCTTCCCGGGAGTACTGTGTATCTGACATATCCTGTCCAGGATTTTATTTAGGTTGGATGGATTGTCCCTGTTATCCTGGGGGGGGGGGCGATTTTGCCTGATTTTGTCGTGAGCCTTTGAATCCGGCATTGACTGCCGTGCTCTTCGGACTTTTGTCCTTAGTCCAGCGACGGTCCTTGTTGCGTCGCGGTTTTCCGTTTCCATCCCTAGTTTCGGATGTACTTGGGTCGCTGGGGCTGCACCTTGCCAACCAGCTGTCCTCCCCTGCACAAAAGCGGGTCATGAGGCTTGTTAGTGCGGCCATTGTTCTTGGCTTTTCTTGGCCGAGGTGTCTGGCGAGCCATTCGTCTCGGACGTTATGCCTGAAAGCTGCTAAGGCTTCGGCGTCCGGACAGTCGACTATCTGATTCTTTTTAGTGAGGAATCTATTCCAGAACTGCCGAGCTGATTCTCCGGGTTGTTGAGTTATGTGACTAAGATCGTCTGCATCCGGAGGGCGGACATAGGTCCCTTGAAAGTTTGCTCGGAAAGCATCCTCGAGCTCTTCCCAGCTTCCAATTGTGTTTTCGGGAAGGCTTTTAAGCCAATGCCGGGCTGGCCCTTTAAGCTTAAGGGGTAAATATTTTATGGCGTGGAGATCATCTCCTCTAGACATGTGTATGTGGAGGATATAATCCTCGATCCAAACTCCGGGGTCTGTTGTTCCATCATATGCCTCTATGTTTATGGGTTTGAATCCCTCTGGAAATTCATAGTCCAGGACCTCATCGGTGAAACATAGGGGGTGTGCGGCGCCCCTGTACTTGGGTGTGCCGGATTCTGATGATGGCTTCATAGCGTTGCTTATGAGAGCTTACTTTCTTGGCCCATAAGTGGACCTGACTGGGCCATGATGCGAATCCTTAAGTGGGTCGCATGCCGATTTAGGTGCGGCGCCGCTTGCCGCTTTATGGGGTCGTCTATCCGACCGTGTGGCTTTCTCATTTTTTGAATGCGAGGGCTCTAGGGCCTCTTCGTCGAATTCAGGCAGTAGCTTTCTTTTCGGATAGCTTTTAGTGCGCCGACTGTCGCCGTATTTATCTGCGGTATTGATTATTTTGCTCCATCTAATCCAGAGTGCATCTTCCGCTGTTTTTAGCTTCCGCTTCTGCTTTTTTAGGCTGCGTGCAGTTGCAACGAGCCTCTCATGGAGATTCTTCTGCTCCATAGGTTTATCCGATGTGAGGTCGTCCGGAATGCTGTTTTCGCCGGAGGAGGGATGTTCGGTTTCTCTATCCGTGTTGCCCTGTTCGGACGGTTTCTCTAAGGCCTACTCGTCGTCTACCGGCTCGTCCTGCTCTATGGCTGGGTTTTTGTCGAGGCGGGGCTTGGGTCGGCATTTACGCCGACGCTTTGATTGCTTTTCGGGGGGTCGATCTCCCGTCCCATCCCCTTTTTCCTCGTTGTCGTTTCCTTTAGGGGTATCCACCATGTACACATCGTGAGATGAGGTGGCTGTCCAATGCCCTATGGGCGTTGGTTCGTTGGTATCTCCTGCATCGTCATCCATGCTGTCGATGTCTCCGGAGTCGAAGTTGAGCACGTCGTTTAAATTGTCGACAGTGGCTACCAAGTGGGTGGTGGGTGGGCTTTGAATTTCTCCATCGTCCGTATCCCATCCTCGCTGACCGTAGTTCGGCCAGGGCTCTCCTGATAAGGAGAGAGACTTGAGAGAGTTCAGGATATCGCCAAAAGGCGAGTGCTAAAAGATGTCTGCGACGGTGAACTCCATTATCGGCGCCCAATAGGATTCGATTGGCAGGGGCGCGGGGGGTTTGGAGTCCGGGGAGGAGTCCGGATCCTTGGAGTCACGGGTCGTGCAGAGTGCGGGGCTAGCGTTCGGCTCGATCACTTTCGGGATCGCAGCCCCCGAGGTGACGTCCAACCGCTCATCCTTGATTGGCGCAATAGGCTCCGAGTTAGGGGTCGGAACCGATGCGTGTGCGGCCTCCAGGACACTGTCCGGGGGCAGAGCTAGATCATGCCCCTCGAGATAGTGCGGCGCGCTTGGCCGTGGCTCGAGCCCGTCGAAGATCAAGTCTCCGCGGATGTCAGCCGTGTAGTTTAAGCTTCCAAACCTGACTTGATGGTCAGGGGCGTAGCTTTTGATCTGCTCTAGGTGGCCGAGTGAATTGGCCCGTAGAGCGAAGCCACCGAAGACGAAGATCTGTCCGGGGAGAAAAGTCTCACCCTGGACCTCATCGTTGTTGATGATCAAAGGAGCCATCGGGCCTAAAGGCGACGACATAGAGGAACTCTCAATGAAAGCACCAATGTCGGTGTCAAAACCGGCGGATCTCGGGTAGGGGGTCCCGAACTGTGTGTCTAGGCCGGATGGTAACAGGAGGCAGGGAACATGATGTTTTACCCAGGTTCGGGCTCTCTTGATGGAGGTAAAACCCTACGTCCTGCTTGATTAATATTGATGATATGGGTAGTACAAGAGTAGATCTACCACGAGATCAAGGAGGCTAAACCCTAGAAGCTAGCCTATGGTATGATTGTTGTATATGGAGTTGATTGCCTACGGACTACAACCCTCCGGTTTATATAGACACCGGATAGGGTTAGGGTTACATAGAGTCGGTTACAATGGTAGGAGATCTTGAATATCCGCATCGCCAAGCTTGCCTTCCACGCCAAGGAAAGTCCCATCCGGACACGGGACGAAGTCTTCAATCTTGTATCTTCATAGTCCAGGAGTCCGGCTGAAGGTATAGTCCGGCTACCCGAACACCCCCTAATCCAGGACTCCCTCAGGCACGGCCCGTACCCGTGCAAGGGGCAGAAATCGCGGGCAGGGCAAGGGCCATATCTGTGACACCCCAAAAATTTAGCCCCTCCAAGAAGAGCCTAGGTGCCTGTGGCATTTTGTCAAACACCTGGAGAGCATGACCAGTTTTGACTTGAGTTTTGGCAATGCACTGTGAGCTTGCACCTCTGATCAAACAAGCATGTCCACTAAGCTCAGTTGCCCCTAGCCTAGGTCTGTTAATTGCCAGCCTCGACCGCGACCTCTAGCGTGCTCTGGCATTGTGTCGAGCACGTCCCGTGCACGCCCGGAGCGCGAGCAGAGCGCGCGTATTGCACGACCCGCGCCCGAGCCGACACGCTGGCCCCCATGGTTTTGGCCCGCTCTGCAGCACCTCGCCACGCGCTACCCTCCTCACAGCAACGCGCCAAGCCGCCCCTCGCCACGCCCGACAGGCCAAGCGCTAGCCGCCGCCGCCCGACAGCCTCTGCCCATGTCGGCGCCGCCAAAGCCACTCCCGCTCGCCAGCTCGCCCCTGGAGCAGTGCCCACTCGTCCGCTAGCTCCTGCCGTCATCCCCAGCCACGCCATGTTGCCCTGCAAGCTACAGAGAGGCGGTTCGCCGGCATCCTCATCCGGCCACCGCGAAACCGACCTCGACGAGCTATAAAAGGAGGCCCCGAACCCATTCAAGCACACAGGCAACCTTAGAATGCTCCCCTAGTTCTCCTGTGGCAGCCAATCGACCCGGGGAGGCCCCCTTCCTCATCTCCGGCAACTGCAGCCGCCGCCACTGCCCCGGCCAATTCGGCACCACCAGGGCCTCCCACTCTCCGTTCTCTCCACCAAGAACTTCCTCATCCTCCCGTGAACCATTCCCACTACTCAATTTTGATCGGGGCTCACTGCGGGAAAATTTTCACTTTGCTCCCGAGGCCACCTTCGCCGCGAAGCTCACCGCCGGCAGCTCCCTCGGTCCCCACCGGCCTGGCAACCACCGGGAGGACCACACTGGAGTGGCGGATCCATCCCCGCCCTCGGGGCCCCGCGAAGAGCTGCCAGTTGCCGGCGACGATCGCCTGAGCTCCGCCTCCGCTCGGGACAGGGGAAGGAGGGGGAAAGAGAGACTAGTCAAACCTGACTAGTGGGACTTCCTGGACCCACTGTCAGTGTCTCACCGCGCCGTCCACGTGTTTAAGTGAAGGCGTAAATCCCCCCAGTACGTTTTCCCCGCTCCGAAAGCGTATTCCCCTTCGAAACGTTTTCTTTTCTGTTTTATTTCAAATAACAGATTTTGACCACAACTTTGACTGCCTATAACTTTTTAAATATAACTCCAAATGAATTAATTCTTTTTCCTACATCTCTCAAATATTGTCTAGTTTATTTTAAGATTTATTTGAAAATTTTCCAAACAAATTTTTTGTGCTGTTTTGTATTTGTGTGTTAATTCAAATATATTTTAAAATAGGATTTTGGAGAGAGAGAAGAAACTTTCAAAAGTTTTGGAGAGCACCTCACCCCTCCACAACTTAAAGGCAAGCATTCTGAACCCTGGCATAATGTTTTTGGTGTGTTATTTGACACGTTTATAACACCACCTTATTTCAGAGGACTTGTTATTTCATGTGACATGATCATTTGCATGGAAGCATATTAGTGATTTCCTTGCTGTTGGAAATGAATATACTTATGATGGTAGTCACCCTCATATGCCTTGCATGCATGCCGGAAAGGAATCCGGGAAAGCCTCTGCCTTGGGTAGGAGTGAGATTGTCGCCGGTCCCCGTCGGGACGGTTATGTCCGGTATGACATGGTAAGGTATATTGAGTGGTGATTTTGTTGATTGAAATATAATTGTTTACATGTCATGCAGGAAATTTAGAAACCTCCTGAGTCGACCGTAGACCGAGTCTTGTTCCAGTAACCCCCATACTTGCTTTGTACTACCACTTGTCCCTGCCGCAGGTAGGGTATGGTTCAGTAAGTCGTCAACCCCTTTCAAGCACACACCGTACAGAGAGGCCATGGTGGAAGATATCGGTTGCAGCCGGTAGGCATGCCACCTGGTCCGGGGGCATGGGTGTTTCCGGTTGGGACCGAGAGGGGAGGCCACCCCTTAGAGCGCGCGATATAAATTTGATCCCATGCTACGCGAGGTTGTAGCCTCCCCACTTAGAGTTTTGCTTAACAAGTGTCGTGGGTGATTCCAGACACCGATGAGTTAAGCTGGTGTGTGCAAGTTAGGCGTGTTTTCTACTAAAAGACCGTAGACGGAATTAGTCCCGATGGACTAAAGGAATTCGTTACTCGTGGGTAAAGAGTACGCCCTCTGCAGAGATTAAACCTATTCGAATAGCCGTGTCCATGGTTAAGGATTACAGTCTGGGATGGGTCAAGTGTTGGTCTTAGTGTCGGTCTTCGGAGGAGATATTGTTAAACCAAACTTGGATACCGACTGATTATTTGTGAGAACCATGATTATTATTTTGTGATGGACTAACCCTTTGCATTAATTATATTATTGAGTATCCCTGGGACGGTTCTACCTCCTGGATATTCATTGTGATTATTTCTTTTTAAAGCCCTTTATGAGGTGTCGCTCAGACGCCCGACTGTGGCATTTCTTTTAAAGCCCTTTATGAGGTGTCGCTCGGACGCCCGACTGTGGCATTTCTTTTAAAGCCCTTTATGTGGTGTCGCTCAGACGCCCGACTGTGGCATTTCTTTTAAAGCCCTTTATGTGGTGTCGCTCAGACGCCCGACTGCGGCATTTTATTCCCACTCTATTATTGTTTATTCATGTTGCATGATAATAACCTGCTTGCATGCATAAAAGATGTTTTATTTATGACTGGTGATGTGATCATAGAATATTTCAGTGCATGATTATCAATTATATTATCCCAGTGTTCATGATGTTTGCGAGTACATTCAAAGTACTCACTGGCTTGTCCCTGGCTATTGTCTTGGCCAGATTTCTGCATGGAGAGGAGCGTTGCGGTGACAGCCCCGGAAACTAAGCAACAGTGATAGCAGCCTCGCGAAGATAGGAGTTAACCTGGTCAGCTGTTCCCGTGGGAATTGGAGTCCCATACACTGATGTCTCACAAACCGCTTCCGCCATCAACCACTAGAAACCCAATTGTTGTACTCACAGGCCAGAATGGTCTTGTACTACATATGTTGTATTTTGCTTGGAATTTCTGTATCAAGTTGGAGCCTCATCAGCTAACAGTAATCCTGGGGCTAATGAGCACGACGGTCTTTTCTGGAAATTTATGTCTGGAAAACCCGGTCGTGGCAGACTTGGTATCAGAGCCAGGCTGACCATTGGATAATCCTATCTTAGCCGGGTCTATAAACTTAGGCAAACCCACCCACCAAGCCATAACCAAACCCCAGCCAAGCTTCTCGTGCAAGATAGCCACACAGTGACCCAACACTTTTTGGCAGTCGGTGCCCAACCTATCAACCTAACCTGTCACTCATACACCAGTGACCGGCCCCTAAATAGTCCTTTCTCGCAAGCGTGCAAGGGAAGACTCCACCCCCTTTTTCCTATAAAAAGGGGCACGCTAGCCCCAACACAGCACATCACCGCCTCTACTCCAAACCGAGCCACAATGCCTGGACCTGTCGTACACAATGAGACCACAGAAACCAACCTTGGAGGCTTTGTGACCATACTCGCAAACCTCACCTGTCGTGCCTATGCATTAGAAGAGCCCCCAGAATATGTTGTGTACCAAGGACCCATGAGCGGTGAGAACCGTCAATTCTGGGCCACTGTACACATCTACGGTAGGGGTCTAGAGCCCGAGCGCCCCTACAGGTTCACCGGAAGGACAACTTCCTTTGAGCTTCAAGCCATCCAACTAGCTGCTCGAGAGGCCATAGTTCATCTCCGGCACCTGTCGCCTAGAGTTAACTGTCGCTCGTTCCACTTCTACCCCAGACGTGAAGGGTATGGTAGACCACCCCAAGTTGCCAACGGAGATCATGAGACGGATCCTGCATTGTTGCACCTAGTGTGCTACGTAAATGCACTAGAGGAACTGTGCGATCAAATCACTATTGATCTAATCGCAGCTCGTGGAGAGCTGGTTCGTTGAGCCCCAGCGAGAAAAGAGAACGAGCCCAACGCCGACAACCCAGTCGTGCTGTTTGGACACCCGATCGAGTCCCTGAGGCCTGCCCCAGCCATCGGCCAAGGTGCTGCGATAACCCCAGAAGTGCTTCGTCGCATATTGGGAGCACACTCCAACGGGATTGTGGCCAACAATCCCCGAGATGGTCATCATCGCTACCCCGAGCCTACAGCCCCTCAACCCACTCCAGCTAATTCCGACGATGAGACCCGTGGAGGAGCCTCAAGGCACGCCCGCTTGGATGTAAACGAGGTAGACTAATGTCACCCGAATCGTATCGAGTCCCAGTGTACCCTCGCGTTGTAATCGTGTGGTCTGGTAATTAAATGCCGCCTATTGTCGTGCCTCTATTTTAATAGTGGCCTTGCCTGGATACGCCAGTATGCAGTATAAGATTTCTATCCTGGGCACAGTTACCAAAAATCACCCCGTCAACCCCACAGTAACACATCACTGTAGTGAGATGTGTGAATCCGTGGCTTGACCTCGACCCTTGAAACAGAGCTGAGAAATTTTCTTTACCATTCACCACGGTAAAAATGACCCAGCTCCGGTGCTATAAAAGGCCACTGCGTGACCTTGCCAAGCACCCCTCATCTTGTGCACCATCCTCACAACCATTTCTTGCCATGCCGAGCCCTAACATTTATCTGAGAACCCCAGATGCAACCCCAGGTAGTTTTGTCAAGATATTGCGGGATTTTACCTGCAGTACCATGGGCGCTACCCAGCCACCCCAGTACGAGCTGTTCAAATCAAGAATTACCCCTTCCACCTCGAGATATTGGGCAGCAGTACACATCCCTCCCGTAAACTCAAACCAAGATCCAACGGAAGTCTCCTTCGTGGGGAAATCTATGCCAACCCCACAGATGGCCATAGAAGCTGTTGCATACGAAGCGCTTGCTCGCCTTCGATTCGCGGTACCCTATGCCAGCGAACGAGGGTATTATTACTTCCCGAGCCGTGCAGCACCCGGAGGAGTGACGTCTTTTCCCGGTGGACGAATTGAGAGAGACCCAGTCCTGGCCAACCTTGTCCAGTACGTCATCGCTCAAGAGCATTTATCCCAACGTGTGATGGAATATCTTCAGAGCCTCGCAGATTTAAATCCTCAGATCGCCATCGGCAGAGCACTAAGGCCCGACCAGGAGAGACACGTTCATCGACTGGTCAATCCACTTTCCCCGATAGAAGAGGAGTGTATCCCAGTACCAGAGACGTTTTCTAGGGACCCCGTCCAGTTACCGTTTCCATTTTAGAACATCGCTGCGGTGTTCATTATTGCAACATTTATTTATGTGTGTAACTTATGCGTGATACCCTGAGTTTGTACGACAAGTCAATTAATTGGCTTCTACTAATGTGTGTAGTTTTTGTTGTGGTTTATGCTCCTTTAAATTAACTGTTTTTCCCTCGTAAAATCCTGGAGTGAGATTTCCTTTTCCTGAGTTGCTACGTCTGCACCTTCTCACGGCGTGGATAAATTAACTTCTCGCAACACCACGGCAGCAGCCTCACAACCGTAATCCTTCGAACACATACACTGTTTGCAAAACTTTGCAACGGTGTTACATCTAACTAATCACCCCCTAACAACGGTTAGCACCCGGCACACCTCATCTACTCCTCGTGATCACCACCACCGCGGAGAGCCAACACCCGAGCAGCAGCGTCGCGACGATCGTCGAGGATCATCGCGCACAGGAGCACAGAGAGCCCAGTAGTGTCGCCAGCCCTCCAAATATCAAGATCACAAACCAGTCCGGCATCGCCTCCGCCATTAGAGCCTCACCCGAGCTTCTGTAAGCAGTAATGAAGAAAGGAGGAGGAGAAGTGAGGCCAGGTGTGAGGAAGAAGAGAGAGGCACCCCGGCCGTTTTATAGCTCGAGCTCGGTGTATGGTGGGCGAAGTCCACCAACGCCGCTCGTCGCCCGATCGCCGGTGTTCGGAGACGAATCCGCGAGCAGTGCCGACAGCACGCTGGCCCGCGAGGTGAGTGCACGCTGCAACGGCAGCTAGCACGCCGCACACTACCGCGGTACGGCCTAGATGCCCTACGCGCTAGACGTCGCCGGTGGAGAAAGCGCGTGGGAGAGAGGAAGAAGAGAGAACCAGAGGGAGAAGAAGAGACTGACAGTGGACCCCGGGTCCACCTGTCAGCCAGAGAGAGCACTGTGCTCTCGGGTACGACCAGCGTATATTTAAATTTAGAAGTTATTCTAAATTTATATCCAGTGTAGAAATCTCACGATTTTGTCCCGAACCGTAGACTTTTCCATGCAGCACCAGTATTCACACTGTGGTTTTTCACCACTTATTGCCCTCGCACTGTAGCCACATTTTTACTGCTTATTGTTCTTCTTAAAACAGCTTTTAACAAATCTCGAGGACGAGATTTTTCTTAAGGGGGGTAGTGTTGTGACACCCCAAAAATTTGGCCCCTCCAAGAAGAGCCTAGGTGCCTGTGGCATTTTGTCAAACACCTGGAGAGCATGACCAGTTTTGACTTGAGTTTTGGCAATGCACTGTGAGCTTGCACCTCTGATCAAACAAGCATGTCCACTAAGCTCCCAGTTGCCCCTAGCCTAGGTCTGTTAATTGCCAGCCTCGACCGCGACCTCTAGCGTGCTCTGGCATTGTGTCGAGCACGTCCCGTGCACGCCCGGAGCGCGAGCAGAGCGCGCGTATTGCACGACCCGTGCCCGAGCCGACACGCTGGCCCCCACGGTTTTGGCCCGCTCTGCAGCACCTTGCCATGCGCTACCCTCCTCACAGCAACGCGCCAAGCCGCCCCTCGCCACGCCCGACAGGCCAAGCGCTAGCCGCCGCCGCCGCCCGACAGCCTCTGCCCATGTCGGCGCCGCCAAAGCCACTCCCGCTCGCCAGCTCGCCCCTGGAGCAGTGCCCACTCGTCCGCTAGCTCCTGCCGTCATCCCCAGCCACGCCACGTTGCCCTGCAAGCTACAGAGAGGCGGTTCGCCGGCATCCTCATCCGGCCGCCGCGAAACCGACCTCGACGAGATATAAAAGGAGGCCCCGAACCCATTCAAGCACACAGGCAACCTTAGAATGCTCCCCTAGTTCTCCCGTGGCAGCCAATCGACCCGGGGAGGCCCCCTTCCTCATCTCCGGCAACTGCAGCCGCCGCCACTGCCCCGGCCAATTCGGCACCACCCAGGGCCTCCCACTCTCCGTTCTCTCCACCAAGAACTTCCTCATTCTCCCGTGAACCATTCCCACTACTCAATTTTGATCGGGGCTCACTGCGGGAAAATTTTCACTTTGCTCCCGAGGCCACCTCCGCCGCGAAGCTCGCCGCCGGCAGCTCCCTCCGTCCCCACCGGCCTGGCAACCACCGGGAGGACCACACTGGAGTGGCGGATCCATCCCCGCCCTCGGGGCCCCGCGAAGAGCTGCCAGTTGCCGGCGACGATCGCCTGAGCTCCACCTCCGCTCGGGACAGGGGAAGGAGGGGGAAAGAGAGACTAGTCAAACCTGACTAGTGGGACTTCCTGGACCCACTGTCAGTGTCTCACCATGCCGTCCACGTGTTTAAGTGAGGCGTAAATCCCCCCAGTACGTTTTCCCCGCTCCGAAAGCGTATTCCCCTTCGAAACGTTTTCTTTTCTGTTTTATTTCAAATAACAGATTTTGACCACAACTTTGACTGCCTATAACTTTTTAAATATAACTCCAAATGAATTAATTCTTTTTCCTACATCTCTCAAATATTGTCTAGTTTATTTTAAGATTTATTTGAAAATTTTCCAAACAACTTTTTTGTACTGTTTTTGAAATTGTGTGTTAATTCAAATATATTTTAAAATAGGATTTTGGAGAGAGAGAAGAAACTTTCAAAAGTTTTGGAGAGCACCTCACCCCTCCACAACTTAAAGGCAAGCATTCTGAACCCTGGCATAATGTTTTTGGTGTGTTATTTGACACGTTTATAACACCACCTTATTTCAGAGGACTTGTTATTTCATGTGACATGATCATTTGCATGGAAGCATATTAGTGATTTCCTTGCTGTTGGAAATGAATATATTGTGATGGTAATCACCCTCATGTGCCTTGCATGCATGCCGGAAAGGAATCGGGAAAGCCTCTGCCTTGGGTGGGTGAGCTTGTCGCCGGTCCCCGTCGGTTATGTCCGGTGGCATGGTAAGGTATATTGAGTGGTGATTTTGTTGATTGAAATATATTTTTACATGTCATGCAGGGAACTTATTAAACCTCCTGAGTCGACCGTAGACCGAGTCTTGTTCCAGTAACCCCCATACTTGCTATGTACTACCACTTGTCCCTGCCGCAGGTAGGGTATGGTTCAGTAAGTCGTCAACCCCTTTCAAGCACACACCGTACAGAGAGGCCATGGTGGAAGATATCGGTTGTAGCCGGTAGCATGCCACCTGGTCCGGGGGCATGGGTGTTTTCCGGTTGGGACCGAGAGGGGAGGCCACCCCTTAGAGCGCGCGATATAAATTTGATCCCATGCTACGCGAGGTTGTAGCCTCCCCACTTAGAGTTTTGCTTAACAAGTGTCGTGGGTGATTCCAGACACCGATGAGTTAAGCTGGTGTGTGCAAGTTAGGCGTGTTTTCAACTAAAAGGCCGTAGACGGAATTAGTCCCGATGGACTAAAGGAATCCGTTACTCGTGGGTAAAGAGTACACCCTCTGCAGAGATGTTATACCTATTCGAATAGCCGTGTCCATGGTTAAGGATTACAGTCTGGGATGGGTCAAGTGTTGGTCTTAGTGTCAGTCTTCGGAGGTGAAATATTGTCAAACCAAACTTGGATACCGACTGGTTACTTGTGAGGACCTTATTATTATTTTGTGATGGACTAACCCGTTGCATTATTTGTATTATTGAGTATCCCTGGGACGGTTCTACCTCCTGGATATTCATTGTGATTATTTACTTTTAAAGCCCTTTATGTGGTGTCGCTCAGACGCCCGACTGTGGCATTTCTTTTAAGCCCTTTATGTGGTGTCGCTCAGACGCCCGACTGTGGCATTTCTTTTAAAGCCCTTTATGGTGTCGCTCAGACGCCCGACTGTGGCATTTCTTTTAAAGCCTTTATGTGGTCGCTCAGACGCCCGACTGTGGCATTTCTTTTAAAGCCCTTTATGTGGTGTCGCTCAGACGCCCGACTGTGGCATTTCTTTTAAGCCCTTTATGTGGTGTCGCTCAGACGCCCGACTGCGGCATTTTATTCCCACTCACATTGTTCTTATTCATGTTGCATATAAATAACCTGCTTGCATGCATAAAAGATATTTTATTTGTGACTGACGATGTGATCATAGAATATTTCAGTGCATGATTATCAATTATATTATCCCAGTGTTCATGATGTTTGCGAGTACATTCAAAGTACTCACTGGCTTGTCCCTGGCTATTGTCTTGGCCAGATTTCTGCATGGAGAGGAGCGTTGCGGTGACAGCCCCGGAAACTAAGCAACGGTGATAGCAGCCTCGCGAAGATAGGAGTTAACCTGGTCAGCTGTTCCCGTGGGAATTGGAGTCCCATACACTGATGTCTCACAAACCGCTTCCGCCATCAACCACTAGAAACCCAATTGTTGTACTCACAGGCCAGAATGGTCTTGTACTACATATGTTGTATTTTGCTTGGAATTTCTGTATCAAGTTGGAGCCTCATCAGCTAACAGTAATCCTGGGGCTGATGAGCACGACGGTCTTTTCTGGAAATTTATGTCTGGAAAACCCGGTCGTGGCAATATCCGTGCACTGGACAGAAGGCCATGCCTGCGTCCATGCCATTGCCGAAGAAGACCCCCGGCGGTGGCGAGGCCTGGGCGGCGTTGTAGAACTCCTCCTCGCCCAGGAACGAGGCTGCAGCCTCGGCGGGAGCCCCGTCCATTGGCGGAGTGACGAAGGCCGGCATCGGGGGTGCCTGGTAGGCGTGGTGGACGGCGACAGATGAGTTGCTTGGTCCTGCCTGTTCTGCGGCGGCGGGGCCAGGGTGCTCCTGACGACCATGGCGACCACGACGACCACAGGGACCGTTGCCTGGGCCCCAATGTCGAGGAGCACCAGCACTGTGGCATCTGGCAGATCGACGGATCTCCCGTCCAATGAATCGAACAAGGGCAGAGGTGATTCTATGCAGGTTCATCCCTGCCATCTTACCTTCTCGTCTCTTCTTGTTCGTGCTTTGTTGGTCGAGGCTAGCGTGGCTGATAACGTGCAAAGATTTGATGAAAAACTTGTGTTCTATTGATTCTGGGCAAAGCCCCTTTTATACAAGGATTTGGGGTGCCTCTGGAGAGGCGTCCGTTTACAACAGGCGCCTGTGGCGCAAGAAGACACCTGTACGGACGTTCACGTCCGTACGGCGCTTTGGACACACGTGACGACTCTTAGTGCTAATGACGTCGCTTTATTCTTAACAAGAAGAACAGGCGACCCCTTTGAGCAACCTGTTCTAATAGGGAAGTCCTATATCTTAAAATTAATTCATCAAGTTGATGAGAAAAATTCATGGGCGTTCTACTGGGCCCTACTCACTTGTTACACAACAACCGGTTAGAGGAAGAGCCAAGCAAGGGGGACAACGAGTGTCCATCCAGAATCATCATCTTGATTAGAGGCTCCTCCAAAAATCCTGTGAGAAAAATATGAGGAGTATGGTGTTTGATATGTTGCCAAAACTCCTTCAAATCCAGTGAGAAAAATAAGAAGAAAATGCCGCAACATATAATGTTTATTGTCTGTTTTAACTCGATATGAGGAAAACCCATAGAATTAAGAGGACAATAAATATGTCGTATATACTTTCTTAAAAACCCCGGTGGGGAAAATAGAAAATATGATATATGATCTTGTGTTAATATTACCTCATTAAAAACCTTAATGAGAACATGTGAAGTAAAGTCATAAAGGGAAAAAGAGTATAATATGATGCATTGAGCAAGAGTAATTCAGGAAGATACTCCCCCTGATTCTTGCATATCTCAAAGCCGTCGAATACTAATTCCAGGAATATTTTCTCGATGCCGAAGTTGGTAGAGACTTTGTGAACAAACGTAGAAGTTTGTTGTATGATTTGACTTGCAAGATGAGCAATATAGTGATATTGCTTGCTTCATAATCTGTTTGCATCCGGACGAACACAAGTAACATTATCTTTGAGATAATGATCGGTGGATGTAGTATTAATACTAAGCTTGTCTATGATCTGACATGGTGGGGATCTGATTAATGTATCCAATGATATTGGTGTTCAGATTTCTCTGAAATTGAAAACCCAGGACTAGATGTTTGATGCCTTAGATATCAAAAGATATTCTTGAGTCCCGACCAACTGTGTTTGGTGGATCCAATGACATTATGGAACGTTGAGTCCCAATATCTCGTTTCCATCATCTCTCGGTCTAAATAGATCTTTCTCTACGTCTAGAGAAAGATCTGCCATGAGAGTTGCGGATGGATAATATTTGTCCACAATGGATTTCTCCAATATATTCTGGATATAGACAACATGGTGTACCATAATGCATGAGTGAAGGTGCTCGAGGTTTACCCAAATCCTTCATCTCAAATTCTGTCATTTAGATCATCACACGATTTGTCATTGTAGGAGTAATCCTTGCATATGACGATCATGCATGGATAATCATTAATTTAGGAGTAATCCTTGTGAATAAGGAACTCACTACGTCGGTTGTATCAAATGTAACGACAATAATTAGCCATATGGTGATTTATTGATTTTACACATTGTATGTTGCGTTTTGCATTTCGATTCAGAAGTGAGACTCCATTGGGAACCATCTATGTTTGAATCTAGTGATCCACATGTATATGTAATCACTACATCTATCAATTGCATGATTTTGTATTGCCAATGATGTAAGTTATCGGAAAGAGATTCCACCTCCGGAGAATAGTTGGGTATCTGCGTGAACCCTTGTGCTACAATACTTGCTCTATGTTTCACCATCTCATTGTTCTAAATTCCGTTTCCAGAAGAAAACTGGTGTAGGTATTGCTTATGAATACCTTCCCATTTATTGAGCAAGATTATTTCTACCTAGATTATACCCTTTGCTTGAGTTCAGTCCGAGTGTTGTTCACACTTTGCCATGGCCATGGTCTTTGGATCTGAATCATATGAAAGGTTTTGCAATCTAGTTGAGAAATGTATGTCGACAATTGCAGACTTCCAGTTATATGATTCTCCAGAATCTATATATGAATATATAGTTGATGGAAATATCGTTACCCATGGTGACTGCTCGCGATTTCCCAATGCGATTGAGTCGGGTATTCCGATATCCCGGTCATTGTGTGCACTATGACCTGGGTTGGTGGAGGTTTCCCGTCCACTGGGTGTATACTACCCATTAGGTGTCTGTCAACGTGAAGTTGACTTGCATTTACTGATTCACAAGCCTTGATATCCTTACTTGCGAGAAGGTGAATCCTGATGTACTTCTGCCATACATCTCCTCCTGTTGCTTTGAACGAGGAGTGGAGTGGATTTTGTTGGTACCTCCACTTTTTTAGGCGTACTTTTGCAGGATTGTAGGATTGTGTGACACCTTTATAGTCAGTAAATGAATATGGCAGATTATTCGCAATGTATTGCAAATCTTCTGAACGCATGGTTCAGATCTTTGAGTATGTGGATCTGAGGCAGAAATGTGTTGAACATTCCACTAATTTCCTGTCATTCTTTATAGTACTTGAATTCTCCCCCTAATGCCTGGAAATGTTTCTCATTGAATCAACATACCGGCCTTGAATAACTTCCCATGTGAGGGGCTTGAGGTATTGACGGTAATACAGTTATTCCTCACATAGATCCCAACTATATGTTGAGGGGCCAATGATCACTAGTGCAGAACCGGGCAATAGCACCGGTCGTAAGGCCCTTTAGTGCCGGTTCGGTAACCGGCACTAAAGTGTGGGCACTAAAGGCCCCCCCTTTAGTACCGGTTCAGCACGAACCGGTGCTAAAGGGCAACCACGTGGCACGAGCCAGCTTCGGGGGCAGGGAGCCCTTTAGTACCGGTTGGTGACACCAACCGGTATTAAAAGGTTGGGGGGGGGTTGGGTTTATGATTTCTTTTTCATTTAATTTTGTGTTTTCCATTTAATTCTTTTTCGTTTGCTGGTATTTTATGATACTACATATTATACACGTTATGCATATATATAAATAGAATTTTTAGTAGAACCGATCATAATATATATATATATATATATATATATATATATATATATATAGAAACTCTATTAATAACCCAGGGTGAAGAATAAGTAATTCTTCACCCCAGTCCATCAACCGAGCCACGGTCGGAGCAAATCTTGACCGATGTAAAATTATGTTCCACTGCTGTAAATTTATGTTTGTAGGAGCGCTTGACTGGTACAGTAGGACCGTAGGAGGAGCCCACTCCCCAACACCTATATCCTTTCTAATCAGCTACGGGCGGTTTCACTTTAGTGCGGATGGGCTCGACACCGTCCCTCTCTCCCCGGACCCTCCTCTCCGACGATTGTCGAGGCGGCGGCAGTGAAGGCGATGGTGCCGGAGGGACGACCCGGAGACAAGGGCTACTCGCCTCTCGTACGTGGAGTACTCCCCCCTTTCCCTCTTCATGGGGTAGCGATCAGGAGGCGAATTGGGCAGTGCGGCGATACAGTGCGAGCTCGGCGACGGCAACGACCTTCTCCGGCGTCCCTGTACGCCGCCGGAGGTATTCTCACCGTTAAGGTCTCCCTCCTCTTATTCCTTCCCCTTTCCTCCATGAATTTCTGAATTTTTAGGGTTAGGGTTCTTGATTTTTTGAGGATGGACAAAGAAAGAGGAAGTAGACCAAGAAAGGAGATGAAAGAAAAGAGGGGAGCTTGCGTGTTTGAGGGGGTGATGGAGTAGACCTTCGCTTGATTGTGGGATCATTTGAAGGAGGTGGAAATCATGCAGGAGGAGAAGAAGAGGAGAAGCTCAACGATGCGGAGGAACAACATTAGTATCTTCTTCGATCCAGCCAAATGTGATAGCCCTGTTTCCTATTTTCCTCTCTGTTTTGGATGAATTGTTCCTTCTTTCTTCCCTGGAGCTCCACTAGTATGAAAAACAAAGAGCCATGTCCAACCGTTTTCACTTAGAGTGGAGTTGGGATGCTGCTACTATATTTAGGATGGTCATCCCATTAATTATGTTGCATCTGCTTTGTTGTAGAAGAAGGCACTGAAGGAAACCATAAAGGATAAAACACAAGAAAATTTGAAAGAACGAGACAAATGCTGCGAGCAACGAAGAAATCACTCCCGAATAAGAAGTACAAATCATTCAAGCCCAATTAAGTTTTATCTTAATGCACAATCTCACTAACTCCCTATACCGTTTTGTTAGGTTTCCAGTCCTTCAAACACTGTCATCGGGGCTGATCTTACCTCTGAATAGATTGAAATTTAAACTTTTGATTCAAGGATCTTGCTAAAGGACATGAATGTGTCTTTTCTTAAACGTTGACTCGTCCTGAACACTATAGTGAGGCTGCAGAACTCTCTAGTGAGACATGGTAGCAACTAGCGAATGGCAAGATGCAGAATATGGTTTTCCTTATCCAATTCATAGAAGCACTAACCTTCTGTGAAAGCACGACATAAACTTGCAGTACACTAAACTTTCTCAGGTTTGCTTCTCACATTTTTACACCGAGCTTAAGGCGAATGATAAATGGTTAAGGACCTATTTATTTGTAGTTTTGATCTGTTGATACACACTGAACAGAACGATATAGCTGGATGTGCTCCTATTTTACGTCGATGTAAACAAGCGATGCAATCGATGTCGCATGCAAGTTTGGAATATGTATTTCTTGTACATGCTCCTATTTTTTGTTGGCCCCATATCTCTTACCTTGTCTATCAGAATTTGTACATTAGCTCGTGAATGTGGCTGAATCCATATGGTACGCTAGATTTTTGTATGTGGCTGGTTGGAAACATTTGTTGGTATACACGGACCATCTCCTAGCTTGTCAATATTCATGGAAGCCGAGTTAGATTTATTTTAGTTACCATGAGGTGGACCATGACCCTCATCAAGCCTGTCAAACTTTGCTAATTTTTTAACCCGCCCTTAGTCCAGGAAAAAAATCTTCTATAACAATAACTTTTCATTTTTCATTCAGGTTGTTTGTTTTTGGTAGCATAAATCATATTGGAATGTACTTTTTTGGCAAGTAATTATGTGTGCCTGGTCAATTATGTGTTTCATTTTGATGACTCTTTGGTGCCAGACAATGTCTAGTTCAATATGATGACTTCCAGTGTTGTACCTCACACAACTTGATAAAAGACACGGTTTAGTGTGCATTGAAACAGTGATTACAGAGTTTGGCCTGTTTATCTTATTTCTCTCTATATTTTTGATTCATACCATGGAGCCAGCGTGTTATGGGTTCATGTGATTCCGATAAATTTCGTGCATCCAAAATCCCTCTATGATATCTTTGATTTTGACATTGTTTCCAGTTTAGGATACCGAAGCCTGCTAATCCTTTAAGGGCCTGTTCGGAAGTGCTCCGGCTCCGCGCTTCTCCGAAAGCGGGCGAGGAGCTGGCCGAACACCGGCAGCTTCAAGAAGCCTGCTCCGCGGAGCAATTCTGGACGCAGTGCAATTTTCTGGAGCTACTCCAGCCCAAGCTTCGTGAAAACCAGGAGCAGAAGTTGCTCTTTATTACATCCCAATGCCCTTCCGAAGTGGCATGCGTAACGATTCAATATGAGCGGAGCGAACCAGCGTCCTCGCAGGGTGATTTGACTATGGGGTCCTCTCCTCTCTGGCCCATGTTGACGGAGCAGAATCTGCCGCTGCTGCCGAACGCTTATCACCTCCCGTGAGAAGCTGGCTGGCCGAGAAGCTGGCCACTTGGGAAGCGAGAGAGCTTCCGAACGGGCCCTAAGTGTTATATGTGCTTCTTTGTTGGTGGCCTCCTTTTATTCGTATACTTCTAAGAACTGAAAATATTCTGTTTTTCAGGTATCTGTTCAAGCGGATGACGGTTAATGTATGAGGGATAGAGAATTACAGAGCAATGTCTTCGTCTTTAATAACCAGAAGAAATATTCATGTTTTGGTTAGAAGAAAAGTGAACCTAAAGGGTACAGTACTATTAATAGGATACTATGTTGGTTACAGGCTTACAGCCCATGGATAATAATGTTTCAGTCGCTGGAGAGATTGCTGAATAGATAAGTTGATGTAAAATTTCTGGTCACCTGCAAATTAAGCTGCTTGAAGATCAAGTTCGACAGTAATCAGCTTTCAAGTTAGGTAGTATTCTGTTTTAGAATGTGTAATTATATGCCTAATATTGTTGATCAATTTATTATTTGCAACTTCTATAGGAAAAAAAATTCCCCTTGTAGAACAATTATGTATCTCGGGGACATGAGTGTTTTTGGTAGCATTTAGATAGTCTTTGGTGGTGTAGCTATGATACAGTTGAACAAGTGTTACGGATGATAGACCTTCCTATTGATGTATCTCCACTCCATGATATTGGAATTTTGTAAAGCATCGAGTTGTATTAGTAGGATTGAACAGGAAATATTATTCTGGTTGCATGAGTGTTTTGTCACCTCACAGTACATTGAGAAGGCCAATGAAGAAACTTCTAAGAGTACAAAACACGCACCTATAAAAAGTACAAACTATACATACAATTGAATGTGTATTACAGATGTATCTATTGTTGTCGTCAAGTGCTTAGGGAATCGTCGGTGTTGTTGTTCATCGTTAACACATTCTTTGGATTTTTCAGAGCTATCTATTGAAATATGATTACTTTCTTTGTCCTTGGGAACTTTTTACCACTGCCATAGATAATCGTCTATTTATTTCTGTCTAATATTTATTTATTTTTTCTAATATTTATGTAGTTCCTTGTAACATGTGGCTGATGGATTATGAAGATTACCTTTCAAACTAATGCTTCTCTTTTCAGCTTACATTTTTGTCCTTGGAAACACGACGGAGAAGTCACGAGGAGCTGCAATATACGTGTACATGTAACTATTGTCCAGGCCCTGGAACCTTTTCAATAACCTTTGCTGAAACTGTAGGGTCATCCAGACGTGGATGTTGTAAAGGCTAACTGGAGATACAGCAAAAACTGTAGGGTCATCCAATGTGGTTTTGTAACCTCTAATTCGAAATCCAGTGTCCGCAGTTTGTCATGGCTGAACCACTGCCCATCTCGAGAAGGACGAGAGGAACTTAGTTTTCTCTATAGATTGAATTTGTACGTGCTACTTTGTCAAGCAATGAATCAAACTTATTGCTCTGTAATTTTTATGTAAACTCGGACCATCTTTGTTCATTGTTACACCGATGTACTCATGTCATTTTTATGTCTTGGCAACAACGCTCAGGAAATTTTTTGTGTGGTCTACTGCTAATGAGTAGAACACACAATGTGGTCCGGTAGACAACTTGTTGTGTAGAACACCGGAGGAAACTGCAGAGCATGAATCCAAGACCAAGAAAGCAACATTTTTTTTCTCAGATACACTGAACAAGACACTTTGCTACTAGGATAACACGATGGTGAAATCTGTCTTCCCGTTACAAATTTCAGTTCTATCCAGATCTTGTTAGACTGAATAACCAAAGTCCAACTGAATGCCATGGTCCTCCATGGCATTAGGATTCAGAATTCTTCTATCTTCTTCTGGCATTGGCACGGCTTTAGTCAAGCTTCTGATTGCACGCAAGCATCGACAGATGGAGTAGCTGCACATGGTTGTGGTTGTGCTCGTTCTCGTAAGTGGCACGAGCATCCCGCCATTGCCGCTACACCACTCCACATGCTTCCTGGTGATGCTATATCTGTGCCCCCCGCCCTCTGCAATTTATTAGTCCGTACTAAATTACTTGATTCACTTGCCACCTACAAAGCAAAGATGCAGATCTCACCAGCTAAATGACATGTATAAAAGACATATATCTGAAGTTGCATGCGGATGAGAAGGAAATTTTGATCTGTATTATCCATGCCCTTCGTATCAAGAGAATACAGTTGGGAAATATGCAAAATTGTAATTCTCACAGAGAAAATTGATAGATATTAATAACAAGCAAGATTTGTTAACATGCAAAACTGACAGAAGCTCATTATTTCTCTGCATCAATAATTTGTCAGAGTGAACATCTGAAGTCAGCATTTTAGGAACACGTTGGTCAAGAGTTGCCTGTCATGTCCAGTTGCAACACTGTGACACCATGTAAAACTAAAGAATTTTCCTTTTTGAGATTAGAGTTTGAGGGTCTGGTTCTATTTGGACCTTGCATGTGTCGGAGCCTGTAGAAAGTGTTGCGTAAAATAATTGTAATGGTTTCCTGTATCAATAAAGCTTCAACTTTACCTAGAAAATATTGATCTGGTTCTTAATTAAACCAAGAGAACTCAAAATCAGATTAGCACACAAAATTGAAACGCAGCAAGAACAAGGTCATTGTATGAACTAAGAATCACTTAAGCCTTCAGACATTATATGAAAACTTCTAAAAAACAACACAAAAAAAACAGTTGAATGTTCAGCGGCGCTCCCACAACAAAATGAGCTATTGATACCTTCGTCACTAATTTCAAAAAGATACATGCATCGACTTGTTCTAATCTTATAAGACCTTAACATAAGCATTTTTATTTCACATAACATGGGCACCTCGTTCTGCTCTCATTACAACAGGGACAAGTGATTCTTGAAGAGTGCACTAATTAGCACCACTGCTTATATAACAACTCACGACAAAAAAAAATCTGATGCACTCTGAATACACAAACAAGCTTCAGTTTATCAAAAGTAGGTACGAATGTCACTAGGGGGGTGGAGGCAGCCACGTTTGAAGGAGCCAGCCACAACTTACAATTAAGTAGGAGGTCGATCGTGACCAGCTTGAAGAGGAGGCCGATGATAACTGGAGCATGACTACTCAACAGCGCCGATGAAATCTCTAGATCCAGATTCAATCAGGGAGGTGAGGCTAGGAGACAATACAATAGTGGAGCTCGTGGAGAGCGCCGACGCCGCAGAGTGCGGCCCTGTAAGACTTGGCGCCGCTGCTTCCGTTAGACGGTATCCCGCTGTGGGACGACCTCCTCCCCTTCTGCCCAGACACCGGAGCCGGCACGCCAACATAGGGATAGACTAACCTGCTCCGCTGGCATCCGGAGAAGAACCGCTATGGCTGCACGAGGAACGGGTCCGGATAGTGGAGGTGACCTGGTAGAGATGGTGTGGAGAATGTAGAGCCCTCCCACGATCCATGGGGTGTTTTTCGCGTGAGGTAAAAATTACCTCGCAAGGCTGAGGCTTTTTTGGTACCGGGCCACCCGTGTGTGAGATAAATTTACATCTAAACCTTTGTTTGTTGCGTTTCTTTTGTAGCTCCATAACATAGACCGGTTCCATTTTTCAGGGTGTAATTTTACCTCCTTACGTTCCTTGGGGATGGCTGGGGTGAGAAATAACAATTCTTCACCTTGAGCAACGAATAGCGCGACCCTATATATATATATCATCGAATGTCTCACAACCACCATTAATTAATTCACACATATATACACACATGTATATATATATAATTAGCTAGCTATCTACAATTTCTCCTAATTGATGCCTTCGGAGCCAGTGGCATTAGCCTAATTGGTGCCTTCGGAGCACGATAACAATTGGAAGTGGTTCATGGGGGCGGTAGCGGGTAATAGTATTCTCCCTTGGGATCTATGACCTGGTCGAGCAAAAATCCCGCTATTTCCTCTTGAATTGCTTCTATGCGGTCCTCTGGTAGGAGCTTCTCCTGCACCTCTTTGAACTGTTAAGAAGGAGATCAATATGCATGTGTATTAATTGTGTGACTAGATATCGATAATGGTGTAAAAAAATTGTGAATAGTGTTCCGACAAACGTACCCACTCCTGTCTTTGAGATCTGCTCCTTTTGGACGCCATCATGCGAATGTTCTCGCAAACATAGTATGCACACAGATTATTCCCCGGCGCCTGCTTCAGGGCCTTTACGAGAATGGAATTTGATCATATAATAATTAATCAAGCATGATAATTAAAGAGATGGCAGCTAGTTAGTACTACTTAATTACTTACCTGGGGTCGATACCATTTCATATTTTGTTTCCATGGTCCTGGAGTGGCCCTGATGAACTTTGCCCAAGCCCTGCCCGCCGACAAAGAAAATGAATAAATGGGTTATTAAATAGTTGTTATCAGGAAATGACGAACTAATTAAATAGGCCGAGATATAGTTAATAATGATTGAAATTACCTGTTGACTATCCCCTTCACGATGGTGTAGTCACTTGCTTTCTTAAGTAGTGAGTCTAGTACTTCAACTGTTCCTTCATCAACTTTAATGATTAACAAGATCCAGTGAAATCTGCATGCACACACGTTTGCATGTCTTAATTAAGCGGGCATATGTAAGCAAAAACATGTAGCTAGCTAGTAGGCAAAAATAGAATTTGTAGTACAAGACAGTGTGACTCACTCGAAGTTGTAAGGAAGTAGTATATCTTCATTGTATTTGAGGCGCTTGAAGAACTCTAGCATGATTTCCTCTACACTTTTTTCGTAATATGGATATAATTTCCATGTGTATTCACTAATGGTATTTGGGTCAACGAACCCAATGCCATAGCGTCCACCTTTTTTCATTTCATAAATCTTCATCCTGCATAATACCACAGAAAAGAATATAGTGAGGATAATTACAGGTAATGATTGATCAAAATGATCACTACAGCTAGCTTGAGACTTAAATTACAGAAAGAAATCACTTACAGACAATAGCAACTGACGATAGATTTGTCGAGTGCGTCTTGATTGTATAGCTGAAATAGTTCTGAATACTCAACGGACACAGCTGTCTCATGGTAGTAATGATCCTTCTCGACATTCACCATGAGGGACTCTCGATTGAAAATCTTTGTAATGTCCATGTACCATTGATGCAATTCATACATTCTCGTTGGGAGCTTCTTGACCACGTCTGGCTCGACCAAAGGTTGGCCCCGGACATATTTCCGTTTTATTTCCTCCTCTCTAGTCGAAGACATGGGCTCGATATCGAGGAGTTATCCAACAGTGATCATGAGCGTTTCAGCCTGCTCAATATGCTCCTTGGTTATTACCACATCGCCCAGCCCGGGAACGTTAACGGTTTGCCCACAATAATATTGGGCGCGCCTACTCTCATGTGTTGTTGGCACAACAAGCGGGGGGATTGATTGCGCCGCCTGTTCTCCCAGCTGGGGAACGGTTTTACCGCTCCTTTTGCCAGCTGATTTGCTCGAGCTCGAGCTCGCTTCTTTCTGTAGACGTGCTCGATTTAACTTCTTGATGTGGCGCTCATAGTCTGTGTCAACAGGCTTGGGAGCTGGTGCTCTAGCCATACGAATGAAGTGGTCAATCTTTTCCTCAGGCACTTTCTCCCTTGGCGGCGGTGGCGGTTTCGGTGCAAAATGGGCTTCCACCTCGGCCTTCGATATGGCTACGTTTTCCTCCTCGGACTTGTCGTAAGGCCTCTGCGGAAGAGGCGCGAGGCTTGGACCATATTGAAATCGCTTGCCTCCGCCTGTACCTCCAGTACTACCTCGACTTGTACCGCTACGCACCATAGCTGAGGCGGTTCTCTTCCGTGATTGCTGAGGCGGCGAAGACGGCTGACGTGGCTGAGTTGGAGGAGGAGGAGTGGCCTGAAGCTGTGCCGGACTTGGAGGATGAGTGGCCTGAAGCCGTGCCGGACTTGGAGGAGGAGTGGCCTGACGCTTTGGTGGACTTGGAGGAGCGGGAGTCTGCTGACTCGGTGGCGGACTTCGACGAGGAGTCGGATAATGCGGTGTCGGGGGCCTTCGAAAGATAATGCAATCCTTTCTCCATAGGATGATACGATGGTTGGCCTCTCCCAGTGTGTGCTCATCGTCACCTCCAGGATGTCAAGCTCTAGCCCTGAATATTGGTCCACCACCTCATCAACCAAGACATGAGCATAGCCCGCTGGAATCGGGTTGCAATGGAAGGTTGCCTCGGGGGGATTTGTAAAAGCAAGGGCGTCCACCACCTTCATGGATATGTTCTTCATTTTGAAGTGTAGCTCGCAGTTAGTGTTCTCCATGATGTCATCCACTGGGTAGCTATCCAGCAATGCGTCACCCGGGGCGGAACCCATGCTACTTCTCGGCATGGATGGGACGGTGCTATCCAATGCTGGATCATCCGCTAGCTGCTGCAGCTGTTGAGGCCCCCTTTGCTGGCTAAGTGAGTCGATCTGCTCCTGCTGCCGCTGGAATTTGACTGCCAAGTCCGCGTGCGCTGATTCTAGGCCTTGAAGGCGTTCATAGTCTAGCTTCCTCTGCTCCTCCTCCATCTTCCTCTTCTTCTCCTCCGCAATCTTATTTCTCGCACGGGTTCTGTAGTCGGCGTTCTAGTCCGAAAACCCCTCATACCACGGAATAGCGCCCATGCCTCGTGTTCTTCCCGGGTGTTCAAGATTTCCCAGGGCACGCGTAAGCTCGTCGTTCTCTCTGTTGGGCTGGAACACCCCCGATCGAGCCTCTTCTATTGCAACAAGTAGCTTATCTTCGGCTTCGTCCAGATATGCCTTCTTCGAAACTTTGCCTGTCTTCGGGTCCAACTCCCCCCATGCGCATAGAACCAAGTCCTGCACCTGGGGGGCTAGCTCAATGTTTCTGGAGTGACACCTGCATCCTCCATCTCTTTCTCAGACTTATCCCACTTAGGCATTCCCATCGCACAGCCACCTGGCCCCAGCTTATGGAACTTATCCTTTTTTGCGGCATTGGCCTTGTTTATTCTCGATCGTTCCTTAGATAATTCCGAATCCTTGAATTTCACGAAATCGTCCCAATGAGCACTTTGCTTCTCTAGTGTTCCCTCGAATACTGGAGTCTTCCTTCCTCCCTTGACGTACTTGGCCCATTCACGATTCTTGTGGTTGTTGAATGCAACCGCCATCTTCCTAAGAGCAGCGTCCTTGACTTTCTCCACATCTGCATCTGTGAAATGATCTGGTAGGGTAAAATGTTCCATGAGCATTTCCCAAAGCAGAAGTTTTTGTCTGTCGTCGACAAAAGTAACTCCTGGACGTGGCTTTGCTGGCTCTCTCCATTCTTGAAGGGAGATCGGGAGTTGGTCCTTCACAAGAACTCCGCACTGACGAATGAACTTGTCCGCAATCTTCTTAGGCGCTAATGGTTCGCCATTAGGTTTGATGGCCTCGATATTGTACTTTACGCCCTCCTTCAACTTTTTGTTCGGGCCTCGTTTCCTGTTGCCTGAAGATTTGCTCGATCCGGATGGCTGAAAGAAGAAAGATCGATTCGTTAATATATCTTCAAGTCATTTAAAACATGTGATGATCACCAGATGCCTGCTTATATAAATATATATACCTTGCCAGTCTTTGTTGTTTCAAGATCAACATTTTCTTCGTCATGTTCATAGTTCATGACTTCATCAATTCGGTCGTCGCGATCGAATATCATATCACCCTCCCCGGTGTTGTTTAGATATTCGGAGCCGTCATAATCTTCTTCATTCTGATCATCATCTGGCCCGCGAGGATTGCGTATGATATTGAAGAGGGCCTCTTCTCCCTCTCTGCCGGTATTGTCCACCATAGGTTTTATTTAACTAATCCAAAAGAAATATATTCAAATTACAATACATGGATGCAATCAATTAATAATGAAAAACTGAATCAATCATAGTACATAATAAGCATCATCGAATATAATCTCGAATACGTCGTCTCGAATAATAGATATAATCTCGAATACATCGTCTCGAATAATAGATATAACCTCGAATACATCGTCTCGAAGAATAGATATAATATCGAATACATCACTAGCTAGCTAGCTAGCAAGCTAATAAAGATCGAATACTACAGAGTAATCTAGGCCACTCGCGGTTCCTGAGGTGCGGGCGGTGGACACCCAAAGAGAAGGAACCATCACTGGATCATAGCTCGGGTGATCTCCTAAAAGAACCTGCCAGGTATTGGAGAACCTGACATCCATAGCAGCCATGTAGCGATGGGCGTGCTCGTCCTCCTCCCTGACACGGCGACGTACCACCTCCGGCGGGGCCGGCTCCCTCCGCACCGAAAGTGGCCCACGCGAACGCCACCAAAGGAGATCATGGTCGACGACGGGACCTGGGGCCGGGTTCCTCACCAAGCGTCGCGCCTCTGAAGGTAGCACCTCCCAGTGCCAGCCCGGCGGAGCCCAGTCCCGGACATGGTCCTCTGAAGCAGGACGTCGTCGCGAACGGGTCGACGGCGAGGATGCCGGCGGGGCATCGTCGACAACAAATAGTATATGCCGCAAAAGTAACATTTTTTAAATGATTGGATTGTGATTTCTAACATTTCTATAACTAAAATTGTATAACTAATTTTTCTTTAACATTTCTAACATTTCTATATATCTAACATTTCTATAACATTAATACAGAAAAAACTAGCATTTCTATATAACTAACATTTCTATAACATTAATACAGAAAAAACTAATATTTCTATATAACTAACATTTCTAACACATTTCTATATATAACTAACATTTCTATAATATTAATACAGAAAAACAGAAAAAAACTAAAAACTAAAAACAGAAAAACTAAAAACTAAAAACATTGTGTGTGTGTGTGTGTGTGTTTGTGTGTATGTGTGTGTTTGTGTATGCATGTGTGTGTAGAGGCGACGGTGACGGCGAGCCAAGGCGACGGCGTCGGCGGCGCGGCGGCTTTGATTGGAGGGAGGAGAGGGGGGACAGGGGCTCACAACGCGTGCGAGAGGTCGAGGCGACGGCGACAGCGACGCGGACAGGAGCGGGGACGTGGACGGGGACGGTCCGGCGACGCGGACGACATGACGGGGGCGGCACGACGAGGACAGGGGCGACGCGGAGTCGACGGGGACGGCGCGACGGGGGTTGCGACGGCGCAGGACTGGGCGGCGGCGATGGAGTAGAAGGAAGTGGAGAAGGAAACTGACGAAATTTTTCGAAGTATTTTCTTATATAGAAAACACCTTTAGTACCGGTTGGAGCCACCAACCGGTACTAACGGTCTCTTTTGGCCAGGCGAAGCGGCGGGAAGCGCACCCCTTTAGTACCGGGTGGTGGCACCAACCGATACTAAAGACCCCCCTTTAGTACCGGTTGGAGCCACGACCCGGTACTAAAGGGAGTGTGCTGGCGCAGGTGCGGTGCGACAAGTTTAGTCCCACCTCGCTAGCCGAGGGGCGTCCGCACTGGTTTATAAGCCCCAGTGCGGTAACTCTCTCGAGCTCCTCTCCAAAGCAGGCCTACTGGGCCTACCTGTTCTGTGCTGCCCTGTGGGCCTACAGGGCATTTGTGAGCCTGCATCCTGGCCCAACAACACGTTGGGTTTCTAGTCGTATGCAGGCTGCTTTGGCCCAGTTGGCGGGCTTTTTTATTTTCTTGTTTTTTTTGCTTTATTTTTTTGTTTTATTTATTTTTGAGTTGTTTTTTTGCTGTATTTAGAGTTTCTTTGTGAATATTTTTGCTTTAGGTACAAAAAATTACAAACTTTCTGTTAGTGCCTGTAGTTGTCAAATTTAAATAGTTTAAATTTTGAATTATTTGAAATTTCTGTGAATCACTAGTTTGTGAATAACTTAACTTTGAAAATAGAATTTTCAGTGATTCTTTTTTATTATGTTTAATATTAGTGTGTTTTATCATTATATTCAATTTGGTAATGCTTAGGTTATTTAAAAAAATGAAATGCCTTTGTAACAGATGAGTTTTCATCCGAAACCCTGATACTTCGAAAGAGATTGTCCATTTTGTACGCGAAGTGCATCCAGTTTGTTTGCACATAAAATTTCTTCGTGTATCAAATGCCAAAATACATAACTAGCTACCCTAACTATTACAGAGATTCCCTCCTGGGTGTGAAACACAGAAGAAAGTGATGATAGTGAAGCCGATCATATCCTAGATCTTTGGGTGTGAAACTTTTTCTTCGCGTGTGTCCCTTTGCGCCGTAGCCATGGAAAATCTTCATCATTTAACTGGATGCTCGGGTCAATATTCACTGTGAATGGAGAAATTTCATCAAACTTTTCATAATATCCTGACATGTCTGTCTTGTCATCCACTCTCACGATGTTTCTCTTCCCAGAAAGAACTATGTGCCGCTTTGGCTCATCGTACGATGCATTCGCTTCCTTATCTTTTCTTTTTCTCGGCTTGGTAGACACGTCCTTCACATAGAAAACCTGTGCCACATCATTGGCTAGGACGAATGGTTCGTCTGCATACGCAAGATTGTCGAGATCTACTGTTGTCATTCCGTACCGCGGGTCTTCCGTTACCCCGCCTCGTGTAATATTGACCCATTTACACCGAAACAAAGGGACCTTCAAACCACGTCGATAGTCAAGTTCCCATATGTCTTGTATATAACCATAATATGTTTCCTTTCCCGTCTTGGTTTCTGCATCAAAGTGGACACCACTGTTTTGGTTGGTGCTCTTCTTATCTTGGGCGATCGTGTAAAATGTATTACCATTTATCTCGTACCCTTTGAAAGTCATTATATTCGAAGATGGTAACTGGGACAGCAAGTACATGTCATCTTCAATAGAGGCGTCATGCATGGTACGTGTCTGCAACCAGCTGGCGAAACTCCTAGTTTGTTCATGTGTAATCCAGTGATCAGACCACTCCGGGTGTTTGGAGCGTAGCAAATTCTTGTGTTCATCCATATACGGAGCCACCAAGGCGGAATTCTGTAGAACTGTGTAGTGTGCTTTAGTGAGAGAATGTCCGTCCATACATATTATTTGTTCCCCTCCTAGCGTGCCTTTTCCATCCAGTCTGCCCTTATGCCGTGATTCAGGAACACCAATCGGCTTAAGGTTAGGAATAAAGTCAATACAAAACTCAATGACCTCCTCATTTTCATGGCCCTTGGAGATGCTTCCTTCTGGCCTAGCATGGTTATGAACATATTTATTTAAGACTCCCATGAACCTCTCAAAGGGGAACATATTGTGTAGAAATATAGGACCCAAAATGTTAATCTCTTCACATAGGTGAACTAGGACGTGCGTCATGATGTTGAAGAAGGATGGTGGGAACACCAACTAGAAACTGACAAGACATTGCACCAAATCATTCTCTAACCTTGGTATGGTTTCTGGATCGATTACCTTCTGAGAGATTGCATTGAGGAATGCACATAGCTTCACAATGGCTAATCGAACGTTTTCTGGTAGAAGCCCCCTCAATGCAACTGGAAGCAGTTGCGTCATAATCACGTGGCAGTCATGAGACTTTAGGTTCTGGAACTTTTTCTCTGGCATGTTTATTATTCCCTTTATATTCGACGTGAAGCCAGACGGTACCTTAATACTGAGCAGGCATTCAAAGAAGATTTCCTTCTCTTCTTTGGTAAGAGCGTAGCTTGCATGACCCTGATGTATGCCGTCTTTTTCGTGCATACATTGCTGGTCCTCCCGTGCCTCAGGTGTATCTTTTGTCTTCCCATACACGCCCAAGAAGCCAAGAAGGGTCACACAAAGATTCTTCGTCACGTGCATCACGTCGATTGCGGAGCGGACTCTAGGGTTGTAAGTGCATCTAGTGCCCCTTAGTGATTTTGGTGTATTGAAGACTTATAGGTTAAGGGACTAATGCGTGTGTGAGTGTACACAGGTCTATAAGTCTATGAGGAGTTTGATATTTACAGGAAAAGTCGACCCCTAAAAATGAATTCTTCGACTGAAGATTTTGGTATTTCTGAAGACTTTCATGAAGACTTTGAAAGTGAAGAAATTGGTGTGTCCGTGAAGACTTGATATTCATGCGAGAAATATGAAGCTTGAAGAACTTTCGTGTTCATAGTTTTGTTTTTCTCTTTCTTGAGTCATAGGAAACACCGTACTGTTAAAGGGGGTCGAGGAAATACTAAGGAAAAATTTCCATGTGATGCTCAACTCAAAATCCTACACCTACCAATCCCTTTGAGTGAAGCCATTGGAAATCTCATACAGTTCAGTCAATTTCTTCAGTGACAGAGATGAAGTTCTTCTGGTCTCTGAGGAATTTGTCCTGACTGAGGAGTTAGGAATTCGCCAGTGCAGATTGCCTACATAGTGAGGAACATGATAGCCCTGAGGATTTTACTACTCAAAATTCCGACCGTTGCTGTGCTATGCGCCAGCTGTCCCAAAATATCTATCCACCTAACGGTCATATCATTGAAGGGCATTTATGTCTTATCATGTCGGGCTGCTCCCTAGGCTATAAATAGCCTCCCCCTACAACCACTAGCTGGTTGGCTGCTCTGAGAGAAACTGACACTTGTCATTTGAGAGCAACCCATCCTCTGAGGACTTTGAGCGAAAATCATCAAGTGAGGAAAAACCAAAAACCCAAAACCCAAACACCTACAAATCCCAAGTGATTGAGCATCACTGAAGAGATTGATCCTGAGTGGATCCGACGCTTGTTACCTTTGAAGACTGTGCTTCTTCCAGACGGTTAGGCGTCATGGTCTAGAGCATCCAAGAGGAATTGTGGATCACCGAGTGACCAAGTTTGTGAAGGTTTAGAAGTCGCCTGAAGACTTACCACGAGTGATTGGACGAGGTCTGTGTGACCTTAGTTCAAGGAGAATACGGTGAGGACGAGGTGTCTTGGACTAAGTGTCCTTGACTGGGTGTCCGGGACTGTGTGTCCTCGAATTTAAATACTCAGCCGCTCCAACCAGACATACAACTGAGACAGCAGTTGGAACTGGTCTACCAAATCATTGTCTTCACCGAGCTTACTGATTCTATTTCCTCAACTCTTTCATTTCCTCATAACTATGCCGTATGTTTGTTCATATCTGTGTTTGAAGACTTTGACTGAAGACTTTCTCAATTTCCTCAGTTCAATTTCTTCAGTCTGTTTGTCTTCATCCTGTGTTATCCTGTGATTACGCTTCCTGTACTCTGTGCCTGTCTTTATTTCATCATGATGACTATGCTTGTATTCTGTTGTGTTTACTTTTGAGTACTTATTCCGCTGC
Organism: Triticum urartu; assembly: GCF_003073215.2. NCBI lineage: Eukaryota > Viridiplantae > Streptophyta > Magnoliopsida > Poales > Poaceae > Triticum > Triticum urartu. The sequence goes on along the minus strand of NC_053026.1, from coordinate 567,540,734 downwards.
TAGTAGTTCTTCGCTAAGGAATTTCCTCACCAGCAAATTCCTTAGTGAAGAATTTCATAAAAATCGCCTATTTACCCTCCTCTAGTCGATATAACGCACTTTCAATTGGTATCAGAGCAAGTTACTCCCTTGTTCTGTGTGATTTTGGTTTAACCGCCTAGAGTTTTAGTTATGTCGACCGCAGGTATGACGAAGGTGACATGCCCCATCTTTGATGGTCACGAGTATCCCAAGTGGAAGGCCATGATGAAGAAACGCCTCATGGCGATGAACAGCGAGTTGTGGACTGTCACTGAGATTGGCCTGACTGATCTGTGCAAGATGGCGGATGCTGATGACATTCGCAAGTATACTCTTCTCAACCTCACGGCGAAGGATGTCATCTACTCCAGCCTGTCACAAAATCAGTTCAGGAATATCATGCATCTCAATCATGCGAAGCTCGTCCGGGACCGTCTCTCTGAGGTCTATGAAGGTCATCGAACTTGTCATGATCCTTGGTTTGAGGACTTCAAGGAATCTCTCAAAACGATGACATTCGAACCAGAATCATCATCTTCTGCATCATGCCTTATGGCAAAAGATGCTAAGGTAACTGAATGCTACCTATCCGAGTCTAGTGATGATGAATCTGGTGATGAATTTGGACACAGCTATGTCAAACTTGCTTCCCTTGCTACTAAACAACAAAGAGCTTTGGAAAAAGCTCACTATATGCTAAACAAGAGCGATGATATGTTGGGTAAGGAAATGGATCAGTCAAAAGCTTTGGCTGAAAGTCTTCAGAGACTTCATACTAAGTATGACACCCTTCAAGATCAACATAACACTCTCTTATCGGATCATGAGAAGCTTTCTTATGAATTTCTTTAAGGAAAGCAAGACCTTGAGAAGCTAAGAGTGAGTTATGAAGATCTTCAGAAGGAGCGTGATTCATTACTTGCTCAACATATCAGCGCTTCTCAGGAAGAATTTGTTCCACCATGCTTGAAGTGCATTGAACGTGAATCTGCTAATTCTTCACCTGAATGTTCAAATGCTGCTAATGTTTCAAATTCTTCACATGCCTCTGCTATCACTAATTCCTCATCTGAGGACATTGCTAGTATCACTGATAATGCAGGGTTGAAGGAATTGTACACGACAGGGATGTACAAAAGCCTCAAAGGGCATCAGGCTCTTTGCGATGTGCTTAAAAAGCAGATCCTCAACAGGAACCCTAGGAAAGAGGGTATCGCCTTTGAGAGGAAACTCAATGCTGATGGTACATATTGGAAGCCTGAGCAGTACCCCAAAACTACATGGGTTGCTGCAAGGGACCTCCAGTTGATCCATCTAACTTATCTGGATTTGCATGTGAATCTCCTCATTCTGATGATGAGTCAATTGACTCCAACTATAAGCTATTCAAAAATCAGAATGGTGAAGTATTTGCTAGATATGTTGGCACTAACTGCAGGAATGGCTCCCCTATGCAGAAAATCAGGGTTCCCAAAATATGTCTTGATAATCTTCAGGTGAATGTCATCATGACGCCACCTGTGAAGAATAGGAACCCCAGATCAAATTCTTCATATGGACCAAATTCCTCATATGGAGCAGAGTCCTCATATGAACATCATCGTGCTAACCCGTCTATTTCGTAGGGAAGATCTAAGGATTATGGATATGTGCATTATTCTTCAAATCATTATGTCCATAAGTCCTCGAAGAATTTCTCTGCATACTCTTATGCTTACTCTAACCCCTCTTATGTGAGACGAAATGGACTGGCTTCCATGCCATCCTTTTCATATGGAGCTCGCAGAATGATGAACTCTTTGCCACCCCTTCAGATGTGGGTGGTGAAGAAAAACAACTAATCTCTTCTGCAGGGCCAGGTCTCCAGACGCATGTAATCGTCTGAAGAATTTGCTGGAGACCTGAGCATGCCTGATAGGACGCAGGCTAATCATGAAGAAATGAACTTTCATTTCTCACGTCCTCATATTGCTTTATCAGTTCTTTTACTTGATGAAATTGATCTGATGAATTGATGTCATATTCTTCACTGATGAAGTATATGAGTTTGTAAGCTGCACTAATTCATCTGCAGGATGATCAACCTAAAGCCACTGAGTGGGTCCTCGATAGTGGATATACAAACCACATGACTGGTGACAAGAATCTATTGATGGATGCTCCATTATCTCCATCGCATCTGAAGCATATCATCTTTGCTGACAAAGGCAAAAGTCAGGTATTGGGTCTAGGTAAGGTTGCGATTACAAAGGATCGACACATGGACAAAGTCATGCTTGTTGAGTCCTCAGGATACAACCTTATGCCTGTCTCAATGCTTTGTGATCTTGATATGGTTGTTGTCTTCGGCAAGTACCGTTGTGTTGTGGTTATGGAAGCTGACAATTCCAAAGTCTTCGAAGGCTTTAGGAGAGGAGACCTGTATATTGTTGATTTCTCTACAGGACCACAACCAGCCGTGTGCTTACTTGCAAAAGCTTCAGAAGGCTGGCTCTGGCATCGACGACTTGGTCATGCAGGCATGAGGAATTTGCACATGCTTGCGAAGAAGAAGCATGTCATTGGCATCAATAATGTCAAATTCCTCAAGGATCACCTATGCGGAGCCTGTGAAGCTGGGAAGATGACCAAGGCCAAGCATCCAGCGAAGACTATCATGACCACCACTCGCCCATTTGAATTGCTTCACATGGATCTCTTTGGTCCTAATCATTATTCTGCAATCTCAAATGAAGCATCTCAATATGGCTTCGTTATTGTTGATGATTATTCTCGTTACACATGGGTACACCTTGTTACTTACAAACATGAAGTGCAGGAAGTCTTCAAACGATTTTCCTCGAGGGATTCAACCAACTTTGGTGTGAAGATCAAGCATATCAGAAGTGACAATGGCACCGAGTTCAAGAATTCTGGTCTCGATGACTATCTTGATGAACTTGGTATCACTCATGAGTTATCTGCTCCTTACACTCCTTAGCAGAATGGCGTAGTGGAGCGCAAGAACAGGACTCTTGCTGAGATGGCTCGCACTATGCTTGATGAATACAAAACGCCTCGTCGTTTCTGGACTGAGGCAATTGATACTGCGTGCCACATCATCAACAGATTATATCTTCACAAATTCTTCAAAAAGACTACCTATGAACTCCTCACTGATAAGAAACCCAATGTAAGTTATTTCAAAGTCTTCGGTGCTAAATATTGGATTAGAGATCCTCATCACAACTCAAAATTTGCACCGAAAGCACATGAAGGTTTTATGCTTGGTTACGGAAAGGACTCGCACACCTACAGAGTCTTCAACAACGTTCTTCACAAAGTTGTTGAAACTGTAGATGTGCGGTTCGATGAAACTAATGGCTCGCAAAGAGAGCACCTACCTACTATGATAGATGAACCAACACCTGAGGAAACTATCAAGTTCAAGGCTACTGAGGATGTCATTCCTACTGAAGAATCTGCTGAAGAATTCATTCCAGAACATGAAGAACGTCGAGCTAATGCACCTAAAGAAATTCTGAAGAAAATGGTGCTGAAGAAAACGCTGATCAAACTCTTCAACGACAACCAGCTCATCCTCACATTGCAAAAGAAGTGCAAGTTGAAAAGATCATCAATGACATCAAAGCGCCAGGTCCTCTCACACGCTCAAAAGCTTCACATTTGTCTAACTTTTGTGGGTAGTATGATTTTGTCTCTATTACAGAGCCCACTAAGGTAGATGAAGCATTTCTGGAGCCTGAGTGGATTCAGGCCATGCAAGAAGAATTACATCAGTTCGAGCTCAACAATGTCTGGGAACTGGTCAAACGTCCAGATCCTCGCAAGCATAATATCATCGGCATAAAGTGGATCTACCACAACAAGCAAGATGAAAATGGCCTTGTGGTGAGGAATAAGGCATGACTTGTAGCTCAAGGCTACACACAGGTTAAAGGAATTGATTTCGATGAAACTTTTGCACCTGTTGCTAGACTTGAGGCTATTCACATATTACTTGCTTATGCTAACCATCATGATATCACTCTATATCAAATGGATGTGAAAAGTGCATTCCTCAATGGTAAGCTTGAGGAAGAAGTATATGTTGCTCAACCCCCAGGTTTTGAAGATCCAAAGAATCCTGACAAAGTCTTCAGATTCAACAAGGCCCTCTATGGCCTCAAGCAGGCCCCACGGGCTTGGTATGATACCTTGAAGGGACTCTTCATCAAGAAAGGCTTTAAACCCGGTTCACTCGACCCTACTCTTTTCACCAAATCTTATGATGGTGAATTGTTTGTGTGCCAAGTATATGTTGATGATATTATCTTTGGCTGTACTGACCAGCGTTATAGTGATGAATTTGCCTATATGATGAGTGAAGAATATCAAATGTCTAGGATGGGAGAGTTGAAATTCTTCTTAGGTCTTCAAATTCGTCAACAACACAATGCATATTCATATCTCAGGAGAAATACCTCAAGGATGTACTGAGGAAATTCGGCATGCAAGATTGCAAAGGCGTCAAAATTCCTATGCCCACAAATGGCCATCTATGCACTGATGAAAATGGTATTGACTTCGATCATAAGGTATACCGCTCCATGATAGGTTCCTTATTATACTTACGTGCATCTAGGCCAGATATAATGCTTAGTGTTTGCATGTGTGCCCGATTTCAAGCTGCACCGAAGGAATCACACCATAAGGCTGTGAAGCATATTCTTCGATATCTAGCTCACACACCAACACTTGGATTATGGTACCCCAAGGGCTCGGCTTTTGATCTTGTTGGATATTCTGACTCTGACTATGCTGGTGATCATGTGGATCGCAAGTCAACATCTGGTACATGTCATTTCCTCGGACGATCTTTGGTCTGTTGGTCCTCGAAGAAACATAACTGCGTATCACTATCTACTGCTGAAGCTGAGTACATTGCCGCTAGTTCTTGCTGTGCCCAATTGCTATGGCTGAAGCAAACTCTCAAGGACTACGGCGTCAACATGGAGAATGTACCTCTGTTCTGTGACAATGAGAGTGCCATCAAGATTGCTCACAACCTAGTTCAGCACTCGAAGACAAAGCACATTCAGATTCGTCATCATTTTCTTCGTGATCATGTGTTGAAGGGCGACATTTCTATTGAGCTTGTGAAGACTGAAGAACAGCTAGCCGATATCTTCACAAAGCCCTTGGATGAGAAGAGATTTAGCAAGTTGCGGTGTGAGCAAAATATCTTAGAGTCTTTGAATGTTCTTTGAAAAGGACACTCATCCTAACACTTATGTAAAATTGATGACTATGATGTGCAACACATGAAGAAACGTTTTACTTCAATCAATGAAGAATAACACTCTTAGTGTGAAGAAATTAACGAAGAATTTGATTCTCAGAACCCTACGATAGTTGTACGCGGTATCTGAAATCATCATTCTTATACGGTGGGTCACGCCACCACCAAAAGTTGAAATTCCTCAAATTATTCATATTCTTCAACTTTGCATAGTCTTCACTGGTTCCGTCGTTTTTCTTCATTGGCTATATATATATGAGTTTATGTCCTCTACATCATTCACTTATTGCTATTTCTTCAAGTTGGTTTTCTGCTAAGTGAATGTGATCGGACCCTTCCCCTCTATGCTATACTCAACTCAATCTGTTCACAAATTCTTCATGTGCGTTCTATTTGAAACTCGTTCAAAATCTTCACTGTGTCCTTGTCAGCTGAAGAAATTGCGAACGGAACTTTAAAACCTATCTTATCGAAATTTTCGGTCTTGCCGCTCAAACCGTTCCGCATCCCTCGATACACTTATCCACTCACCCACGATCTAACACGATCTCCACCTCTCACTACGTGGGTGACACATGTCATGCGAATGGGAAGGGTCAGGGGCACGTTCGTCCAATTTCTTCAGGTGAGCAGTTTTTCACCGTGGCTATAAATACCCCTCCTTCCCTTCCTCACTTCTTTTACTCCGCTCGACCTCTCTCTCCAGCTCGAGCTACTCAAACCCTAGCGCCGCCGCTACTTCATCGCCGCCGGTGAGGAAGAGCTTCACTGCCTCGACCTCGTCGCCGACGTACTCACGCCGACCGCGGACATCTTCACTCTGCCGCCGCTGTAGCCGTCTTCCTCCGCCAAGTTAGGGCGTGGAAGATCTGCACAGACGAACTTCACATCTCCTCACTCCAGTTCATCGTGTTCTTCGTCCAGGGTAAATAAAAGTTACTTTTACTGCCCTCGTTGATTCGAATGATTATCTACAAAATCTTCAAAAGTGTTTTTCTTCATATCTTCACACACTGAACACCTCAGAAAGTCATCTGTTATTGATTCGTTTCTCTAAGCATCATTTTTCTTCAAGATTCCTCAATTGTGTGGATCTTCTATCTATACAACTCTGGAACCTAAGTTAGGGCGTGAAAGAGAGGTAGGGCTGCACCAACAGGGAGAGGAACTCGTGTGTATTGGGCAGCCCAAACCTCAACTATATATAGGGGGAGGGGAGGGGCTGCGCCCCCACCTAGGGTTCCCTCCCTAGGGGTGGCGGCAACCCCCTAGATCCCATCTAGGGGCGGCCAAGGGGAGGGGAGAGGGGGAGGCGCACCAGGGTGGGCCTTAGGGCCCATCTGCCCTAGGGTTTGCCCCCTTCCCCTCTCCCTTGCGCCTTGGGCCCTTGTGGGGGGGGGGGCACACCAACCCACCTGGGGCTGGTCCCCTCCCACACTTGGCCCATGCAGCCCTCCGGGGCTTGTGGCCCCACTTGGTGGACCCCCGGGACCCTCCCGGTGGTCTCGGTACGTTACCGATAAACCCCAAAACTTTTCCGGCGACCAAAACAGGACTTCCCATATATAAATATTTACCTCCGAACCATTCCGGAACTCCTCGTGACGTACGGGATCTCATACGGGACTCCTAACAACATTCGGTAACCACATACAAACTTCCTTTATAACCCTAGCATCATCGAACCTTAAGTGTGTAGACCCTATGGGTTCGGAAGACATGCAGACATGACCGAGATGACTCTCCGGTCAATAACCAACAGCGGGATCTGGATACCCATGTTGGCTCCCACATGTTCCACGATGATCTCATCGGATGAACCACGATGTCAAGGACTTAATCAATCCCGTATGCAATTCCCTTTGTCCATCGGTACGATACTTGCCCGAGATTCGATCGTCGGTATCCTGATACCTTGTTCAATCTCGTTACCGGCAAGTCTCTTTACTCGTTCCGTAACACATCATCCCGTGATCAACTCCTTGATCACATTGTGCACATTATGATGATGTCCTACCGAGTGGGCCCAGAGATACCTCTCCGTTTACACGGAGTGACAAATCCCAGTCTCGATTCATGCCAACCCAACAGACACTTTTGGAGATACCTGTAGTGTACCTTTATAGCCACCCAGTTACGTTGTGACGTTTGGCACACCCAAAGTATTCCTACGGTATCCGGGAGTTGCACAATCTCATGGTCTAAGGAAATGATACTTGGCATTAGAAAAGCTTTAGCATACGAACTACATGATCTTGTGCTAGGCTTAGGATTGGGTCTTGTCCATCACATCATTCTCCTAATGATGTGATCCCGTTATCAATGACATCCAATGTCCATGGTCAGGAAACCGTAACCATCTATTGATCAATGAGCTAGTCAACTAGAGGCTTACTAGGGACATGGTGTTGTCTATTTATCCACACATGTATCTGAGTTTCCTATCAATACAATTCTAGCATGGATAATAAACGATTATCATGAACAAGGAAATATAATAATAATCAATTTATTATTGCCTCTAGGGCATATTTCCAATAGTCTCCCACTTGCACTAGAGTCAATAATCCAGTTCACATCGATATGTGATTAACACTCAAGGTCACATCCCCATGTGACTAACACCCAAAGAGTTTACTAGAGTCAATAATCTAGTTCACATTACCATGTGATTAACACTCGATGAGTTCTGGGTTTGATCATGTTATGCTTGTGAGAGATGTTATAGTCAACGGGTCTGAATCTTTCAGATCCGTGTGTGCTTTACAAATCTCTATGTCATCTCCTAGATGCAGCTACCACGTTCTATTTGGAGCTATTCCAAATAACTGTTCTACTATACGAATCCAGTTTACTACTCAGGATAATCTGGATTAGTGCGAAAGTTTGCATCGGCGTAACCCTTTACGACGAACTCTTTTACCACCTCCATAATCGAGAAAATTCCTTAGTCCACTAGTTACTAAGGATAACTTTGACCACTGTCCTGTGATCCATTCTTGGATCACTCTTGTATCCCTTGACTGACTCATGGCAAGGCACACTTCAGGTGCGGCACACATCATAGCATACTGTAGAGAGCCTATGACAAAAGCATAGGGGACGACCTTCATCCTTCCTCTTTCTTCTGCCATGGTCGAGCTTTAAGTCTTAACTTCATACCTTACAACTCAGGCAAGAACTCCTTCTTTGACTGATCCATCTTGAACACCTTCAAGATCATGTCAAGGTATGTGCTCATTTGAAAGTACCATTAAGCGTTTTGATCTATCCTTATAGATCTTGATGCTCAATGTTCAGGTAGCTTAATCCAGGCTTTCCATTGAAAAACATTTTTCAAATAAATCTGCATGCTTTCCAGAAATTCTACATCATTTCCGATCAACAATATGTTAACAACATATACTCATCAGAAATTCCATAGTGCTCCCACTCACTTCTTTGGAAATACAAGTTTCTCATAAACTTTGTATACACCCAAAATCTTTGATCATCTCATCAAAGCATACATTCCAACTCCGAGATGCTTACTCCAGTCCTTAGAAGGATTGCTGGAGCTTTGCATACTTATTAGCATCTTCAATCCGGTTGTATCACATACAACCTTTCCTCAAGAAAATCGTTGAGGAAACAATGTTTTGACATCCTATCTGCAAGATTTCATAAATAATGCAGTAATCGCTAATATAATTCCAACAGACTCTTAGCATTGCTACGAGTGAGAAAGTCTCATCGTAGTCAACTCCTTGAACTTGTCGAAAAACATCTTAACGACAAGTCGAGCTTTCTTAATGGTGATACTTACCATCATTGTCCGTTTCCTTTTAAAATCCATATGTACCTAATAGCCTTACGACCATCAAGTAGTTCTTCCAAATTCTACACTTTGTTTTCATATATGGATCCTCTCTCGGATTATATGGCCTCGAGCCATTTTGGAATCCAGGCCTACCATCGCTTCTTCATAGCTCGTAGGTTCATTGCTGTCTAGCAACATGATTTCCAAGACAGGATTACGTACCACTCTGAAGTTGTATGCATCCTTGTCATCCCACGAGGTTTGGCAGTGACTTGATCTGAAGTTTCATGATCACTATCATAAGCTTCCACTTCAATTGGTGTAGGTGCCACAGGAACAACTTCCTGTGTCCTGCCACACACTAGTTGAAGAGACGATTCAATAACCTCATCAAGTCTCCACCATCCTCCCACTCAATTCTTTCGAGAGAAACTTTTCCTCGAGAAAGGACCCGATTCTAGAAACAGTCCCTTATTGCTTTTGGATCTGAGACAGGAGGTATACCCAACTGTTTTGGGTGTCCTATGAAGATGAATTTATCCGCTTTGGGTTCGAGCTTATCAGCCTGAAACTTTTTCACATAAGCGTCGCAGCCCCAAACTTTTAAGAAATGACAGCTTAGGTTTCTCTAAACCATAGTTCATATGGTGTCATCTAATCGGAATTGCGTGGTGCCCTATTTAAAGTGAATGTGGTTGTCTCTAATGCCTAACCCATAAACTATCATGGTAATTCGATAAGAGACATCATGGTGTGCATCATATCCAATAGGGTGCAGTTATGATGTTTGGACACACCATCACACTATGGTGTTCCAGGCTGTATTAGTTGTGAAACAATTTCCACAATGTCTTAATTCTGTGCCAAACTCGTAATTCAGATATTTATCTCTATGATCATATCATAGATCTTTTATCCTCTTGTCACGACGATCTTTCAACTTCACCCTGAAATTACTTGAACCTTTCAATAATTCAGACTCGTGATTCATCAAGTAAATATACTCAACATCTACTCAAATCATCTGTGAAGTAAGAACATAACGATATCCACTACACGCCTCATCACTCATTGGACTGCACACATCAAAATGCATTACTTCCAACAAGTTGCTTTCTAGTTCCATTTTACTGAAATTGAGGCTTTCAGTCATCTTGCCCATGTGGTATGATTTGCATGTCTCAAGTGATTCAAAATCAAGTGAGTCCAAACGATCCATCTGTATAGAGTTTCTTCATGCATATCTACCAACAAACATGGTTCGCATATCTCAATCCTTTCAAAAATGAGTGAGTCCAAAGATCCATCAACATGGAGCTTCTTCATGCGTTTTATACCAATATGACTTAAGTGGCAGTGCCACAAGTAGGTGGTACTATCATTACTATCTTATATCTTTTGTCATGAACATGTGTATCACTACGATCGAGATTCAATAAACCATTCATTTTAGGTGTAAGACCATTGAAGGTATTATTCAAATAAACAGAGTAACCATTATTCTCCTTAAATGAATAACCGTATTGTGATAGACATAATCCAATCATGTCTATGCTCAACGCAAACACCAATCTTGATGGTAGAGTGAGCGTGCGATGCTTGATCACATCAAGCTTGGGAAAAACATCCAACATATATCGCCAGCTCACCTTTAGCTAGTCTCCGTTTACTCCGCAGTCTTTTATTTCGAGTTTACTAACATTTAGCAACCGAACCGGTATCTAATACCATGGTGCTACTAGGAGTACTAGTAAGGTACACATTAACACAATGTATATCCAATATACTTCTATCGACCTTGCCAGCCTTCTCATCTACCAAGTATCTAGGGTAATTCTGCTCTAGTGGCTGTTCCTCTTATTAAAGAAGCACTTAGTCTCAGGTTTGGGTTCAGCCTTGGGTTTCTTCACTAGAGAAGCAGCTGATTTGCCGTTTCATGAAGTATCCCTTCTTGCCCTTGCCCTCCTTGAAACTAGTGGTTTCACCAACCATCAACAATTGATGCTCCTTCTTGATTTCTACTTTTGTGGTGTCAAACATCACGAATATCTCAAGGATCATCATATATGTCCCTGATATATTATAGTTCATCACGAAGCTCTAGCAGCTTGGTGGTAATGACTTTGGAGAACTATCACTATTTCATATGGAAGATCAACTCCCACTTGATTCAAGCGATTGTTGTACTCAGACAATCTGAGCACAAGCTCAACAATTGAGCTTTTCTCCCTTAGTTTGCAGGCTAAGAAAATCGTCGGAGGTCTTATACCTCTTGACGTGGGCACGAGCCTGAAATCCCAATTTCAGCCCTCGAAACATCTCATATGTTTCACGACGTTTCAAAACGTCTTCAGTGCCTCAACTCTAAACCGTTTAACTGAACAATCACGTAGTTATCAAAATGTGTATGTCAGATGTTCGTAACATCCACAGACAACGTTCGAGGTTCAGCACACTGAGCGGTGCATTAAGGACACAAGCCTTCTATGAAGCAATGAGGACAATCCTCAGTTTACGGACCTAGTCCGCATAATTGCTACTATCAACTTTCAACTAATTTTTCTCTAGGAACATATCTAAATAGTAGAACTAAAGCGCGAGCTACGACATAATTTGCAAAATCCTTTTGACTATGTTCAGGATAAACAAGTTCATCTTATGAACTCCCACTCAGATAGACATCCCTCTAGTCATCTAAGTGATTACATGATCCGAGTCAACTAGGCCGTGTCCGATCATCACGTGAGACGGACTAGTCAACATCGGTGAACATCTTCATGTTGATCGTATCTTCTATACGACTCATGCTCGACCTTTCGGTCTCTTGTGTTCCGAGGCCATGTCTGTACATGCTAGGCTCGTCAAGTCAACCTAAGTGTTTTGCGTGTGTAAATCTGGCGTACACCCGTTGTATGTGAACGTAAGAATCTATCACACCCGATCATCACGTGGTGCTTCGAAACGACGAACTTTCGCAACGGTGCACAGTTAGGGGGAACACTTTCTTGAAATTTTAATGAGGGATCATCTTATTTACTACCGTTGTTCTAAGCAAATAAGATGCAAAAACATGATAAACATCACATGCAATCAAAAGGTGACATGATATGGCCATCATCACTTTGCTCCTTTTGAGCTCCATCTTTGGGGCTCCATGATCATCATCGTCACCGGCATGACACCATGATCTCCATCATCATGATCTCTATCATCGTGTCTTCATGAAGTTGTCTCACCAACTATTACTTCTACTACAGCTAACGGTTAGCAATAAAGTAAAGTAATTACATGGCGTTGTTCAATGACACGCAGGTCATACAATAAATAAAGACAACTCCTATGGCTCCTGCCGGTTGTCATACTCATCGACATGCAAGTCGTGATTCCTATTACAAGAACATGATCAATCTCATACATCACATATCATTCATCACATTCTTCTTGGCCATATCACATCACATAGCATACCCTGCAAAAACAAGTTAGACGTCCTCTAATTGTTGTTTGCATGTTTTATGTGGCTGCTATGGGTTTCTAGCAAGAACGTTTCTTACCTACGCATAAACCACAACGTGATATGCCAATTGCTATTTACCCTTCATAAGGACCCTTTTCATCGAATCCGATCCGACTAAAGTGGGAGAAACAGACACCCGCTAGCCACCTTATGCAACTAATGCATGTTAGTCGGTGGAACCAGTCTCACGTAAGAGTACGTGTAAGGTCGGTCCGGGCCGCTTCATCCCACAATGCCGCCGAATCAAGATTGGACTAGTAACGGTAAGCATATTGAACAAAATCAACGCCCACAACTACTTTGTGTTCTACTCGTGCATAGAATCTACGCAATAGACCTAGCTCATGATGCCACTGTTGGGGAACGTAGCAGAAATTCAAAATTTTCCTACGTGTCACCAAGATCTATCTATGGAGAAACCAGCAACGAGGGAAGGAGAGTGCATCTACATACCCTTGTAGATCGCTAAGCGGAAGCGTTCAAGAGAACGGGGTTGAAGGAGTCGCACTCGTCGTGATCCAAATCACCGGAGATCCTAGTGCCGAACGGACGGCACCTCCGCGTTCAACACACGTACAGCCCGGTGACGTCTCCCATGCCTTGATCCAGCAAGGAGAGAGGGAGAGGTTGAGGAAGACTCCATCCAGCAGCAGCACAACGGCGTGGTGGTGGTGGAGGAGCGTGGTGATCCAGCAGGGCTTCGCCAAGCACTAGGAGAGACGAGGAGAAAGAGAGGTAGGGCTGCACCAACAGGGAGAGGAACTCGTGTGTATTGGGCAGCCCAAACCTCAACTATATATAGGGGGAGGGGAGGGGCTGCGCCTCCACCTAGGGTTCCCTCCCTAGGGGTGGCGGCAGCCCCCTAGATCCCATCTAGGGGTGGCCAAGGGGAGGGGAGAGGGGGAGGCGCACCAGGGTGGGCCTTAGGGCCCATCTGCCCTAGGGTTTGCCCCCTTCCCCTCTCCCTTGCGCCTTGGGCCCTTGTGTGGGGGGGGGGGGCGCACCAGGCCACCTGGGGCTGGTCCCCTCCCACACTTGGCCCATGCAGCCCTTCGGGGCTTGTGGCCCCACTTGGTGGACCCCCGGGACCCTCCCGGTGGTCCCGGTACGTTACCGATAAACCCCGAAACTTTTCCGGCGACCAAAACAGGACTTCCCATATATAAATCTTTACCTCCGGACCATTCCAGAACTCCTCGTGACATTCGGGATCTCATCCGGGACTCCGAACAACATTCGGTAACCACATACAAACTTCCTTTATAACCCTAGCGTCATCGAACCTTAAGTGTGTAGACCCTACGGGTTTGGAAGACATGCAGACATGACCGAGATGACTCTCCGGTCAATAACCAACAGCGGGATCTGGATACCCATGTTGGCTCCCACATGTTCCACGATGATCTCATCGGATGAACCACGATGTCAAGGACTTAATCAATCCCGTATGCAATTCCCTTTGTCCATCGGTACGATACTTGCCCGAGATTCGATCGTCGGTATCCTGATACCTTGTTCAATCTCGTTACCGACAAGTCTCTTTACTCGTTCCGTAACACATCATCCCGTGATCAACTCCTTGATCACATTGTGCACATTATGATGATGTCCTACCGAGTGGGCCCATAGACACCTCTCCGTTTACACGGAGTGACAAATCCCAGTATCGATTCGTGCCAACCCAACAGACGCTTTCGGAGATACCTGTAGTGTACCTTTATAGCCACCCAGTTACGTTGTGACGTTTGGCACACCCAAAGTATTCCTACGGTATCCGGGAGTTGCACAATCTCATGGTCTAAGGAAATGATACTTGACATTAGAAAAGCTTTAGCATACGAACTACATGATCTTGTGCTAGGCTTAGGATTGGGTCTTGTCCATCACATCATTCTCCTAATGATGTGATCCCGTTATCAATGACATCCAATGTCCATGGTCAGGAAACCGTAACCATCTATTGATCAACGAGCTAGTCAACTAGAGGCTTACTAGGGACATGGTGTTGTCTATGTATCCACACATGTATCTGAGTTTCCTATCAATACAATTCTAGCATGGATAATAAACAATTATCATGAACAAGGAAATATAATAATAATCAATTTATTATTGCCTCTAGGGCATATTTCCAACAATATGACCTCTCCAAATTCCTCGCAACTATACTCTGTTCACAGGTACACATGTCAGCTGCTGAATCACTAGGCTGTCATCAACTTAACTCATTTGCAGCGTTCCTCGAAGAAAAGTTGCATACTTCTTCAGAGAATTCGATTGTTCAAATTCCTCAACTGAAGAAAATGGCTGATGGTAAAAGGCCACAGAAGGGAGGAAAGAGGCCTGAGGTAAATACAGTGTTTGAAATCCATGATGACATATATGCTGGGTACTGCACACCTACTGAGGAAACCAAGAATGAGCGCAAAGTACGCATTCAGAAGATAGAGAGGAGATGGGCAAGAGAATGGAGGGAGTACAGATATGTCACTCCTAAGTACATGAAGAAATTCGCAAGCCAAAGAAGGCTATGTCAAAGAAGCCTACACGCAAGCCAAGTGCTTCCTCAGCAATGCCCTCACGGCCAGAATCATCAAAGCCCTCACGGCCAATTCCTCATGCTGCTCCTGTTCCTCCAAAGTCCTCAGCTCCTCCGCCAAAGCCTTCAGCTGTTCTGACCAAATGCTCAACACCTGTTCATCTCGCTTCATGCCAAAGGACTTCCGGCATCTCCATTGCCTCAGGTGTCTCAGCTAGTTCCTCAGCTGCACCAAGTTCCTCAGCTGGCCCCTCACTGCCGAAGACAAAGGCCACTGCTGGACGAGGTCCACGCCCAAGTCCTCAAAAAAAGCAAGTCGCTTTCCAAGTGCCGTCTGATGAAGACGAAGCTGATGATGATGAACTTGCAGAAATCATCAGAGACATGCAAGTCAGGGCCGCTAGAGCCAAAGGATCAGAGGTGCCACTGCTTTTGGATCCCAAGCTGATCCTTGACTACATTGATGATTGGCACAAGGACCCCAACACTCCCTTGCCTGACTTCAAGCTGACTCCTGGCCAGAGTCACATGCTGACCCACTTCATTCAAGAAGAAAAGTGGAAATTTGAGAAGGCCAGGCAGATCAAGAAAGCGCAGTACAAGAAAGAGCGCTATCTGAAAAAACGTTGTCTCCATGACAACTGAAGAACTTGTCACTACTCAGACTGAGATTAAGAAACTCAGTGATGACTTTGAAGCATATCGCGCTGATTGGCTTGGAGCCAAGGTTCGTTTTGTGAAACTTGCGGATAACTTCACTTCCAATATTGTAGCCCCAACGCAACAGGAAATTCCTCAGGCTGAAGCATCTGCTCAGCCTACTGAAGAAAATGCCAGCACCGCTGATGACAATCAGGCTGCTGAAGATAATGTGAGTTCTAGGGCTGATGACTGCATTCCAGCCGCTGAAGAAATTGCCAGGGCACCCACTAGTGGTGTGCCTGAAGAAACTGAAGAACTCAGGGCAACTGCATCAGTTGTGCCTAAAGAAAATCAACCAGATTCCTCATCTGCTCCTGCACCAACTTCAACTCCAATCCTTCCATCTGCATCGGATGTGAAGAAGACCAAGGCTGCAAAGCGTGCTGCAGTGAACAAAAGGAAAGCATCAGCTACTTCAGATTCTCCAGCTCCAAAGAAAATGAAGCCTATGACAAGTTCATTTGCACATCCGATTGATGCTGTTCCCATCTCAACCAGGCCATCAAAGGACCTTGTTCCTTTTGATGAAGAATATGTGATCCCCGGCAGATCTGATGAAGAAACTCATTCTGCTGCTTCGTCTGAACCATTGGATGAAGAAATTGAAGTGGACGCGATCCCTTCAACACCTATCATCTCCTCGCCTGTGCCTCAGTTCACAGCTGAAGAGGCTGGCGTTGAAGAAATGGAAGATGATGATGTGGACATTGGCTGCTCCACACCCGTAATCAGTGATGAATTCTGGGAAAGTCAGCATCCAAACTCTCCAATGTTCACTCCTCTACAGCAAATTCCTCAGTCCCCCACACAAACTGTTCACATGGGCTCTGAAGAAACTCATCCCACTGCATCTGTCCATGAGGAAATTCCAGCCACTAGCGCTGATGAAACTGCTGCTGCTGAACAACCAACTACGCAGACTGCCACTGAGGAGGAACCAGAAATTCCTCAGCCTGAAGAACCTGCGATTGAGATTCCTGAGGCCGTGATGCAACTCACAGACACTCCTCTGCCGAAGCCAAAGGATCCATTCTCACGCAAGCAAAAGTTCAAGGCTGATGATTTCTTCGGCGAGCACGTATTCTTCAAAGATTACAACCCATATGACTCTGCTCGCATTAGGAAGAGGCGTTTCTGGACTGCTAGTCAAGCCAATTTCTATTCCTCAGTGCTGTTCAACAAGGAGAAGATTTTCTACCATGAGCATATTCCTCACGTGGATATGGAATCTCTGCCGTGCTTCGCACCAGTCCTCAGTGTTCTTCACGACGCTGGGCTGCTCAACTTTTGCTCTGACATCTGCGATTGGAATGAAGAACTGATTCTTCAATTCTATGCAATGCTGCACATCACCGGAGATGCTGAAGATGTGAATTCATGGGTGCTGGACTGGATGTCTGAAAACACTCACTACACTGCACCAGCCTCTGAATTGCTTCGTGCTCTACCACTCAGTCCTCCCCTTGAAGAAGCTCGCTGCATCTACAGTGAACCTGAGCTCACACATCATTACATGCAGGTGCTGATGAAACCTTTGAAGCCAGGTAAAGCACCAAGAACCAAATTCCTCGTGAAGGAATTGCTGTACGTGCCTAGAACTGTCTATCGTATTCTTACGAGGACAATCAGTCCTATCAAAGGCCACGACTCATCTGATGAGGAAATTGTTGGCATCATGAAGAATCTGGTATTCAACATCGTTCATGGCATTCCTGTCAATTATCACGATTTCTTCATGAGGATTATGGCCAATATTGCACTGTCTCCGTTTGAGCTGAAGCCTTATGCACCTTGGATCATGAGATTCTTCAGGACAAGGTCTTCACTCAACTAAAAAGCTGATTTCCAGAATCATCTCAGCTACTTGCCCCCAATTGAAGTCCTCAAGCAGACATATTCCTCAGTTGATGGAAAGGGCAAGGCACCAGCTGTAATAGATGAAGGCATTCATCCATTGGATGGTCAGTTTCGCAAAGCTGCATCTTATTCCACCAATGATGACTCTGCCACACATGACTCTGCCAATGCATCTAAGTCCACTCCTCAAGCCACTGCTCCGCGCGTGATGACTGACCGTGAACTTCTGCTTAGTCTTCACGAGAAGGTGGATCAAAATCACAAATGGGTTAAGCGTCAGTTTGGTTCACTTCTTCACAACATGACTGCCACACACAATGCAGTGAAGAAAAACCACTACTACCTCCATCAAGTCTTCGATCGCACCTGGGCAATCTTGTCACATCTGTATGGTGAAGAAGATCTAAAGAACATGGGTCTTAATGAAGATTTTGACTAGTCTGCACCTCCATTGAAGAAATTCAAGAAGGTCAAGGTTCCTTCTCTGGTGGCCAGCTCATATTCTTCATCGCGCGACACTGATGAACATGAAGATTTGGACGACACTGTGGCAGGCCCTACATCAACAAACGACCCCAACAACGTTGGCGCTCCTTCATCAACATGATTATCTTCAGGGGCGTTAGTCCTCATTTTCGATCCTTTTGGTCATTCGATGACAAAGGGGGAGAAATATGAGTTAGTCTTCAAGCGGGTCTACTATATGGGCGTTTTTTATCTGCTAAGTTACAACTCTCGTTCTTCTGAAACTTTATTGGATCGAGTTGTAATCTTAAACCCGATGGTGCTCTGATACTTTTGATGCACTGTGCTCTGATACTCTTGATGCACTATTCTGCATGCTTATTCCTCGTTAAATATTATTGCATGCATGCTGAATTTCATCAGGCACCATATTTCATCATGCATTTCAAATTCTTCATATTATATGTTAAATGCGTGTATGAATTACAAGATATAGGGGGAGATCTCCATGATTCAACTCTTCAAGTGTGCATTGCTTGAAAAGCAATTTCCTCACTATGCACATCTTCAGGGGGAGTTCTTCTATATCTTGCAATCAAATTCCTCAATATCAGTATTTACACTTCATATGTTTATCCCCGTTGAAAACTTAACCTATATTGTCATCAATCACCAAAAAGGGGGAGATTGTAAGTGCATCTAGTGCCCCTTAGTGATTTTGGTATATTGAAGACTTATAGGTTAAGGGACTAATGCGTGTGTGAGTGTACACAGGTCTATAAGTCTATGAGGAGTTTGATATTTACAGGAAAAGTCGACCCCTAAAAATGAATATCTTCGACTGAAGATTTTGGTATTTCTGAAGACTTTCATGAAGACTTTGAAAGTGAAGAAATTGGTGTGTCCGTGAAGACTTGATATTCATGCGAGAAATATGAAGCTTGAAGACTTTCGTGTTCATAGTTTTGTTTTTCTCTTTCTTGAGTCATAGGAAACACCGTACTGTTAAAGGGGGTCGAGGAAATACTAAGGAAAAATTTCCATGTGATGCTCAACTCAAAATCCTACACCTACCAATCCCTTCGAGTGAAGCCATTGGAAATCTCATACAGTTCAGTCAATTTCTTCAGTGATAGAGACGAAGTTCTTCTGGTCTCTGAGGAATTTGTCCTGACTGAGGAGTTAGGAATTCGCCAGTGCGGATTGCCTACACAGCGATGAGGAACATGATAGCCCTGAGGATTTTGCTACTCAAAATTCCGACCGTTGCTGTGCTATGCGCCAGCTGTCCCAAAATATCTATCCACCTAACGGTCATATCATTGAAGGGCATTTATGTCTTATCATGTCGGGCTGCTCCCTAGGCTATAAATAGCCCCCTACAACCACTAGCTGGTTGGCTGCTCCGAGAGAAACTGACACTTGTCATTTGAGAGCAACCCATCCTCCGAGGACTTTGAGCGAAAATATCATCAAGTGAGGAAAAACCAAAAACCCAAAACCCAAACACCTACAAACCCCAAGTGATTGAGCATCACTGAAGAGATTGATCCTGAGTGGATCCGACGCTTGTTACCTTTGAAGACTGTGCTTCTTCCAGACGGTTAGGCGTCATGGTCTAGAGCATCCAAGAGGAATTGTGGATCGCCGAGTGACCAAGTTTGTGAAGGTTTGGAAGTCGCCTGAAGACTTACCACGAGTGATTGGACGAGGTCTGTGTGACCTTAGTTCAAGGAGAATACGGTGAGGACTGGGTGTCTTGGACTAAGTGTCCTTGACTGGGTGTCCGGGACTGTGTGTCCTCGAGTTTAAATACTCAGTCGCTCCAACCAGACGTACAACTGAGACAGCAGTTGGAACTGGTCTACCAAATCATTGTCTTCACCAAGCTTACTGGTTCTATTTCCTCAACTCTTTCATTTCCTCATAACTGTGTTGTATGTTTGTTCATATCTGTGTTTGAAGACTTTGACTGAAGACTTTCTCAATTTCCTTAGTTCAATTTCTTCAGTCTGTTTGTCTTCATCCTGTGTCATCCTGTGATTACGCTTCCTGTACTCTGTGCCTGTCTTCATTTCATCATGATGACTATGCTTGTATTCTGTTGTGTTTACTTTTGAGTACTTATTCCGCTGCTAGTAGTTCTTCGCTAAGGAATTTCCTCACCAGCAAATTCCCCAGTGAAGAATTTCATAAAAATCACCTATTCACCCCCCTCTAGTCGATATAACGCACTTTCATAGGTCTTTCCAATAGGGCAGGTCCCAAAATATAGATTTCTTCTTCCACATGGGTGCGTGTCCGTCAGCGTCATTCGGAACATGTTGTCCACCAGGACCCTTTCCAAAGACCACCTTCAAATCCTTGACCATATCATGTACATCAACACCAGTACGGTGGCGAGGCTTCGTCCGGTGATCCGCCTCACCTTTGAAATGCTTGCCTTTCTTTCTTACGGGATGCCTGCTCGGAAGAAATCGACGATGTCCCAGGTACACATTCTTATTACAATTAGCCAAATATATACTGTCGGTATCGTCCAAACAGTGCGTGCATGCGCGGTATCCCTTGTTTGTCTGTCCTGAAAGGTTACTGAGAGCAGGCCAATCATTGATGGTCACGAACAGCAACGCCTTTAGGTCAAATTCTTCCCCCATGTGCTCATCCCACGCACGTACACCTGTTCCATTCCACAGTTGTAAGAGTTCTTCAACTAATGGCCTTAGGTACACATCAATGTCGTTGCCGGGTTACTTAGGGCCTTGGATGAGCACTGGCATCATAATGAACTTCCGCTTCATGCACAACCAAGGAGGAAGGTTATACAAACATAGAGTCATAGGCCAGGTGCTATGGTTGCTGCTCTGCTCCCCAAAAGGATTAATGCCATCTGCGCTTAGACCAAACCATATGTTCCTTGCGTCATCTGCAAACTCCTTCCCGTACTTTCTTTCAATTTTTCTCCACTGTGACCCGTCAGCGGGTACTCTCAACTTTTCGTCTTTCTTACGGTCTTCTCTATGCCATCGCATCGCCTTGGCATGCTCTTTGTTTTGGAACAAACGTTTGAACCGTGGTATTATAGGAGCATACCACATCACCTTGGCAGGAATCTTCTTCCTGGGGCACTCGCCCTCGACATCACCAGGGTCATCGCGGCTGATCTTATAGCGCAATGCACCGCATACTGGGCAAGCATTCAAATCCTCATACTCACCACAGTAGAGGATGCAATCATTAGGGCATGCATGTATCTTCTGCACCTCTAACCCTAGAGGGCAGACAACCTTCTTTGCTTCGTACTTACTCTCGGGCAATTCGTTGTCCTTTGGAAGCATATTCTTTATCATTACCAGCAACTTTCCAAATCCCTTGTCAGGTACACCATTCTCTGCCTTCCATTGTAGCAATTCCAGTGTGGTGCCCAGCTTTTTCTTGTCACCTACGCAATTTGGGTACAACAATTTTTTGTGATCCTCTAACATGCGCTGCAACTTCTTCTCCAAATCACTTGCGCAGTTTCTCTTTGCATTGGCAATGGCCCGACCTAGATCATCAACGGGCTCATCCGATGCCTCTTCTCCAGCTTCTTCCCGCATTGCCGGCTCAGCTTCTTCCCGCATTACCGGCTCGGCTTCTTCCCTCATTGTTGTATCATCATATTCAGGGAACCCATGGCCAGGATAGCTGTCGTTGTCCTCTTCTTCTTCATTGTCTTCCATCATAACCCCTCTTTCTCCATGCTTGGTCCAAACATTATAGTGGGGCATGAAACCAGACTCAAACAGGTGGACGTGAATGGTTCTTGACATAGAGTAATTGTGACCATTCTTACAGCCAGCACATGGACAAGGCATAAAACCATCCGCCCGCTTGTTTGCCTCAGCTGCAAGCAGAAAAGTACGCACACCATTAATGAACTCGGGAGAGCATCGGTCATCGTACATCCATTGCCGGCTCATCTTCAATACACAGCACCGAAAACACCAAATTAATACAATACATAAAGTTCATACATAAAGATCATACAACACTTAAATGCAACAAACAAATAACTCTCTAGCTAAAGAATTTAAATGCAACAACAAATGCGATCAAGATCGCAACTAAGGTAACAATTGATCCAACAACATAATGATACCAAGCCTCACTATGAATGGCATATTTTCTAATCTTTCTAATCTTCAAGCGCATTTTCTCCATCTTAATCTTGTGATCATCGATGACATCGGCAACATGCAACTCCAATTCCATTTTCTGCCCCTCAGTTCTTTTCAATTTTTCCTTCAAATCCTCGTTTTCTCTTTCAACTAAATTTAACCTCTCGACAATAGGGTCGGTTGGAATTTCCGGTTCAACTACCTCCTACATACAAATCTCTATGTCAACTTGATGGGCATAATTTGTCATAAACACGAAATGCAATGAATAGTTTTAAAAGAGAATATACCACATCCGAATCATAACCCGGACAAGGGCCGACGGGGACGGATATCAAAACCATGGCACTATGTATAACAAACAATGTATGGGTAAGATAATTATATGAGTAACTATATATCCAAATCACACAGATATCAATTTTTTATATAAAACTTCATGAACAAGAGGCTCACCACAAGGTGGTGCTGGCGACGGGACGTTGCGAGCGATCGACGGTGGTTACGACGGAGATTTAGAAGGTACTAAGTAAACCACACCTACATATGCAAACTAAGTGTTATTTTTGACCTCAAATTGCATATAAATCAAATACTAGCACATATATATAATTCCTCCCAAATTACTAAACTCAAAAATCAATCACTATATAAAGCATTGCACGAGCTAATCTAGCAATGAGAGATGAAAGGACAAAGTTGCTAACCTTTGTGATCATCTGAATGGATGGGGGCCTTCAAATCTTGACAAATTTTGGGCAAAATGTGTGATGAGCTTGAGAGGAAGAGGGAAAAGAACAGAGGAGAGGGGAAAGGGGAAGAACAGAGCGAGCTCGGGTGGACGAAGGGTCTATGTAGGACGACCTTTAGTACCGGTTCGTGATATGACCCGGTACTAAAGGTGCTGGAGGGGCCCCGGACTGACAACATCCTGCCACCACTCACTTTAGTACCGGTTCATGGCACGAACCGGTGCTAAAGGTTCGCCACGAACCGGTACTAATGAGAGCGGCCGTCTAGCCGTTGGAACCGGCACTAATGCACACATTAGTGCCGGCTCAAATTCAAACCGGCACTAATGTGCTTCACATTTGACCCTTTTTCTACTAGTGGATGTATGCTGGGTGGTGATATCGTTATGCAACCGAATTACCGCAGATGGGAAATACTTGGTAGATTTCCACGTATCAGGATAGAGGGGAATAATAGTATGCAGTTTGGTAAAGTTGGTAAGTTGCAATTCCAAAGTAAAGATAATGCAATGAGCTTAACTCTTTGGATAAAGGATTCTACCAAACCATTTTGAGTCTAGACATTAGGACAAATTGTTAAACTTCAATCCGAGGGCCATAGAGAAGGCACGAGGAGAATTCTACAATGTTGTCCATTCGATTTGCTTGAAATCGATGTCAGTATAATGAGCCATTGGTTCCATGTGAATAAAGCACACACTTAAGACCATTGTGTAGATATGTCCTTTAGAACCATGGAATACCTGAATAGTCTACTCAATGGTTGGGAAGAGCCACTTACCTCGACTTGATGCATTCAAGGAGTCTGAGTGGTTCAGCGTAGACCTTAAGGCATGAGAGCCTTAAAATTAGCCTCCCAGTGTCACATGTAGTGCAGATAAAATCCAAATAATGTTAGAATTTAGCATCATAATAATCATAAACCATTGGAATTGCTGATAGTTTCGGTTTCAAACCAATGTCTCGATGACCAAGGCGAGTATGCCAAGTTTGTCATGTACAAGACATTCTGGAAAACTATCTCGTACACAACATGTGCTACGGGTTGTGTCGTATGTGTAGTACAATCCAGATGATACACAGAGAATGTGCTCGCCATATCCGTTACATATGGTAAAGAGAAGTTATTTCTTTTTTTTCCATCATAAGTTTCGCTATGGAAACTATTTTGATGCATACCTTCATAGTTTAGTAGGGTACGAGTTAAACCTGGAAGCAATAAAGCATCCCGACATTACTCGAGTACCCACAGGGATAGTAAATATGACTCGAGTTGAGCCAACAAATACCTCATCGCGCCTAGCGATTTAAATATCTCCTTTCTCTCAATGAGAGTGGAAACATTGGACTTCCTTGAGTATAAAGTTTGTGGTGCATATGTCCACAAGGCACATATCATTTTCATCGGATTGACTCCCGTAGAAATCTATATATAGACATGAAGATTCTCAATATGAAAATCAATTTCAGATATATAGAATACATATAAATGTATTTGTATCAAAGTGCTGATACAGTATATTGTGATATACAATATATGATGACAACAATAATCATGTTCTTATTAGAACATCATAAATGAACATAAATAAATAGATCACTAAGGAGATTGAGGAACTAAATGCAGTCTCCAAACATATCGGTTGATGCATATTCAACCATCATGTTCTCCGTGCTCTTAGGGACTCGTGACAGTTGGATAGTCATTGTTATTGCTCTGTTCTAGAAGAACATCATGCAAAACAACTGACTTCCTTGATGGTGTGTCAGGTTGAAGGTTTGGAGTGAGTTTCAAACATTTACCCTTGAGGTCCTTTGCGTCCCGGTGGCATGGCTTGGATTGCACGCGCTATCCCATGGGATGCAAGACTGATCTTGATGTCCATTACCCGCTTAAGTAAGTTCTGGCCATTGAGGGCAAGAGCCTCAAATTGTTAGCCATCCATTACTTATAGGGGCAAACCAGAGATAATTAATTTACCAGTAGTAAATTAAAAACCATCATGGCTTTGTAATAAGAATGCAAAAATTTGACTCAAGTGTATAACTTGAAAATGCTCAACCTCAATTGTGGAAACATAACACGTTGAAGATCATATAGATCTCACAGTAATAGGCTGCATAATCTGATAATGTCAGTAGATGCGCATGTTTCTATTACCTTGTGTATGTCACAATTTATATATAAGGAAAAACACATTGGAGGTATTCGTTTGTGGAGATTGACAAAACGTAGGCCTCTCCATAAGAGTGATAGTTTGCATATGGGCAGTAGATCAAACTCATTACCTAGTATTTCCCTAATATAATGAGGGAGATGTAATTGTCAAAAATTTACCAAGTCTGTTGTGCGGGAGAAATCAATCTCAACCGTAATGACATGTTCATGAAGAATGGAGATGTGGTAAACACATAGAACATATCATACCGGTGAAAACCCCATAATTTATTTATATTACAGATTGCGTAATATAAATACATCTTAATGTTGCAAACATCAATAGATTTCAAGAAGGTGACTTGAAATCATATTGAATTTTGCATATGTATTTGTAAGAAATTGAAAATCTCCATTACGAAATAGATGTATTATTCTCGACATGTATTTAACATGAAAATAGATACATCATAGAAATATTCCCAAGTACCGCGTACTCAACGGAGAAACAATACTGTAGAAGTACTTATTTTATCTTTGCAAGAGATTGAAAATCTCAATTGCAAATAATAGATATAAATAATCTCAATCTTTGTAAGCATGAAAATTATTTATATCTTAAATTTCTGGAGCATTATAATCAATAGAAAAATGTTTGAAACAACGGGTCTAAAACATGTACTAAATACTAGTAAATAGTACTCTTGTTAGGACTGATTTGACCCTTGTTTCGGCCTATTTTGCCATTTCCTGCATATGGAAGGATCTTAGTGCAAAATGGCAAAGAGATAAGATTTCCCTATCTTCTCCCGTGCAGTTACTGCAACTGCCGCTGCCCCTCGGGCTCGCCGGCCATGGGCGGCTGGAAAGAGCGCGGGGGCGTGGCCGGGCATGGAACCGTGGACGGGAGGGGACGGCCACGGGCACAGCGGGCGGAGGCCGGACGGCCAGGAGCGGGTGCAGCGCGGCGCACAACCGGGCGGACGGACACAGGGCGAGGGGCACGGCCGACGCGGCCATGAGGCGACAGCCGGCGGGCGCGCGGGGCGCAGCGCGGAGGCCAGGCAGCCGGGCGTGGGGTGCGGCCGGGGCAGCCGACGCGGCCGGATGGCGCGGAGGCCGTGGCCAGGGGTGCGGCGCGGCGCACGGCCGAGCGCAGACGGGACAGCAAGGGCGGGCATCGGCGACAGCGGCGCAAGACATTCCGCCGGTGGAGGAGCGGGTAGGGGCGGAGCCCTGTATGCAAGCACGCATGTGGCTTCGGTTGGGGGCGCGGCGGTGTGCACCATAGGTGCGCTCGGGCCGGCCATGAGCCAGGGGGCAAGCCCCATGGGAGCGCGAGCGGCGGCGTCAAGGCCGCGTCCAGAGGCGTGCCGAGCGCCCCGGACAGTGTCTCAGCGGCGTGGCACGGACGGCCGGGAGGCAGCCGGGCGGCACATGCACGACCGGCGCTGGATCGAGGGTGGCCTCGGCGAGGGCGGGCGCCACGGCCAGCGAGTTGGTTGGCCTTCTCGCTCTTGGCAGAGCAAAGTGCGTGATAACGTGTTGAGAGAAAAGTGAATCCTCTATCACTTTCATTAGATGATTGTAGGCATTTATACAAGGAGAAGGGATGCGACGAAGAGGCATCCATTCGGGAGAGATGGCAGTTAAAGGCATTTATACAAGGAGAAGGGATGCGATGAAGAGGCATTCATTCGGGAGAGATGGCAGTTACAAGAGGAGATTTACCCCATAATTAACTCATGTTAATTAAACTCTAACAATCTCATGTGTTTCTTGTCGGCTCCGTGCGTGCACCAGCATGTCCCCGTAGTTGCAGCTCCCCATGACGATGGTCGCAGCTCCGATGACGGCGGACGTAGCTTCGGTGTGCGGTGGTTGTAGGTCGCAACACCTCCGACGATGAGCTCGCAAGAAACTGTACTCTCTGTCGGGGTGTCGGTAGCAGCAAAAAGAATGAACGGCTGTAGCAAAAAAGGTAACGGTCCCAGCAAATTAAAAGCTCGCCGGTGCCGCCCGTCGTCGCCATTGTAGCAAAAGTTAACCGATTGTAACTTCTGTGGCTGCTGGTTGCAGCAAAAAAAATGACACAGTTGTAGCAAGAAAAAAATTGACGTCGACCGGTCGCTGCATATGGTGGTAGCAAACCATGTCGCTGGTGGTAGCAAAACAAGACACTAGTTCCAGCAAATAAAGAATCAACGACAAATACAGTAGTTGGTTCCAGCAAAAAGTTTATGGGTTGTAGCATCCCTCACGGTGGATGTAGCATCTCCCATGACCGGTTGCAGCACTCAGTAAAAGAAAAAGAGCTAAAAGCACTGGGAGTCCTACAACTTGCGCTGAATGTGATGGTTTGATTCTAGAAGTTGGTTAATTTGGCCGATCAAAGTGAGCTCCTCCCCCCCCCCCCCCCCCCCCCCCACCCCCCCCCCCCGCGCCGTTGGCCACTCCGGACGCGGCGGCCACCAACCTCGCCTTCATGGCCATGAATGCCTGCCCACCCTCGCCCGCGGCGGGCTCTTGCCTTGGACCGGCCGTGCCCTGGGAGGAATCCCCTTTCTCCCCCGGTCCGTCCTGGGTCCCGGAATCGCCGCTCGGGAAATCCCCAGATCCAGCCTCGCCGCCGCAGATCCTGGAGCACGCCTCGCTAGAGGGTGTTGCGGCGGCCTCTGGCCCGACGGATCCGGGGCTGCCTCCCACCCCGCGCCTTAAATCCATAGTTGTGGCTCCATCCCCAGCTGTCCCCGTTGCCATTTCGGGCATGGATGGTGGCTGGACCAAGGTCAACCACCAGAAGAACCGGCGCCCCCTCTCCGACCCAAGAGACTCAGGTACGCGCTCTGGAGTGCACCGACCGGATCGCCGTCAGGACTTCAATGCGGATCCAGTGCGCGAGGCCTTCATAAGACGTTTCCACGGCCGTTGTTTTCGCTGCCTGAGCAAGCACCACCACCGCGCCGACTGCCGTGACCCAATCCACTGCATCATCTGCGAGCTTCGTGGCCACATCGCCCAACAGTGCCCCCAAAATCCACAAAGCCAGGTGACGGTATCCTGGACTAGGGGGTACTCACCACGTCGTCTCCCGATCTGTTAGATTGGGCCGAGGACCCCCATGGCCGTGTACTCATGGGCCAGTTTGGACAGCTGCCGCATACATGGAAGATTCCACAAGACTTGGTGATCAAGACAAGGACTCCTCCCCACCGGCGTATTCGGCTAGGACTCTTGTTATCCTAGGCCTCTGGTGCATTATATAAACCGAGGCCAGGCTAGTCGATAGATCATATACAAACAATCATACCATAGGCTAGCTTCTAGGGTTTAGCCTCTTTGATCTCGTGGTAGATCAACTCTTGTAATACTCATATCATCAATATCAATCAAACAGATCGTAGGGTATTACCTCCATCAAGAGGGCCCGAACCTGGGTAAACATCGTGTCCCCTGCCTCCTGTTACCATCGATCCTAGACGCACAGTTCGGGACCCCCTACCCGAGATCCGCTGGTTTTGACACCAACATTGGTGCTTTCATTGAGAGTTCCGCTGTGTGATCGGCAAAAGGATCAATGGCTCGCCCGCAGGTCAACTCCGACGCCGGCATCTTCGTCGCTGACTCGACTGGTCACCTTGGCTCGACCGAGGACCGTGCTCCATCTCCGATCGTCATGTTCGGACGGGGGCCTTCTTCAACATCAACTCCGATCTCTATCATGATCATAGAGGAGTCATCCATGGAGCCCGAGGGCTCAACGTCAACATTGCCCTCGGGCGGCCGTGCTGTTTTTATGGACAACGAACTTGTATTTGCCGTCGCCACCTCCTCGAGCGTAGGTTTGATGATTACTTCAGTGGAATAGTGCGGAATTACGTCTAAAACATCCATGCAAAACTTCGTCGAGTTTCGATGGAGGAATCTCCGACAATCTACGATATACTGGAGCCCTGTCAAATCTGGATGGGAATCTGGATGAGTTTAGGGCGTGGTCTCCAGAGCCCAGCTCAGAGGTCCTTTGGAAGATCCAACCGTTCATCTACTGCGGAATTCCCATATCTACCACCCCTCCAAATTTCAGCTCGATCCGACGGTTCAAACTCCGGTAACCTTTCGATGAGTGGACCAATTTTCGGATCCGTTGTCGATCTGACCCGAATTCATGTTTCTTTATGAACGTGATATTGGAAAACCTTTTTAGAGGAATTCTCTTCTAGGGTATTGTGCGTTGTTTTTAAACACGTGCCCGTAAATTTTTAAGCCTCCCCTGAGGTCATCTTCATCATTATGCTGGTGTCAAACCAGTCCGGCAATATTGCTCCAAGGCTGCCGACCTGCGCTAGACACGTCGTCACTTTATTGAGCCGAGCTCAACTTCTTCAGATCATTATCTCGGCAAGCCGAACAAGAGTCCGGCATCGTGAAGGATAAATCATCACCAACATCGCCGCCCCACGGATTACACGGAGCGGGCATACCGGCATCATCGCATGGTCACTTCATCAAGCCGGCATCGACCACGTCACGACCTGCATCGGCAGGGCCGCACTATTGCTTCTTCAAGCTGGTGTCCATCACACCGACCTACTTCAACTCATCGGCTGACATCAAGGCTTCGACATCTCGGCTGGACCAGGGGCTTCGCCATCTCTTCATCAACCTACTCCAGAGACTTCGGCGTCGCTAGCCGACCAGCTCCGTCACGTTAGCTGGACCGAGGGCTTTGCCTCGGCGAGCCAACCTTTGCCAGCATCGCCAGACCGTCGCTTTATCGCCCATCAGGAAATGGGTGTGCGGATTGAGTCCCAATTTTCGGAATCACCTTTCTTCGGATTGCTACAACAAATAAACCAGGTGTTATTAATCCTAGTTTTTTTGCTTGTTCGGGTTCATTTTTCCCAAAAAATTATTATTCTGGTTTGTTCATCATATGTACACGGTTCTATCAAATGATGGCCGCATTAACGATGGTTGCATGGTGGTTCGGTCAGTTTCCGTACATGGTCCGGCGAACGCCGCATCCGGAGCTCGGACCGACCTGTGAATTCAGGCTTTGCCACGCCTTTACCGCATCACGCCGACGCCCTGCATCGACATTGACTTCGGCGCCAAGCCATATTTGTTTTATTACTCACTTTGCATAAATTACTTATTATGCAACGATTTTTTAAATTTTTATTATTACTATTATCTCCAGTTTGCACTATTTTTTGTGCACAGGAAAATGATCCGGGTTGGACAGTATCGTCAGCTCGGCGTACTGACATATCACGTCACCTCGGCTGGACGGGGGGCTTCGTCAACACTTCATTAAACCATGCCAGGGACTTCGGCATCACTCTGCTGGCCCGCATTGACCGTGCTATGTCACCACTTCGGAGTGCCGAGGTCTTTGCTCCGCCACCTTGGGACCGGCTTGGGGGATGGAACCTTGTCACGCATCAAGCTCGGGCCGTGTCATTAATACCGAACACATTAACCAGCTAAGTTGCCTTCATGCTCAAAGTTTTAAATTTTTAACTTGTGTTTGGTTCGACCAAGCATTATACCTTTTTGAAAAAAAGTTGCTTGTAGAGAATCTCCTTGTCAAAACTTTGTTTGTGACACACAAATTCGAATACCCCGTTTATTTGGGGGCTCCCTTGATGGAGATTTTATTCTTGCATATGATTATACTTGTACGGCTTCGTTCCTTGTTCGTGTATTACGCCACAATATGCACCATATTGACCTAAGCGATTTGCAAGCTGGGTTGCATGACTCCTGTGCTTACCCCTACGTTCCCGATTGTTCGGCTAGGGAGTAAAGGGAGCATCTCTGCGATTGTCACGACTGGGTCATCCGAGCTCTGACCTCAGACTGGGTGAAGCCGAAAGCTAGCGCTCTTATTGTTTTCAATCATGGTTGGCACACAACGGAACTCATGAGTACAAAAAATCTATTGCACAAGTCTCATAGTAATAATGAGCACCGAAGAAAGGTATCAGTGGGGGTACTATTTTCTTCGAAGATGCTTCTTACACTTCGTTACTAATATAGCATAAGTTCCCTGAGCGCGCTTTGTCTGTTACAGCCTTATGGCCTGATTACCTGGTCATCGGAAACACCGTCGATACTCTCGACAGGCGGAGTACATGACACTTTTTGGCCCTTGGCCGAAGAGGGAGAAGCCGACGGTCGGTTAAGACGCGTTTAAAGTTCGGGTGAACACAAATATGATATAAGTACTTCGGTACATACAATCATTATACATAAAATTCTTACCCAAGTCACTTGGGGGCTCTTAAAATTTATATATTAGCTGTAAATGTGTTTTCTTCTTGGTCGTTGTCAAAACATGACAGAAGCACAATTTTTTCTTTCTCTTCCAATTTTTGGATTGGCACCGAACACTTGATCTTGTTCGGACGTCATGTTTTTACTGAAGTTTTTTGGTTTTCCAAGCTTTTTGGCACTTTTAAACTATTTATGTGTTTCCAGCACAAGTCTCACAGTGCAATGCCGGACACCTCTATAGATTCGGCAAAAACATTCTCGGATCTCACTATATATGCATTGGTTTCGAATTGTGTCTTCGGTCAATAGTTGGGTTGCTCGGCTCCTGCGCTTGCCTCCTACGTTCCGCTTTGTTCGGCTAGGTGTGCAAAGGGAGAACCACTACGATTGTGCTTGCAGCTCACATGGTTAAGCACCTTACTGGAGAAAGCCGAAAACTGACTATCACAATAAGCGTAAACTGGTCAACGATCCGATGACGGTGTTAAATGACGAGCCATTCATAACAATGGCTGAAGTGTTTACGGCTTGACCTCGACTGTCGCCGAACACTACCGGGGGCTATTAACTGGCCTCCCAAACTAAATCCTCGATATTTTGCTCTTACATTAGAGTTGAGGTTTCATGATCATGCTTAGCATGACAACCCAAAGAAAGGAACCGATAGTGGGACTATTTTCTTTGGAAGACATTTCTTATGTTAAACAGTAATATAACATATCTCTCTGTGTGCCTTTGTTTATAAAACCGTATGGCCAGATTGCCTTGTTTGTCGTAAATCTTTGACCTCATAAAGGCTTTATAAAGTAGGACAAACACTCCTCGGCTACTAGCCGAGGAGGTGGAAGCCGATGGTCGGTCAACAAAGTTTTGTACAATGCGGATCCGAGCATTAATGACGTAAAGTACTTGGATACATAGAGTCATTACACATAATTTGTGATTTTACTATGGATATCGATCCTTAATTCGGCCACCCGTGCCCTCATTAAGGCTCGGGGGCTACTGGGCTTCGGGCTTATTATTTACAAATATTAAAGGGGCACATCGATGCCCTGATCTGGTGTTGCCACCCGACCAGTGTCTTAGGGGCTAATGCATTGCCTGTCTAATGCAGAAAATTTTAAGTGCAATACAGTTTCTGAGGAGATTATGATCCTCAGGTTGGTCGGCCGCACCCAACCTGAGTCTCGAGGACTGATCACGCCACTTTTTGTATCCCGAAGTATTCTACCGAGCTAGGACTTGATCCTCAGGCCGATTTTGCAAATCAACCTGAGTCTCAGCGGCTACTGGAATCAGTGGTCTTACATCATCCTTCAAGTGCATCTCGGGTTTTAAACCGATACACACGTTGAGGGCTACTGGCTATATATCTCGGCAGAGAATAAATTGCACCAATCAAAAATATTGACAAAAAATTGGCCCACAGTCGGGGTGGTGCACCACCTCGGAAGCAGTCCGGCATAAAGCTCGGGCGCTAGTGGCTGGCTCCAAAGAGGGCATTTCCAGCATTAAGCTCGGCTAAACTCCTTCAACTTTTTTGGACCAAGATGATCTATGACATCTTGGATATAGTCCGGCATTGGAGCTTGGACACAGTCCGACGTTGGAGCTCGGATACATTTTGGCGTTGGAGCTCGGAAGCAGTCCGTCATTGGTGCTCGGCTGCAAAAGATACCTCAAATGCAGTCCGGCGTTAGAGCTCGGAAGCAAGAGGACACTACCTCCCGGGAACAAATTCAAACCCGAGGTGTGGCATAAAAATAACAAGGCATTGATAAAGGTCGGAAACTTAAAGGGGCTCCTCGGATACCCGACGTGTAAACTCGTCGAATGCATTTCGGCGATCCTCAAGATTGAAGATGAGAAGATTTGTTGAACCAGTTTTCAAGACCGACAACCGAAGATGAAGAACAGTTCGGAAGAATCGAGGAGCGTCCCTAATTTGAAGACCGGTTCAGGGGGCTACTGACGGTGTCCTGGACTAGGGGGTACTCACCACACCGTCTCCCAATCTGTTAGATTGGGCCGAGGACCCCCATGGCCGTGTACTCATGGGCCAGTTTGGACAGCTGCCGCATACATGGAAGATTCCACAAGACTTGGTGATCAAGACAAGGACTCCTCCCCACCGGCGTATTCGGCTAGGACTCTTGTTATCCTAGGCCTCTGGTGCATTATATAAACCGAGGCCAGGCTAGTCGATAGATCATATACAAACAATCATACCATAGGCTAGCTTCTAGGGTTTAGCCTCTTTGATCTCGTGGTAGATAAACTCTTGTAATACTCATATCATCAATATCAATCAAGCAGGACGTAGGGTATTACCTCCATTAAGAGGGCCCGAACCTGGGTAAACATCGTGTCCCATGCCTCCTGTTACCATCGATCCTAGACGCACAGTTCGGGACCCCCTACCCGAGACCGCCGGTTTTGACACCGACAGCAGGGTAGAGGTGGTTCTGCCCGAAACCGGCTCGGCCCGGTGCCCCCTCCGGCGTCCCTCCTCGCTCAGCTCTGCTTCCCTCCGCCTGCAGCTTCAAGCATGCCTGTTCCGACCCCGACCATTCTGCACCATGTCGACCCTGCGCGCCGCCCGCGCGAGAGCCGCTCGGTCACCGTCGCCTCCCCGGCGGTGGAACAAGCCGTCTTCTTCCTGCGCAACCATGCCGTCACCCTGCGCGCCGCCGACGGGGTGAACGCCACGTCCCCCATGGCAGTGGGAAGGGCAATCGAGCCGCAGCTCACCGTCCCCGAGCACCTGCTGCGAGTCACAGCCCATCACCCAGAGCACTACCTCATCATCTTCAGCCAGCCGGCGCACCAAGTCAACGCCGTCTGGAGGGGCTCCGTTCGTGTCGACGGCGCCACCTTCAACATCGCGCCGTGGCACGAGCACGACCACGCCATCTTCGACACGCTGCACCTGCACGTCCGCGTCATCATCGAGAAAGTTCCCATGCAGTACTGGTCGGTTGAGGGGGCGGAGGAGATCCTGGGCAAGCATGTGCGCGTCGACCGCCTCGACAGCCGGACCCACGAGCGCGGCCACACCAAAACCTTTGCGTGCTGGGTCTGGACCAGCGATTTCGCCAACATCCCCACCAAGCATACGCTGGGGGTGCTGCCGCGCGGTACCGATCGGGTGGAGGAGATGGAGGGATTCTCTCCCCCCGACAGGCGTGTGGCTCCCCCGCCGGCCACCGCCAATTACACCATGCTCATCCATGTCGATCGTGTAGAAGATTGGACGCCGCCCTCGCCGTGCTCTTCCCACTCTGGGTAGAGCGGGCTGCCGTCCTCTGACTCCGACAACGACGACCGCCCCTTCCCCGAGGTCCTCTCTGGTACGTGGACGATGGAGGTCGAGGATGGCCAGCGCGGCGATCGCCTGCAGCGCCTGGGTCGGGCGCTAGTTGTTGACCTGGACTGCCGTGGCATGCCCTGTGGTGGCCCCGGGCGCGACCGTGACGAAGACGACGGCGCTGGGCGCGGCGGCCGTCGCTCCTGGAAGGATGCCCTGCTACGACGCGGACGTACGCCTGCCCCTCATCCACCGGCCCCCGCTCTGCGTCAGCGCAGCCGCTCACCCCCTGCACGGCGCC
This sequence comes from Triticum urartu, assembly GCF_003073215.2. Taxonomy (NCBI): domain Eukaryota; kingdom Viridiplantae; phylum Streptophyta; class Magnoliopsida; order Poales; family Poaceae; genus Triticum; species Triticum urartu. The sequence goes on along the minus strand of NC_053026.1, from coordinate 567,505,593 downwards.
ACTCCAGGGGCGCGCGCACCCGTCGCCGCGATGAGAAGAAATCTGCGGCTGGTGCGACACGCCCACCCAAGCGCTGCCGATCGACCCCCCTGCCACAGCCCCCGGCTGGTGGGGAAGACACGCCGTCAGCAACAAGGGCAAGGACCCAGTTGACGAGTTCTTCAAGGCGACCAAGCGACCATCTGTCGCCTCCCTAATCGTCGACAACATGGCAGCTGATGCGCAAGCTACCGCTGACGCCATGGTGGCCACTCCCCTCGACTTCGACAACACCCAACAACGTGACGCCGTAGCGCTGGACCCGCAGCTCGACGCGTTCAACCCTATGCTGGCTGCGACCCCCTCCGCCAATGGCCAGTTCAACCACTCCACCCCCACGTCCGCCTGTACCCTGGAAGTGCAGCCGGGCACGGTGACCAGCCGCGTCTTCCAGCTAGAAATCGCCGAAGAAGGAGAACAAGCTCAGCCGCGATGCCTCTTCCGCAGCAACACCCCTCCTCTGGTGGCTGCCTCGCCTGCCCGTCGGCCGTTTGCCCCCCCAAAGAGTCGCGTCCCCAACACCATATCGCCACAGCACCCGTCAGGCTGCCAATCCCTCCACCGTGCCGGTGGCCCAGCGTGTGTCCCTCCGCATCGTCAAGGAGCTGGGGCTGCTGAGGCCAAAGGAGAAGATGATGACCGAGGTAGCCGAGGCCCTCCTGCGGCGGTTTGATGAGCCACTCACCGAGGTTGACATTGCGGTCATTGCCAAGCTGACGTGTCTGGATGCCGACGCCCTGAAGATCGCAGCTGGCATGGCCGGACCTGATGGAGCTGCCGAGGAGGCCGCAGTTTAGTTATGTTAGTTCCAATCATGTTCTCACTCCGGCGGCGGCCGACGATGTGTTGTCTTGAGTTAGGTTTGCTTCCAATCTGTAGTGCTAGTCCAATGTGGTTAGTTCGACGCCGGTGTGTTCTAGGGCCTATTGGTGGTCGCCGGCGTGCCCTTGTTAGAGAGGTGGTGTATTGTTTGGGCCTGAGGCCAATTAGTGATTTTCAGTTATCGGAGCAATATGAGTTTCCCCATGAATGACAAACTCCCTCCGATCATGTGCTGGAACGTGCGCGGGCTGAACCACCCCGCAAAGCGCGCCTCTGTCTGCGAGATCGTAGCAGCGAATCGAATAGCGATCCTATGTCTACAAGAAACGAAGAACGATGCCTGGTCTCCTAGTCTAGTTCGAGAAATTGGCGGACCCTCGCTGACTGGCTGCATCGCCCTCCCGGCGATTGGCACCAGCGGTGGAGCGGCAATTCTCTGGAATGAGGGCCTCGCCACTGTCACCTTCCATGCCATTGGCGCCTTCACCATCACAACAAAAGTATCCCTGCTGGGCCAGCCACATAGCTTCTAGCTCTCCTCCGTCTACGGACCCACAGATGATGCAAGAAAAGATAGTTTCATACTCGAGCTCACCCGCACATCCCCGCCCATAAACGAGCCCTGGTTGATCAATGGCGACTTTAACCTCATCTGCGAGGCGCGTGACAAGAACAACCTCAACCTTAACCGTAGGCTTATGGGTAGGTTCAGGTCGGCCATTGATGCTGCTGGCCTGAAGGAGATAAAGTGCAAAAATCGCCGCTACACTTGGAGCAACGAGCGTCAAGACCCCACCCTTGTCAGCATTGACAAGTTCTTCTGCAACCAAGCCTGGGAATCCCTTTTCCACAGTTTTGTAGTGATGGCGGCTTCTATGGCTACTTCAGACCACTGCCCTTTGATCATAGCTGACAAGTGCCCCGCCATGCCGTGCGAGTTTTAGATTTGAGAGCTTCTGGCCTCGCTTCCCTCGTTTCAATGAAATGGTGGCAGCTTCCTGGAACAGGCCACTGCAGTCCTCCTGCGCTTTTTAGCGCCTACACACCAAGATGGAGCGCACGGCGCGTGACCTAAAGATCTGGAGCAAGGCACACTTCAGCGATGCGAGGCTACAATTTCATATAGCAGCAGAAATTGTGCTCCTGTTAGATGTGGCTCAGGAGACCCGGCGTTTATCTGACGCCGAATTCAACCACGGAAAACTCTTGAAGCTACGGCTTCTGGGTTTGGCGGCGATCGACCGTGCCAGAAAGCGCCAAGCTTCCCGCCTGACCTGGCTCCGAGTGGGAGACGCGGGAACAAAGTTTTTCCATGCGAAGATGAGATCTCACAGACGGAAAAACCACATCCATAGCCTGAAGGTGGGCGATTCGCTTGTCACGACACATGAGGAAAAAGAAGCTGCCATCTACAGCCATTTCCACGACAACATAGGGACCAAGACGACGAGAGCGACCGACATCAATTGGCACTTACTCGAGATGCCAGCGGTCCAAGCGGGCGGCCCCAACAACCCTTTTTCCGAAGATTAAATCTGGGAGGCGATCAAAGCTTCACCCCTAGAGAAGGCACCTGGGCCAGACGGCTTCACGGGAATCTTCTTTAGAACCTGCTGGCCGCTGATCAAGGCAGATATTCTACAAGCTTTCAACAAGTTCTACCACCTTGTGGGGGGAGGTTTCAACTATCTGAACACTGCCATAGTAGCTCTCATCCCAAAAAAAGATGGTGCAGAGAAGATTCAAGACTTCAGACCGATCAGTCTGATACACTCAGTTGCAAAACTTATTGCTAAAGTGCTCTCAATGAGACTATCAGCAGTAATCCATCACATAATCTCGCCGGCCCAGTCGGCCTTCTTGAAGTCCAAAAGCACACAAGACAGTTTTCTGTTTGTTCAGAATGCTATCAGATCGCTCCATAGGAAGAGAACACCGGCGCTCCTGTTCAAGCTAGATATAGCGCGGGCTTTTGACAATGTGTCATGGGAATATTTGCTAGAACTACTGCAAGTGCTAGGCTTCTCCACGCGCTGGCGTGACTGGATTGCGCTGCTCCTCGCATCGGCTTCATCATCCTTCCTGCTAAATGGCACTGTAGGGCACAAGATTCGTCACCGCAAGGGGCTTCGACAGGGAGACCCGCTTTCACCCCTCCTTTTCATCATCGCCATCGATCCCCTCCACAGGCTGCTACAACAAGCAACTGAGTTAGAGCTACTCGCCCCTTTGCCTGGCAGAGACATCTCTCTACGGGTTAGCCTCTATGCTGATGACGCCGTAATCTTCGCCAACCCTGAGAAAGTAGAGGTCGACGCCCTACTCGACATTCTTCGCGACTTCGGTCAAGCAACTGGGCTGCAAATAAACCCTGCAAAGTCGACCGTCACCCCCATCCGCTGCGAGGAGATCAATCTCCCAGACATCCTGAGCAATTTTGGGGGGACAACAGTGGGATTCCCCTTAAGATACCTATGCCTCCCACTAACCGTTTCAAGGCTGCGCCTAGTCCACATCCAGTTCATCCTTGATCGGATTAGGGCAAGACTCGCGGGATGGAAGGGCAAGCTCATGACCATCGCGGGCAGAAGGGTTTTGGTACGCAGCGTGCTTACAACGCTGCCTACCTTTGCTCTGTCTGTACTCCGAGCGCCAAAGAAATTTCTTGCTGAGGTTGACAAAGTTCGTAGGAAATTCCTTTGGGCACAAGAAGAAGAACTCAGTGGAGGAAAATGCAAGGTAGCATGGCCTATAGTGTTCTCTCCTATTGAAAATGGCGGGTTGGGAGTTTTGCACCTAAACCGCTTCAGTAGAGCGCTACGGCTGCGATGGCTTTGGCTGTCCTGGACCAGTACGGACAGACCATGGATTGGCATGCAGCTGCCTTGCGACGAGGGAGACCGAGCTCTATTCTGTGCCTCCACCTCGATCACGCTGGGCAACGGTGAGAAGGCCTCCTTCTGGCACTGCCCATGGACAGGCTTAGGCAACCTGAAGATGGCCTTTCCTGCTCTCTTCAGCCACTCAAGAAGAAAAAACCGTTCGGTCAAACAAGCTTTGACAAATGACACATGGATTCAAGACCTCGCCCATGGAGACACTCAGCACCTTTGGTCAGAAACAATCAGGTTGCACAGATGGATACAAGCTGCTGATATTCGTCTTCAAGGCCATGTCAGCGACACCATCAAATGGAAGCATGAAGCATCAGGAATCTACACTGCTAGCTCTGCCTATAAGGCGCAATTTCAAGGTCACATCAAATCTGATTTCAAGAACTTGATTTGGACCACCTGGGCACCGGCCAAGATGAAGATCTTCACATGATTGCTACTCAAAAACAGATTATGGTGCAACGACCGTCTCCAACGGAGAGGATGGCCAAATGAGTACTTCTGTCAGCTATGCGTCCGGAACTTGGAATCCTCCATGCATTTGTTTTGGCAATGCCCGCTGTCGCTTGAAGTCTGGACGGCTGCAGCGGCCAGAGCTGGATGCAGCTCACTCCATCCTTTGCAATGGCAAAGCAAGACTAAGCCGACGACCATCATTGCTGCAATGATCGGTGCAGCGCGGCCCGAGCACAAAAAAGCCCTCAAGACAACCATCATCCTCATCCTCTCTGAGATTTGGAAGGCTAGAAACGAGAGCACCTTCAGAGGCAAGACGGCGACGTGAGCTAGCATCACAACAGCCATCCAACGAACGCTAGAATTTTGGCGACAAGCAGGAGCAGCATTTTTGGAGCACCCCTTCTGGGAACCGCCCTGAGCGAATAGCCATAGCACCTTTACATGTTTCTTTTGGTTTTCTTCCTTTTTACCTCCTTTGATCCTCGGATCACTACTCGCGCTTGATGTTTTGTCACCTGCTCCCTGCTATCAATCAATACAAGCCAGCAATCAGCTGGATCTTAAAAAAAAAGATCCTAGAATTTGCATTTTGACTCTACCCAGTCCTTCAACTTGTATCAAATGTGTAAATTTGGTCCTGATCAATCACAGAGCGACATGTGGACGCATGGGTGCCGACCCGGTCAGCGCACGGCATTTTGCAAAGAGGCCCCTGCCTTTGGTTTGAATCTACCCGCAGGACACAAAAACACCTGAATTAATTTTGAAAGGATTATGTACGGTGGTGCTATTTCAGTTTGACGACGGTTTTTTGAGTTTTGGTCGGTGGTGTTATTTCTGTTTCACGATGCTTCAACCCGTGCAGCACAGCAGTAGTCCCAAGCTTTTTCATGGAGGCGCCTACTGCACGTAACATTCACAGGCGCAGTGTCCGTTGGACCAAATCGAGCCGCGCGCACGTAAATTCACCACGACCGATCCTGCGTTCTCGTCAACTGATCCGCACAGGGACTGGGGAGCGTCGACGAGAAGCCTCGCCGGCTCACCGTACATCGTTCGGCCTTCTTCCATGCACAAACGCAACGCAGGACGCCGGAACCGCCACCTGCGTCGCGTGCATCACGGTCAACTACGACAACGACACGGGCACGCCTCGTGCGGATGTCCCCACGCCTTCCTCCGATCCGTCTCGCCCCGCAGCACGTACAGGCCCTGGGTCTGACGGACAGACGACGCCGGCCCGGCGGGGGCCGGGGCCGGAGCGGCGTCGACGATGGAAAGGGCGGACCGGCGGAGGGGGCACTCCGTCCACCGTCTTTATGTGGCGCGTACCACCGCCATCAATCCGCTCATTTACGCCCCGCTGTGCTCGGTCGCTGGGGTGTATTCACCCATCCGGAGCACTGCCGCCGGTCTAGCGCATGCAGCCGCCACGAGCACCCTGTGTTCAGTCAGTCAGTTCGTAGCCTTGACCCTCGTCTTAGTACGTACGTTCGTCGCCGTAGACTAATCCGATGAGAGAATCAATCCTTCAACGACAGACACCAATCACCGTGCTAATAATAAATTCTTTCAAGACACCAAATATCCATGCTGGATGCTTGACTATGTACAGACTTGCATAAATTTGCACTCCTGTGCGAGAGAAGAGTGGTCATCAAGCAGATAAACTGTCTTTTCCACAGAAGTTGCGAGGCTCATACTGCTCCTCTCATTTTTATTTTTATTTTTGAAATACGTAAAACTTGTGTATCATACAGAAATACTTGCTTGGCGGCGGCTAGCTGGACGGCGGCGGCGAGCTCCGGTTTTGAGCAGCGAGCAGAGCAAGAAACAGAAAGGGAGTGAGCTGCGGGTTTGTCTGGATCGGAGGGGGGAGGGGGGGGGGGACAGACCGTGATCTCCTTTAAAAGTTAATTCAGGTGTTTTCATGTCCTGTGGGTAGATTCAAACCAAAGACGGGGGCCTCTTTGCAAAATGCCGTGGGCTGACCAGGTCGGCACCCACACGTCTACATGTCGCTCTGTGATTGGTCAAGACCAAATTTGCACATTTGATGCAAGGTCAAGGACTGGGTAGGGTCAAAATGCAAGTTCTAGGACCAAACCATCACATTCAGTGCAAGTTGTAGGACTCCGAGTGCTTTTAACTCAAAGAAAAAGCAAAGCTGTGTGGGCACGTCCATGGTGATGCTGCATCGTCATAGCGTTGACCTCGTAGCGTTGTGTGCGCGGGCAACAATGAGGGGGAGCAGAGGCTCAGCCGTGAGGTGGCTGCCATTCAGCACCACCGCCTCCATTGCAGAAAACCATCAGCTTGCGAGGGGTTGCTACGAGAGGAAAAAGAACCAGCAGTGAAGTATAGATGCAGACGGAGGAAGAAGGAAGAAGAAAAGGATAAGAAATGTTTGGTGGAGAGTGGGCCACATGACCTAGTCCAGCTGTACTCCGAGAAGAAAAACGATTTGTTGGATCCCACTCGATCGAACGCGCCCGTGCGACCGGCCGAAGCTTCGGCCGGTGCGCCGGTTGAAAACGTTTACCTTTATATATTGCTTGATGAAGTGTTTCATCTCTCCAATTTGTTGTTTTTGCAATTTTACACTATCAGTTTGCCAAGACGTGGTTTCCCAAACTATTTTGTCTTTTCCTGATAAGAAATCCATTTCATGTACAAGGAGCCGCCTAACCTACTGGATAATATGAAGCACATGGCGTTCTCCTTCTGGATCATGATTGTAGCCTTGTACCAAATTAGGACATGCACATATTTGTTATAACTACCTCTCATCATTTGTTGTGGTGCCTCAAATTTTGTGGGCAATCATAATCATTTGCGTGAAATTTGGACAGTTCAACTTGATTCTTTTAGCAAGATCTGATCTTCAAAATGTACATGGTTTGTGTTGTAAGATCATATTTGTTGAACATCTGCACTGTGCTTTTTTACTGCTTAGGGCATCTCTAACACCGTGCCCTCAAATGTCCGGACCAACGAAACGCACAGTGACGACTATAGTATTTTTCTTCAAAACCAGTTGGCCACTACTATGGTTGGCGGCCTACTGTTTTTTGATTTTAATAATCCTCCAAATGCAAAGGCTCGTTGGAATCAGTTGCCACTCAAGATAACGACACTTGTAAGGGCATCTCCAATAGTTGTGAGATAGGTGTTGGTAAATTTGCCACCTAGGACATAGTGATGATGTGGCATGTATTAAATGTAGAAAGAGAGCAAAGTTGTATGTAGATTAACCAACAACCTTTGCACAAGCTCCAAGATAAAATAGAAAGCAATCACATTTATTATCCCACCATCTATTGGATAGCTTACATACAACCCATTGGAGTAGTTGTATGATAGCTTGTTGGTTGATGACATAGACATTTTACCAACAGGACTAACATACAACCTGTTGAAGATGCCCTAAACAGTGTTACAAGTGGTGGCTCGTTTGTGATTAAATCAACTGTGATTGCCAATCTGAGACAAGGCCTACTGCGTCAAACAGAGTGGTCATGGTCTACCACATGGCTAACGAGTAAATCGTTTATGAGCATCATGAATGCACTGTCAAATTTAGACGTGATGATGCTGGGCCAAAAGAGCTTTTATTCCTGATTCGAAAGTTGTCCACATCGTCAGTTTATTTATTTAGTAATGGACCAACCAATGTTCACTTCTTTAAAGTTATCTCTAGCTTGGACTTGATTAATAGTATTAGTAACTGAGCACTCACACTGTCATATATACCAACAAGGCCCCCCTTCCAGCTCCCATCTTTTATTCCTTCGTACACTACGGGCGTGTTTGGTTGCCTGCATGGAGCTGCGCGGGAAGAAAATGGGATGTTTGGTCGGTCGCATACATTGTTGGGTCTGCATGACACGATGTTTAAAGCACTCCTGGGCCTGGCTCCATGGAAACACTCGAATCGGCAGTTTCTCTATAGCCAGACCTGAGCGGTGCACATGGACGGCGGTGGCTGCACGAGCGCGGCCACGCTCGAGAAGCCGCGTTGCTTCCCGAAGTGCCGACATTTATTAGCCTCATCGCCCCTCACCGCTCCCTCTCCCAACTCTCCCTCACTCCCCCAGCTCTCATCGGCGGCGACGGATTGGAGGAGAGCAAGAAGACCACCGGACTCCATCATCGGCGAGCGGATCATCACGTGGCCCGTAGCAATGGCGGTAAGCACTTTTCTGTTCGTCATGCACTACTTTTTCGCGTTCGATCCGGCGGTAGATTCGATCCACGAAAGAGAGGGAAATGAGGAATAGAGGTAGATAACATGGCAATTCATACTAGTTCATACGAGTTCATACTAGTTCATGCAAGATTGGAATAGAGGTAGATGCGGATGGAGTAGAAGGGGGGATTGGGGGTACACAACAGACACTGGCTAACCACGGCAGCCGTTGAGGCGTGCGAAGCGGCGGGTCGAGTGGCTGGCCTTCATCTTCTTGTCCATCGCCGTGCGTGGCGGCGGGTCGTCGTCGTCCTCGGCGAAGCCGAGGTCGATCTACCAGGTACGACGGCCTGACTCCGGCGCCCTCACTGGCATCTGCACTGGTTCTTCCTCCTCCTTAGGATTCCCAACGATGACCGCCGGCAACACGATTGCTGTTTCCCAGTACACTGCGGCACGACAGTCATTAGGAGCCCAGTAGTTCTTGTACTTGGACCACATCTTCCTCTGTTTCGTCATGGGAGACGGCCTGATTCATGGCCCAGCGAATGATGTCGACCGCCATCGCGCCCTTCGCTGGGTTAGGAATCGGCGTCTTCAACTCTTGTGCAGTGGCCCTCATGCGCACTGCATCAGATTCCTTCTGCATGTCAGGCATGGAGCCGAAGTTCGAGCACACCTCCATGGTGTTCTCGAATTTGTGCGGTCACCAGCCGACCACCCGAGGAAGAAGGCCCTCCAGCCAATACCCCAAGGGAAGGGGTTGGCGTTGGAGTTGGAGCTGGAGCTCATGGCAATGGAGAGGAGGAAGGTTGATAGTGAGAGAAGAGAGGGGTGGGTAAGTAGTGGTGGTTAGGGTGAGTAAATATAGGCGCGATGGAGAGGAGGAAGAGTGTCAGTCATGTCGTTTTAACTACATGCTCTTCAATAAGCCATGAACTCTGTGCTGTGTCTGACTCCATGAATTGTGTGCAGATCGAGGAGAGCAATGAGATGGGCACGGAGGTGCTCCTGGCCATTGACAAGAAGGGCAAGTAAGCGGTTCATCCAATGCCCGAGGTGGTGCTGCCGCCCATCGCCGAGGAAGAACCGAAGACACCAATGGTTGGCGACGACGAGCGCATGGAGGAGCCCCCCAGCAGCAAGCGCCGCAACTACGACCACTACCATGAGGAGGGTGGCCCAACTCACTTCTGCAAAGTCATCCTTGTGCCGAAGCTTGAGTGCATCCCCATGCCCCTGGACTTCACCAAGCACTTCACTGCGGTGCCGACGGAGTTCAAGCTGAGGAATAACACCGGCTGCTCCTGGAGGGTGACGGTGAAGCTGATGAACGGCAGGGTGACCCTGGATCAGGGTTGGGCTACCTTCGCCGCCGTTCATCAGATTAAGATCGGCTACATGGTGACGTTCAAGCTCCCGACTCCCGACACCCTCAAGGTCATCATCTTCGACGACGATGGCATTGAGGTGGTCAACAAGTGTGGGAAGCACGAGAAAGTCTTCGCCGCCAGGGACTAGGGCCGGGGCACCTCCTTCCCAAGTACTATCGAGTCTGCTTTATGGTTCATGCGTTGAACTTTTTGAACTATCGTTATGATGTGTGGTATTATGTTATCTGAACTATGTTGTTAAGTAGTTGATGCTCTTCTCTGCTTATGATGTGTGGTACATGGTTGTGCCGAATTGTGCTGGTAACCTCACCAACTAGTCAAAGAGGTTATCACACACCAGGTGTTGCATACAACCAAACACCATGCATTGGGTTTGTCCACTAACATGCAGGCAACCAAACACCAGGCAGCGTGGTTCAACCCATGCAGGCAAGAGGGCATGCAGGCAACCAAACAAATTGCAGATGGTGCATTTGAGGCTGCATTTCCATAGCCAGGCTGAGTTGAGAAGGCTATGCAATGCAGCTACTGTAGACTACAGCAACCAAACACGCCCTACATGATGGAATGGTTGGCACTGTAGAAGCTTCTTGTGTCCTTCAACGACCCATTGCGCCGTCTCTTGTCGTTTTTACCGCTAACTTCGTGTGAGGGTTAGCATCTCCTTGCTGCCAGCTCATAGTGTAACCAACTGTCATCGCGTACACATCAGCTTGCAGATCTGGGAATTCTGTGTGGCATATTCGTTTCATTTGTGTCATTTGTTTGCTCATTTCAGTTCTGGAGTATATTATTTACCAAATGGTTGCATACATTTCAGTTCTGGAGTATATCATTTACCAAAATGTATGCGTACTATGCACATTATCTAAACAAACATGGGCAAACATATGTACATCGTATATTATAGTGGTGCGTCCATAAAGATAGAAACTGCTCAGAGGGGATGCCAACACCATTTCCCCATCTTCGAATGAATATGAGGAGGCAAAAAAACCATAAGCCGCTTGAAGCACAACAATGAATGGGTCAATGATCAAAGCTTTGCCTCGGTATAGCCTGATGTCTACTACACAACCTTCTTCTTGTAGACGTTGTTGGGCTTCCAAGTACAGAGGTTTGCAGGACAGTAGCAAATTTCCCTCAAGTGGATGACCTAAGGTTTATCAATCCGTAGGAGGCATAGGATGAAGATGGTCTCTCTCAAGCAACCCTGCAACCAAATAACAAAGAGTCTCTTGTGTCCCCAACACACCCAATACAATGGTAAATTGTATAGATGCACTAGTTCGGCGAAGAGATGGTGATACAAGTGGTATATGGATGGTAGATAAATGTTTTTGTAATATGAAAATATAAAAAAGCAAGGTAACTAATGATAAAAGTGAGCACAAACGGTATTGCAATGCGTTGAAACAAGGCCTAGGGTTCATACTTTCACTAGTGTAAGTTCTCTCAACAATAATAACATAATTGGATCATATAACTATCCCTCAACATGCAACAAAGAGTCACTCCAAAGTCACTAATAGCGGAGAACAAACGAAGAGATTATGGTAGGGTACAAAACCACCTCAAAGTTATCCTTTCTGATCGATCTATTCAAGAGTCCGTAGTAAAATAACATGAAGCTATTCTTTCTGTTCGATCTATCATAGAGTTCATACTAGAATAACACCTTAAGACACAAATCAACAAAAACTCTAATGTCACCTAGATACTCCATTGTCACCTCAAGTATCCATGGGTCTTTTCTATTTTTTATGGCATCTTTTTTTCTCTTTTTTTTCGTCCGGAGTCTCATCCCGACTTATGGGGAAATCATAGTCTCCATCACCCATTCCTCAATTGGGACAATGCTCTAAAAATGATGATCATCACACTTTTATTTACTTACAACTCAACAACTACAACTCAATACTTAGAACAAAATATGACTCTATGTGAATGCCTCCGGCGGTGTACTAGGATATGCAATGAATCAAGAGTGACATGTATGAAAGAATTATGAACAGTGGCTTTGCCACAAATACAATTTCAACTACATGATCATGCAAAGCAATATGACAATGATGGAGCGTGTCATAGTAAACAGAATGGTGGAAAGTTGCATGGCAATATATCTCGGAATGTCTATGGAAATGCCATAATAGGTAGGTATGGTGGTTGTTTTCAGGAAGATATATGGTGGGTTTATGGTACCGGCGAAAGTTGCGTGATACTAGAGAGGCTAGCAATGGTGGAAGGGTGAGAGTGCGTATAATCCATGGACTCAACATTAGTCATAAAGAACTCACATACTTATTGCAAAAATCTATTAGTTATTGAAACAAAGTACTACGCGCATGCTCCTAGGGGGATAGATTGGTAGGAAAAGACCATCGCTCGTCCCCAACCACCACTCATAAGGAAGACAATAAATAAATAAATCATGCTCCGACTTCATCACATAACGGTTCACCATACGTGCATGCTACGGGGATCACAAACTTCAACACAAGTATTTCTCAAATTCACAACTACTCAACTAGCATGACTCTAATATCACCATCTCCATATCTCAAAACAATCATCAAGTATCAAACTTCTCTTAGTATTCAATGCGCTTATCTGAAAGTTTTTATTATACCCATCTTGGATGCCCATCATATTAGGACTAGTTTCATAACCAAAGCAAACTACCATGCTGTTCTAAAGACTCTCAAAATAATATAAGTGAAGCACGAGAGTTTATCTATTTCTTCAAAATAAAACCACCGCCGTGCTCTAAAAGGATATAAGTGAAGTACTAGAGCAAATGACAAACTACTCCGAAAGATATAAGTGAAGATCAATGAGTAGTCGAATAATTATGCAACTATGTGAAGACTCTCTAACATTTAAGAATTTCAGATCTTGGTATTTTATTCAAATAGCGAGCAAAACAAAAGAAAATAAAATGACGCTCCAAGCAAAACACACATCATGTGGTGAATAAAAATATAGCTCCAAGTAAAGTTACCGATGAACGAAGACGAAAGAGGGGATGCCTTCCGGGGCATCCCCAAGCTTAGGCTCTTGGTTGTCCTTGAATATTACCTTGGGGTGCCTTGGGCATCCCCAAGCTTAGGCTCTTGCCACTCCTTATTCCATGGTCCATCAAATCTTTACCCAAAACTTGAAAACTTCACAACACAAAACTTAACAGAAAACTCGTAAGATTCGTTAGCGAAAGAAAACAAAACACCACTTCAAGGTACTGTAATGAACTCATTATTTATTTATATTGGTGTTAAACCTACTATATTCCAATTTCTCTATGGTTTATAAACTCTTTTACTAGCCATAGATTCATCAAAATAAGTAAACAACACATGAAAAACAGAATCTGTCAAAAGCAGAACAGTCTGTAGTAACCTATAACTAACGCAAACTTCTGGAACCCCAAAAATTCTAAAATAAATTTTTGGACGTGAGGAATTTATCTATTAATAATCTGCAAAAATAATTAACTAAATATCACTCTTCAATAAAAAATGTCAGCAATTCTCGTGAGCGCTAAAGTTTCTGTTTTTTACAGCAAGATCACAAAGACTTCACCCAAGTCTTCCCAAAGGTTCTACTTGGCACAAATACTAATTAAAACATAAAAAACACAATCATAACAGAGGATAGATAAATTATTTATTACTAAACAGGAGCAAAAATCAAGGAACAAAAATAAAGTCGGGTTGCCTCCCAACAAGCGCTATCGTTTACCGCCCCTAGCTAGGCATGATGGTTTCAATGATGCTCACATAAAAGATAAGAATTGAAACATAAAGAGAGCATCATGAAGAATATAAATAGCACATTTAAGCCTAACACACTTCCTATGCATAGGGATTTTGTGAGCAAACAATTTACGGGAATAAGAATCAACTTGCATAGGAAGGTAAAACAAGGATAACTTTAAAACTTTAAGTACATAGAGAGGAAACTTGATATTATTGCAACTCCTACAAGTATATATTCCTCCCTCATAATAATTTTCAGTAGCATCATGAATGAATTCAAAAATATAACTATCACATAAAGCATTCTTTTCATGATCTACAAGCATAGAAATTTTATTACTCTCCACATAAGCAAATTTATTGTCATGGATAATAGTGGGAGCAAACTCAACAAAATAACTATCATGTGAGGCATAATCCAATTGAAAACTAAAATCATGATGACAAGTTTCATGGATATCATTGTTCTTTATAGCATACAAGTCATCACAATAATCATCATAGATAGCAACTTTGTTATCATAATCAATTGGAACCTCTTCCGGAATAGTGGATTCATCACAAAATAAAGTCATGACCTCTCCAAATCCACTTTCATCAATATAATCATCATAAATAGGAGGCATGCTTTCAGCATAATAAATTTGCTCATCAAAACTTGGGGGACAAAAAATATCATCTTCATCAAACATAGCTTCCCCAAGCTTG